>NC_064569.1:609000-913500 GCF_937001465.1 Orcinus orca | reverse complement strand
ACACAGCTCTCTTCCCGCTGCCCCGTGCGGACAAGCTGAGGCTGGAGGACACAGGAGTGGAGGGGGCGGCACTGTGCACGTCCTGTACCGACTCCACCCGGCTCTGCCTGGGTCAGTCACGGGGCCTCGATCCAGTCTGCAAAATGCTACCTTCCTCACAGCCTACGGTGTGATTAGATGAGGGATGCGTATACAGAAGGCGTCTGGACAGTGCCTGGCACACAGTAAGTGCTGCACACTAGCTGTACCCCATTACGCGTCTTCCTGAATTGTTCTCTATGAGTTCGTGTGACATCAGCCCAAGGGCAGATTCACCAGTATAAACACTCGGGGGAGACTGACAGCAGTAAGCACACTTCAAGTTTCACTCTCTTTTTTTATCTGAGGGAGACTCCAACAGAAGCGGGTGCTCTCCCGGTTGTAAACACGATGGCCCCTTGGCGTGGTATTTGCAGTCGCCCGGAGCACGGCTGTTGGCTCTCAGCAGCCCCCGAGGGCAGCAAGACTCTGGCCCTTCCTGCACGCAGGCAGCTGGCCAAGCTCCGTCGCCCCAGGGCCCAGAGCCTCCACTGGGGCTGCCTTGCCAGCACCCGGATCCCTGTGTTCCTGGGCCTCCAGCAATGCTGATGCCCCACTGAAGGCAGGCAGGGAACTGGTTTAGAGTAATTCACAGGAGACAGAACCTAGGGCAGAGCCTTCTCTTCTAGAGGAAGAACGTACTGACCCAGATAAGTCTGCTGGTGGCAAATGGTGGGAGGGAAATTTTACAGCTGGTCTTTCTCCAGCCTGGTCTTTCTAGATTCTGACTCAATTCTAGAAAACAGGGGAACAAGAATAAACAGGCTACTATAACCGTATTGTGACAAAATCAGCTGTTCTCCGTCGGCACCAGGTTGAGCTCAGGCGCCTTACAGACTCTCCGCCCTCAGGTCCCTAGTCACACTTTTCTTTGGGTCTGGTCTCTGAGCAGCCGCAAGGCACCAGGAGGATGACAGTCTCAGGAAGTCACCTCCACCGATGCCCGGCTTTATTGCCCTGGAAGAACACGAGAACTGAACGAAAACATGTTTATTTAGGCCTCTGCACTGAAACAGCCCTGATTTCATTGTGTGTTTGAGGCCCAGGTCCTTCCGGAGCCCCAACCCCCGTCTGGCAGCACAGGTCTGCAGGGGCCCCCAGTAAGGCCGAGCTTTCTTGGGGAGTCAGCTGTGATGGAGGCCCAGTCACACCGGGACCCGGGGCGCAGGAACCGCAGAGAAGCAAGCAGGTGCCTGGATTGCAGGGCCCGAGCTCTTCCGGTAACCGGGGCCCCTTAACACAAAATAACCACCAAAGACCTACAATTCCAGGCAAGGACACTATGAAACAACAGTGACACAGTGGCAATAACCCTGACATTTTACCAAAGTACAGAATAGGAACTCATACCAGGGACAGTTTCATACAACTAATGCACAGTCACGGCAAGCTGGTGAGTACAGATATAGAGGTAAAGAACACGTAAAAGGCAACAGAAATTCTGACTCAACTTTAAGGATTTTTCTAGCAATCACTAGCATGGCCCCAGGAGTCTGTTCTTAGTAGGCAGAGCTAGGGCCCCGGACCCCCTTCTGCCGGAAGGTATCCCCAAACTGCCCTTTATGCCAACGCCCCTCTGTGAGTGATGGGGGGCAGTCTAACGTCACCTGTGGACACCATCAAGGGCGAGGTCAGGTTTGCTTGGCTCGGGTGTAGGGGCGCCTCAACCTCTCACCCACTGCCCTTCTTGGAGCAAAGCCTCGCTGACCCCAGAGCAGCTGTGGAGCGAGAGGCGTTGCCCCAGCGCGCACGCCTCCTCCCCGCAGGCCCTCAGGACGGATCTACTCGCCGGCACTTGCTGGATGCTTGGCTGGATCGAGGTGCCAGGTAAGGCCTGGTTTTGGAGTCTTGGTGAGGTTGTAGAGCTCTGTGAAAGGGCCTGGCGTTTGGGGAGGAGTCTTCCTGAAGCTGTCTGCTGGCTGTTACACCCCAGCAAGGCCCGAGCGGGGGCTTGTCTTCAGTGGGTCCCTCGGGGCAGGACGGGAACAGAGGGCAGCCCATTCTCACTGCTTCCTGCGCCCCGTCGCACGCAGGAGCCCTCCTGGGCAGTGTCCCAGAGAAAAAAAGAGAATGGGCTTCAAGTTTCAGAAAGAAACTCGACCCAAAGGGAGCTCTCCAGGGTCTTCAGCCCGACTCCTTTTTCTCCCAGCCTTCTGCAGGGCCCAGGACAGACCAGACTGACTGATTTCAGAGAAGGGGGAGGGTGGCGAGCAGGCCGGGAGAGGCAGGCGCTCTCCATGCTGGGACCAACTCCCAACCCAGTGATGGTGCTGTGGCCACACAGGGACCCAAGGGGGCCGCCGGGTGGAGGGGAGGCCGGGAGGCCGCCTCACACCAGGCCGCCATCACCTAGAGCACGGTGGGCGCAGACTTGGCGCTGAGCGCCCCCCTCCGATGTGCCCTCTCCTGGCCCCATTCAGCACCCAAACGGCTGTGCCCCTGTGGTCGGCGGGCCAGCCGGCATCAGAGGCCCCGCTGCCAAGGTCACAGTGTGTGTGTGAGAAGGGGGCTCAGCCCTCCAGGCTCGAGCAGCCAAGCAGAACTGGACCCCCTGCCTGTGTGTCCAGGTCACAGAAACAGACAGAGCTGGGAGGACAGAGCTGGGAGGACAGAGCAAGGACCGTCCCTGACGCCAGGCAAAAGCCTCAAGGCAGCGAAGAGGCGCCCAAGCGCTCCGGTCCCCACGGTACCAGCTAGTCGGAAAGAGGAGGGCACGGCCTGGGCTCAGGCAGAGGCAGGCTCCACGGAGAGCTTTCTCCTTCACCTGCTCCCGCCTCAGGGCCCTCATGCTGGATGACGGAATGGGGGACACAGGTGGCATCTTCCTCCAAGCAAGGAAGCAAAATGTCTTCCACCATGCCCCCCTCAAACAGGGGCCCTTCCACTAATGGGAACCTGTATTTTAGGTATAAACACCCTGTTTCCCCATTTTAATACACCTACGTTCTCTCCCGAGCCCAGCCCAGGAGTGAGAATCCTGAGGTACCGTGGTTTCACGCCCACTCCTGAGACCTGCTTGAGCGACCCCTCCCCACCCTCCAATCAGGAAAAAGGGGAGGAAAAGAAATACTCAGAAACCTGAAGATTGTTTGGAATTTATTCTCTTAAATAAGAACGGTAACACTTGTTAAAAAAAATTAAAAGCACAACACCTTAGTTTCACAATAACGGAAAAACAAAGTTACACAATTAAATAAAAACAACTCACAAAGAAACACACCAAAACGCACAACAGCACAGGTTAGAGACGAAGGCAAAGGCGAGGCTTCACGGCAGGAAGGCCGGAGACGGACAGGTGCACCGTCCCTGGCACAACTCTGGCCTCTGTACCACTCCTGGGGACCCGCCTGCTGCCTGCCCCCGCCCTCTACCCCAAGCTTAACAGATCAGGAAAAGTGGGTGTAGAACTCCTTAACTCACTGGCCAGGCCTTGAAGGCCATGCTGAGGCCCCTTTCAGGAGAGACTAAGGATTGCACTGTCCTACAGACACACTGAACACCAAGAGACAGCAGGGAGCTGTGCTAACAGACCCGCGCCTGGAAGCGAAGCGGTCCCGTGGGGTTCCTGAGCGAGAGCCCTGCTCCCCTGCTTTGTCTAAGTCACCTTTCTGGGGTGGGGAGTGTGCACTGCTCATGTCCGGGGGCACTTGCCCCCGCGGTCCCCACCTCCCCGGGAACACTAAGCCAGGTCAGTGGCATGGTCCCCGGTGTAAGCCAGAGCCCAGGGACAAGAAGCCTGGGGAAGCTTCACTAGTACTGTTACCACCACTTAGGGCACAACATATAAACGTGTACTTGTAGACATGAAACTAAGCCAGCGCAAACACATGTGCGTATATGTATGTGTTCACACATCACTGTCTACTTGGACTCTTGGGGTGGGGTTGGAGAGCGAAGCTGGATTTGGAATTCTCTTTGCTTTTCTAAATAGGTTTTCCAGAAATGCCTATAAGGGAAGAGGGCTTGGGAAGCAGTGGGAAGATCCTCCTGACGGCAGGAACCCAGGATTGTACCGCGCGTGGCTATTCTAGCTGATGTGGGAAATGCCTGCGTTTCCTAATGGCTCATTCAGCATCCAGACTATGGAACCCAAGGGTGACCGTGCAGGTGTGTCTGGGGACGCGGCATGCGGCAGCCACAGCGAGGCAGCCTTTTATGTTAAGATCATCTTTCCGTAAGACGACAGACAATGAAGTCTTTCTCCCATCCCATGTCTGTCACCTGTACTGGAAGCAAAGCTCTTCTGTTCCCTATGATACCCCATGCCTGTACGCTTCAGTTCTGGTTACCCACTATGTGAGGTGCAAAGGGGATTACTCTGGATGAAAAAAGGATCTAAAAACCTTCAACTGAGGGTCTTGTATTCAAGGGCACAACATCCCACTGGGGGTTTTCTTTCTCTGCCTGTTGTTATCCAAATGTTTCCTAAAGTCAGGGCAGGTACTATGAGGCCAGGGTAAGAAAATCTGTGCCAGGTCCACTGACCTGCAGCACTAAGTATAAGAAGCTTGGAAACAAAGCACTTACTGATTTTGAGAACAGCAAAGAGGGTTTCTACATTAAAAGCACGTTACAAACAAAGATGCTAAATCAGGCAGCAGCTGCAGGCCAGGGGCCCAGAGACAGATGACGCCGGACCAGGTTCTAACTCGCGGGTTGTGTTTGTTTTTTTGGCAACAGCAGTCGTTTTGGTGTAAGAGAAGAACATACGGGAAGAGAGGGAAATGCCACAAGCTAAAGGGGGGCACAGAGCAGTGCCAGCCACAGCCACGTCTCCTCCAGACGACCTCCTGGGGGACGTGGATCTGGGGCGTGAACCATGCTCCACGTATTACTCGCTCTGCTCAAAGCGCAGCCCAGGGGACGTGCCCAGAACCAGCCTGACCACAGCCGTCCACAACACATTTCCTGAAGCCCCGAAACACCTGAGTTTTTCTGAAGCTTTTCAAAAGGAAGTTCTAGTTAACCAATCAAAGCTTTGGTTTGGGATTTAAAGAAGGGAATCCTTATTAAAGGAGAAAAAGAAACCGATTTCCTGCCAGCTAGAACATACACCCACGACCCTGCTCCTGTTCTACGAAGGGGAAGTGCTGGTGCTCCGCGGCACGTCCACTTGGAACCGCGCTCTCAGAAAGCTCGGGCCTCCAGAGGCAGGGACTCACTGGACCCCAGCGGCCCCGGGTGCTGGCCTTGCCACTGCCTACAGGGCACCTCCAACTGGGCTTCACATCCTGAACCCCTCATGCTGTGACAGGCGCATCACCTTCAGAATCAAGAAGGTCCTCAGGACTTTGATTCTGTCACCACAACCCCAGCTCTCATCTTCTCTCCCTGCTTCACAGAGTGGTCCTCTTCTCTATGGAACGCTTAATTCTCCACAACTGCTAAAAACCCGAAGCCCACTATGCTTTCAAAGCAGGCAGGCAGAGACGGCAAACTGAACTGGACAGAGTGCACGACGTTGGCTCAGGAACGGCCTGACCTCCACTGGCTTCGCTCTTCTTCAGATGCCCACAAAGAGAGCCGAACATTTTAGTTGTTTGCTGAGCACCCAGGTGGTTCCCACCTGCTCAAAGGCACACGCCCTGTCTCTACCAGCTCCCCTGTTGCAAGGGCCGTCAGCACTTCTTGAAAAAGACAGATTATAAAGGGGCTCAAGGGGTACCAAGTCATTTGTAGCTTAAACATGGCTATAAAATATTGGTCCAATCTGCAGGGCACTTAAAAACTTGCCTAGATTTTATCAGGACACACATAGTAGCAGAAGCTGAGTTCACCTAAACTCCACTCACTGCACCCAGGGGCACTGCCCAGCGTCTGGGACACCTTCCTGCCCCAGAGCAACACCACGGGGCCTGCGTTAGTTCCGGAGCACAGGCGAAGGAGCAACTCTGCTAACCTCCCATTTGAAGGCTCAGTGGATAACTTTTCTCTTCTCCCATTTTGGAAATTCCACTACCAACTCCCTCTCCATAGTTTCTGGCCTTAGCTGATAATCTTTAGTTTTCAATATGGTGATTTCTGTGAGTTTGTAAACGGCTGCTTGAGACCTATTTGCTCTGAAGGGAAGAAACTTGTGACAGGTGAAAACAGGGCCCTGACGACTTCCTCTCCGACTGGCTACAGTGACCGTGGGCTATGACCTGTCGGGGCTGCGCAGGGCATCAGGACCACCCACATCTGAGGAACTGTGGACACACGTCACAGGCTGGTTTGGCAGGGAGTAGGGAGAGGTGATTTTAAGGAAAAACCACAATTCTTCACAAGAAGTCTGGTACCCATGAGCCCTTCCTTCTCCTGACCTTCGAGACCAGAACAAATGTGGTTTTAGATGTGGGGTGGTGGCACTCACCTCCTGACACAGGAAGAGGTTAGTGAAAGTGGGACCAATCAGGGCCTGATCCTCGTTAGGAGTTCAAATGCCCCAAAATGACCAGGACAGGGCATGTCCCTCAGGGGTTACAGGTGAGGTGGGACAGCAGTGGCAGCCACCTAGACACCTGAGCAGGGAAGAGGATGGAGGATGTCCAGTTCAGGTGGACACACGTTCAGACCTTGGGGCCTTTTCACAATTCCACGCTCTATCCAAGGAGCCCACAGCGAGGGACTACAGGAAGGCCCCACTGCCCTGGGTCATCACTTGGGTCAGTGCTAGAAGCAGCCTGTTTTGAACTCCTGTTCCCTAGACAGGGCCTGGGCCAACCCCCCAAGGTATCTGATGGATGTGGACAGGTCCCAGGACTCCAGCAATAAAAATGAGATTCTGAATAGACAGTACCGAAGCCTGGGTGACGCCGCTCACCAGACGGCACCCCTACTGGCTCACGGTCGGCCAGTGAAACTCCCCTCTGATTTGTACCAGCACCTCCGACAGGCCATAGAGAAAGGGGACTCCGAATGCAAGCAGCTGGCACATGAAAAAGGAGTCCAGAGGGTTTTGGGCCACCTGATGCCCAATTGAAGAAATGTTGCTTTGGAGGTGCTGGCTCATCCCCTTGGCCTTGTCACAGAGGCCGAGAGAGTGACGCGCCACCCAGCCAAACAAGGAAGTGAGGCTACCTGGAGTTCTCTCGGCAGGGCTGGCACTGGTGCTGGGCTGTCCGTTGGTGTCTGCAGCAGGGCTGTCCTGCAGGGGTCCCCTGGCCTCCTAGGAAAGTCCACAAGAAGAGGAAGAGTGACTGAGTGAAGCACCCACATCTCAGGAGACAATGACGCCTGGCTGCTGGTCTGCTGCCCTCACCAGGAAACCCAGAGCCGCACCAGGGCACGCTTCACGTCCCTTCCCCCACAGGCTCTCTGCAGTCCGCAGAGGCCCTCCTGGAAGCATCAGTCAACTGCACGCCCACAGGGCAACACCACAGAGCGGAGAGAATACACAGCTCACTTGGAAAGACAGATGCGGGAGCTGATTACACTCACTTTTTTTTTGTAAAAAGAAGGTTCTTAGATAAGTAATTCCCAGAATATAGAAAGTTCAAGGAATTGGCTGCAGAGCATTTATTTCTAGCCAAGTCCTTTTCCAGTGTCCTCCTCTCAGGAAGGGTGAGATTTTCAAAGGCAAGAGGCTTTTTTTTACACAGTAAGCAGAAGACAAGGTCTGACGTGGTCTTCCAAATCCAACTCAGGTGGTGCTGGAACATTACCTTACTGAAACCCAACATTAGATTAGGCTTGAAAAGATGCTCCCTCCCCATATCGGACTGTGACCATCTCTCAGGCCCTCCCACTCACAGGAAAGGCAATGCAGTGGCCATTCAGGGCCTGCTGGCCACACCCTGACCTGTCACCACACTGAAACAGCACCTGCTGCCCCCCCGCCCCCTGCGGCCGATCAACATTACCTTTCCAGACAGAGGGGCCACTGCTGGTCTCTTCCTCTGTACAGGCCCGGACAGCCGGTAACAGTAGTGTGGTTTGCAGTAGAATTTACCTGCAGGCAGCAAGGGGCAGGGGAAGAGGGTGAGCAAGTCTCTGAGATTCCCAGCTTGATCCCTGGTCTTGGCACAGTCGTCCGCTCGCCCCGGCACCGGCCTTCCCCAGGCCCAGCCTTCTTGTCCAGGGAGGCCAGGCCCTCCTCTCCCCGTGCCCGGATGTGTGGAGGCCACGGAGCCATCACCCAATCAGGGCTTGGAGCAAAGACCGAAGCCTGCACGGCAGGGCCCGCAAACAAAGTGGCAGTGTGTGCAGAACAAAGATGTGGTCACATGAAGAGCCAGAGGAGCATTTCTGGGGAAACCAAGAATGAACACAAGCGGTGGTGGCCTGAAGGCTGCCGGGGGTGGGGCGGCACCGAACATGAGCCCGCTGGGGCCCTCCTGCCGCCCTTCTGCAAGCACCCGCGAGCCAGCGCCACCCACAGTGGGTCAGGACCAGCATTAAAAACAACGCCAAACAAACCAAAAATCCTACAGTGCACTGTGACTAAAACAAAACAGAATAAAGCCTAATAAAAAGCATCAGCATGCACTGTGGCATCCTCAGAGGCAAGGATTATCTCTCACAGCTCAGCTGTGCCCACCTCGGTTTTCTGGGTCCTAGTGTAACATGTATGTCCTATTGTGGACATGATCAAAAGTTTGAAAAACACCAACCTTGGCTTTTCCCATGAGACTGGTAGTGGGATTCAGTCACTGAGGGTTGTTTTTTCCCGACTCTTTCTTTCCCCCGACTTCCAGCCAAGGCTTTCAAAAATTAAAGGATAGACCCTATTACAGAAACTGTTGAAACAGGAGTAATTCCACTCATCCGTCTCATCTGGAGAGAGTGGCTCCTTTGACAAATGAACTTTCCTATTCCCAAAGTTAAAGTAAGAGGACCTAACCAGAAATACAATAGAATAGATCAATGAACCTGATTTTTTTTTGAAAAGATAAACAAAATTAACAAACCTTTATGAGACTAATTCAGAAAAACAGAGCGAAGACTCAAATAAATAAAATCAGAAATGATCGAAGACATTACAACTGATACCACAGAAACACAGAGGATCGTAAGAAACTGCTAAAAACAATTATATGCCAAAAAGCTGGATAATCTAGTAGAAATGAATAAATTCCTAGAAACATACAACCTATTAAATCTGAGTCTCATGAAGAAACAGAAAATCTGAACAGACCAATATTGAGTAAGGAGACTGAATCAGTAAACAAAACCCTCGCAAAACAGAAAAGCCCAGGACCAGATGGTTTCACTGGTGAACTCTACCAAACATTTAAAGAAGAATTAACAATACTTCTCAAACGCTTCCAAATAACTGAACGGGAGGGAACACTCCCAAACTCATTTTATGAGACCATCATTACCAAAGCCAGATAAGGACAGTACAAGAAAAGAAAATTACAGACCAATACCCCTGATGAATACAGATGTAAAAATTCTCAACAAAATATTAGCAAACCAAATTCAACAGCACATTAAAAGGATCATAGGGCTTCCCCGGTGGCGCAGTGGTTGAGAGTCTGCCTGCCGATGCAGGGGACACGGGTTCGTGCCCCAGTCCGGGAAGATCCCACATGCCGTGCAGCAGCTGGGCCCGTGAGCCATGGCCGCTGAGCCTGTGCATCCGGAGCCTGTGCTCCACAACAGGAGAGGCCACAACAGTGAGAGGCCTGCGTACCGCAAAAAAAAAAAAAAAAAGGATCATACAGCATTACCAAGTGGGATTTATTCCAGGAATGCAAGGATGGTTCAATAGCCATAAGTCAATAAATGGGATTCACCACATTAACAGAGAGAAAAAAAAATGATCATCTCAACAGATGCAGAAAAGCATTTGATAAAGTACAACATCCTCTCATGATAAAAAGTGCTCAAAAAACTTGGTATAGAAGCACTGTACCAACAAAATAAAGGCCATATATGACAAGCTCACAGCTAATATCATATTCAACAGCAAAAGGTTGAAAGCTTTTCTTCTAAGATCAGGAACAAGACAAGGCTACCCACTCTCACCATTCCTATTCAATACTGGAAATCCTAGCCAGAACAATCAGGCAAGAAAAAGAAAAAAAAAGGCTTCCAAATAGATAAGGAAGAAGTAAAACTGTTTTCGTTTGTAGATGATATGATCTTATATACAGAAAATGCTAAAGACTCCACCCAAAAAAACTGCTAGAAATTTAGGAAAGTTGCAGGATACAAAATCAACATATAGAAAACAGTTGTGTTTCTATACACTAACAACGAAACATCAGAAAAAAAATGAAGAAAAAAATCCCATTCATAATAGCATCAAAAAATAAAATAAAATTCTTAGGAATAAACCTAACCGAGGAGATGAAAGACCTATACACTGAAAACTATAAGACTTTGATGAAAGAAACTGAAAACACAAATAAATGGGAAGATATCCAGTGTTCATGGATCAGAATATTGTTATAATGTTCACATTACCCAAAGCCATCTATAGATTCACTGTAATCTCTATTAAAATTTCAATGGCATTTTTCACAGAAACGCAAAAAACAATTGTAAAACTTGTATGGAACCACAAAGGATCCCAAATAACCAAAGCAATCCTGAGAAAGAAGAGCAAAGCTAGAGGCATCACACTTCCTGATTTTAAACTATATTACTAAGCTATAGTAATCAAAACAGTATGGGGACTTCCCTGGTAGTGCAGTGGTTAAGATTCTGTGTTCCCAATGCAGGGGGCCTGGGTTTGATCCCTGGTCAGGGAACTAGGTCCCGCATGCCGCAACTTAAAAAAAAAAAAGTAATGAATTGGGAGATTGGGATTGACATATATACACTAACATGTATAAAATGGATAACTAATAAGAACCTGCTGTATAAAAAATAAATAAAATAAAATTCAAAATAAAATAAAATAAAGTTATTATAGGGACTTCCCTGGTGATCCACTGGTAAAGAATCTGCCTTCCAATTCAGGGGACACAGGTTCGATTCCTTGCTGGGGACCTAAGATCCCACAGCCGCAGGGCAACTAAGCCCGCATGCCACAACTACTGAGCCCATGTGCCCTGGAGCCTGCAGGCCACAACTAGAGAGAAGCCCACACACCACAACGAAGAGCCCATGTGCCGCAATGAAAGATCCCGCATGCTTCAATGAAGATCCTGCATCTCGCAACTAAGACCCAACGCAGCCAAAAATAAATAAAATAAATAAAAAATAAATCTTTGAAAAAAATTGTTATTAAAAAAAATATATCTTGCACACCACAAAAAAGGTCCCAAACTATGGGTTAATCTTCAAAATATATATGGAACTCATATAACCCAATAGCAAAGAACCTAACAACCTGATTAAAAAATGAGCAGGGGAACTGAAGAGTTTCCCAAAACAGACATACAAATGGCCAACATATAGATGAAAAGGGGCTCAACATCACTAGTCATAAGGGAAATGCAAATCAAAACCACAGGATATCACCACATACCAGACAGAATGCCTACTGTCAAAAAGACAAGAGGTAACAAGCGTTGGAGAGGGTGTGGAGAAAAGGGAACCCTCATGCACTGTTGGTGGGAATGTAAATTGGTGCAGCCACTATGGAGAACAGTATGGAGGTTCCTCAAAAAATTAAAAATAGAACTACCATATGATCCAGGAATTCCATTTCTGGGTATTTATCTGAAGAAAACAAAAACACTAATTATAATAAAAGATATATGCACCCCCATGTTCATAGCAGCATTATTTACAATGGCCAAGATACAAGAACAACCCAAGCTTCCATCCACGGATGGATATATATATAATATATATATACATACACATATGTATACACAATGGAATATTATTCAGCCATGAGCAAGGAGGAAATCCTGCTATATGACAACCTGGATGGACCTTCAGGGCATTGTGTTAAGTGAAATAAGTCAGACAGAGAAAGACAAATACTGTATATCACCTACATGTGGAATCTAAAAAAGACAAACTCCGAGAAACAGAGAGTAGAATGGTGGCCAGTAGGGGTGGGGGGAGGGGAAATGAGGAGATATTGGCCAAGGAGTAGGGACTTCCAATTATAAGATTAACAGGTTTGGGGATCTAACGCACAGCATGGTGATCAAAGCAAATAATACTGCGTCATATACCTGAATGTTGCTTAAAGAGTGGGTCTTAAATGTTCTCACCACAGAAGAGTTAGTAGCTATGTGATGGCACAGAGGTGGTAACACTGTGGTTTTAGCCTAGGTTACACTGTGGTGGTAATAACTTTACAAATAAATGTGTCAAATCAACGGGCAGTACACATAAACCAATGTGTCAATTATATCTCAAAAAAAAAGTCAAGGAGATAAATGAATGGCATTCTTCTTCCCTTCTCCTGGTGATCCGATTACATCTCTCTCTCTCTTTTCCCCTCAAAGTAACTGACTTCTGTTCTCCTTTTACGGGTACTTCTCCCCCTCCCAACACTGCATAAATCTTTTAGAAAGAGAGTTTGTGGACTTTCATAATTTCAAATAATATTCATATAGATAGTATATTTTCTGAAATAAGAGTTTCCCACTAGCTCCTGGCACGTAATCAGAACTCAGAGAACCACACCTCCTGTCAGGGGCACTTGAGAGCAAAGGACTATCAACCCCACTGCTTATCTCACTATAAGGGGAGTTGAGTCGTGGGTTATTTTTAGCAGCTTGGACACAATCTCCTTCTACAATCTGTAATAAACCATTTCACTTTTGCGAATTTTGGCCAAGATAAAATGTAATTAGGACAAGACAAAAGTATTGGTGCTTGGATCACACACTACTTTTTGCCTGTCTTGTGTCTCATTCTTTAAGGAACACTCCTCCCTCCTCCACATGACTCTGATGGGGCTGCCAACTACGTGGCCTGACATTACCCAGCACAGAAGTGGATAAATGACCCAGATAGGTCAATCAGAATATCCCCTTTCCCTCCAGCCCACCCCAGGACACGGTGCTCTAGGATCTGGCATGTGGCTAAGTTAGGCTAACAGATTCTTAGGGATGGGGAGAGAGAAGGGGCAGCCCTGCTATCTGCAAGAAAGATGTCAATCTTATGCATAAACTTTAATCTGATCTGGGTTTCCATTACTTTCAACCAAGAGTCTTATTTATTGTAGTATCAGAAAACTACAACCTAACTACAAAACTACAGTTAGGTTCATTCCTTTCTTCTATTTTTCCTCCATTAATTTGCTTTTTTTCTAGTAAAAGAATTCTAGATTTAAAAATACAACTCAATAGACTGACCTACCAGGGAATCCTCATTGAATTGTTACGGTATCCTAAATTAATAAAGTAAAGAGGTTTAGGTTTCAAAAACGAGTCCCATGAGCCTGACCAAAAGGTAAAAAGAAAATTCCAAGCCCTTGTTTTCTCTACGAATGCAGCACAACCTGAGGGGAGGAACACACACACTGAAACCAGAGCTCAGTGCAGGCACCATCCCAGCCACTCAGTGGCGCGTGACCCTCTCAGCACGCGTTTCCTCATGTAGAGCATGAAGACCACACCGTCTCGTGGGGTGAGAGCCATCAATGAGACATCATCTCATGTCCTGCACTGTAGCTGCTCGATTAATGCACCTCAAACCCCTTCCCAAACCCTACCTGGTGATACTTTTTGCTTCTTACGTTAATAACAAAAAGGGCTGATTTTCATCTAACATTTACCATGTGCCAAATACTGTAAGTGCTTTACAACTATTGACTCATTTAATCCTCAAAACCCAGTGAGGCACAGAAAGGCTAAGCCACGCTAGCGAGTCTCGGACAGGACTTGAACATCGGACGCCTGGCTCTTCACAATGGTGCCCATCTCAATCAGCAAGTATGGCCACGCTAACGTCACAAAGCAACCACAAAGCATGGTTGATCCCGTCAAGTCACTGATTTTAGATGGTCTAAGTAAATTCAGGAACCTCGACAATAAACGTAGGAATGACTGAAGATGGAACTGGAGAAAACAGACAGCTAAGAGGCGAGCCTGAGGCAGACGGGCCACAGATTCCTTCCCCCAGCAACTCCAGGTCAGAGCCGTCAGGACAGGTCAGAGCCAGAGATGTTCTGGTCAGGAGGCAGAGGAGCCCTGCCGCCTCTCCGGGGAAAGAACGTGTGGCGACAGGAGGCTGCCCCGTGAGGGTGGGAGGGGCGCACTCCAGCAGAGGACACAGCGAGCGCACGCATGTCAGTGCAACGGAGAAGCGAGCAGCTCGCAGGGGACAGGCAGAAGCAGGGGGCCGGGGGGCAAGCTGGGAGGACGCACGGAGCTCTCAGCCCCGGGGACCGCGGGTCCACCTGTGCCACAGGGGTTGTCAGGGTGAACAGTGGGAGGCCGGGAAGATCTGCTTGTCTCTTTAAGATTCCCTGGGCTGCCCTGTGGGAGCAGACACAGGGCAGTGGCGGGGGGCAGCGGGCTCGTCACTCCCGAGGGCGGCCCTTCAGACCTCCTCAGTGGACGGTGTGTGTTTTCTCTCCTCGAGAGGACAGGAAAGACGTGACAGACACACTGTCTGATTTAGAGTCCTTGTCTTAAGAGGTGGCAGCAGGCAAATAAGCTAGTCTGTGGCAACAGAAAGACTCCATCCTTTTAAAGGGGCTGAAGGGACAAGGGTAAAACCTGGACGCCTCTCTCAAGTGAGTGAGTCCCCACTGACCAGGCCGGAGTTGCCATGGGCCAGAAGCGCTAACCCCAGGACGTCTGACCTGGGGGACCTCAGAGGTCACTTACTGCTGTGTGGACCTGGACAAGTAACTTACAGCTTCTCTGAACTCAGTTTCCTGATGTGTAAAATTACAGCAATAAAGTTAGCTACCTTCCGGTGGTCATGAGGATGAAATGTCACAATATGTTGTTAAGGGCCCGGCACGGGCTGGGTTAACCCCCTCTCTCCGGAGCCACAATCCCTGCCCTTTTCTCTCTCACCTGAGGCTCTTCCATTAGATTTCTGAACCTCATGAGGCTAAACCCTCAGGACCCCTAAGATTCCCTCCTTTCCCAAGTCCAGCTGTCACTGAGGAGGGCGGAGCTGAGGGAAAGGTTCACCTGCGCTGAAGTCTGGGGAGCTGGTCAGGCCCGCTGTCAGGAAGGCCGTGCCTAAGCACGTGGGCCTGCTCGTCCGGCCCCCACACCATGGTCACTCCCCCGGGCTCCGCTGCCCTCTCGCTGGGCACACCGGCTCCTCCGCCCCTCTGCTGAGCCCTCGCCCACCATGCTCCAGAGTCCACGGCAGGATGGCTAAGTAGTTCCTGACCCTCCTGAGCTTCCCGGACTCCTCCTCCTCTGTACTTCACAAAGTTACAGTCTGTACTACGCACCATCACCCTTGGTCACTCCCTTACGCTGCCGGATCATTCCATCAGGACGACCCCTCTTACACCATCTATGCCCTCAGGAGAATGTGGCAAAGGTGTGGCGCACAATCTATGGGCAAAAATACTCGTGGATCGATTCGCTGGGCCTGAAGGGATCTTTCTAGGCAGACCTCGCCGGACAGTTAGAAACACTGCGTGGGCTCCATCTGCCAACCCCATCCGGGGAGAGCAAAGGCACTATCCAAAGACCAGGTGTGTGGGAATACTGATACCTAACAGTATAGACAATTGTCTCACCTCTTCCCTCGCTGGCTGGTGCTTTTCACTAACGTAACAAGAGGACCAGGTGCCACAACAGTAGAGTCAGCTTTTCTCAGGTCACCACTCAGCTCTTCTGGCCGCTCCTTGCTCACTAGTCGAAGAGCCTGGAGGACTGTCTCCTCACCGCAGGGGGCATCCCTCTCCCGTGTGACATCCCCTGACAGTCTCCTCAGTCAGTGCAAGGGACCTGAGGATTTATTTCCCCCTTCTGTTAATCTGGGTCTTTTCATTATTGTTGAATCAGTAAGATGGCCTCTCATAAGGTCCCTTCTGCTTCCTGTAGGAAGGGGCGTAGGAATCACTGATGTCTCCGGTGACCTTTTCCAATTAACCCCAAAGGGTTTTCAGGCGGCAGACACGCCTCTCCATCAGGCTTTGTTACCTGTCTGCATAATTCTCCACCTTCTGCCTTATCAAGGTCATTCCACTATAAAACCAACAAATATCACAAAAGGCCAGGGCTTGAACAGCACAGTAACCAGACTGAGGCCTGGGCAACATGCTCTCAATTCACCAGAGATGCTGATACGAGAGAGCACAGGTGACACTGGGCATAACTCAGGCACCTTCAGGAAGCCAAGGTCTGAGAACAGTGGCAGCGGATACAGTTTCAATGTGCTGTCACTGACCTTAGGCAAGAAATGTGGCTTCTATAAGCCTGTGATTCTTCTTCTCTAAAGCGAACACAAAAAAGACTTACTCTCCTCAGGTCCCTTTTATCTTAAGATCCCCACCGTGAGGTACGACAGCAGGTGTCTATGAAGCCAGGGAAACGATTTAGGTAAACGCATGCCCTTCTCATCACCATGGTCACTGAGTCATCTATGATACAGCTTGGTGACTCTGCAGAAATATTTATAAGAAAGAGTCTGGGAGAAAACACAGACTACAGGGGGGTGGATGGGAAGGCTCAGGAGAGGCAGAAAAGAGAGCATCAGTGTAAGAACGCAGCGGGGGCCCTTGAGTCTGGGTGCGGCCTCCAGCGCGGGGACTCACCGTCCTCGAGGGCGTATGCGTAGGCCGAGAGGCGCAGGGTGGTGGCGCAGTACTCGCACTTGAAGCAGCTCCGGTGGAAGAACTTGCCCTCGGCGCTCAGGCGCTCCATCACGTAGACCCGCTTCCGGCAGAAGTAGCAGGTGTCGCTGCCTCCCAAGTTCTGTGGGAACTCCTTCTTCATGGAGCCCTGGGGGTGGGGGGTGGGGGGACACGCATCAGGCGAGGCCTCCCGGCCCCTCCCCAGGGCGCACAACCCTCCCTACGCGGTTCTGCCTGGGGACGGGAGCCGCGCACCACCACAGGCCGGTGCCTCCAGTGCCCACGCAGCACTTGGCACTGCGTCTGTTCTACACGATTTCATAACAAGCAAACCAAATCCTCTTAACGGATTCTGATCTGAAGGTGTTCCCGTGGTTCTCCATGGACACAGGCCCTGGACTCTAGAGCAATCACTTTAGAGATACTGAGTATGCTGTTCACACAACATTCTAAACAACGGTTTCAGTCCTAGAAGTTCAGTTATAAAATTCAGACAACCTCAAAAAATAATTACCACATGGCACGCAGCAGCCATATATGCCACTGAGCTACTTAGAACAAAGCAGGCTTGTTTACCACAGCTGTCTTATCTAGACAGACAGTGCCCTTAGTGTATCTTACCAGTTCCTTCTTGTCTAGAAGGGTTTTAGGCTGTTCTTTCCTTTGAAGCTGATTGGCTATCTGCTCAGCCAATGAGCTCACTCCGCCCGTGTACATCTTTATATACTTCTATTGGTTGGAGATTGTTAAACGACCAGAAAGAAGGGAAATGAGAAGGAAAAAAATAAATAAATTAAGAAGACAGGGGAAAAAAATCTTCGAAAGGTATAAAATGAATACAAGGTGCAGCAACAAACATGCCAACACAGTGCCCACGAGCAGGGGACTAGGTGTCAGTGTCCACACACCGGTGTCAGCACAGGCGGGAGCGATGGCCACAGAGACAGTGAAATTCAGGACGGAGAACCTGGTCTCTCATGTCCCTCTGGACGAAGTGCGGGGGATGTGGAGGCGGGACGACAAGATGGATGCAAACAGAGTGAGAAGGGCCTACCACCCAGCGGCTCAGATTACACACAGAGAACCTCAAAGAACCTAAGAGAACACCTCACTTAAGGCAGCGGGCACCAGACTGAAGGCACATCCCAGGGCCTGGGAGAGGACCTGGGGAGTTATTTCCTCATTTAGAAAGAAAGTAAGGCCGACTCTCCATCTGGGTAACGGATGCCAACAGCCCAGTGTCACCGGGGATGACAGCCGTCTTCACTATGACCTCCTTCGCTCAGGGCCCCTGTCCTGTGCACCAGAGGCCCCCGGGCTTTACCAGGAAGAACCGTTCTCTGCCCGTTCTCCCCATGGAGACTTCTGTGTTCCCCTGAGCCCTGAGACCAAGCCTTCCGGACCAGCTGGGGCACTGCTGACACGGCTGCTGTGGAAGCCAGAAAGTGTTTCTAGTCCAGGAGGGGTTATATCTTTATACGTTGAAACAAGATAAAAGAAAAAAAATCCAACCACCTCAATCCTCTTTCTAGCAATGTTGAAAAAGCAGCAGGAGAAAACTATAAATTTCAATGGCAAACCTTCCTGTGGGAGCCCAGCTTTGAGCTCGTCCTGTGCGGACGGCCCAGACACCCAGTGTGTATGACACGCCTCTCAGCAGCTGTGTGCCCGCCGGGTCTGAGGAGCCCTCACTCTAATTCCAAATCCAAAACATGCCGGGAGCAGTTGTGCTGGGGATGCCAACAACCCCATCAGGAAACGGTCTGAACACACGAAACCGTGTGTAAAAGAATCACCAGCCTGAGCAATGGCACGTCCTGGGCGGGGCAGGGACAAACCAGAGGAATGCCCTAGGGGGAAACTGACCCGGTGTAAATACAAGCACGACAGCAGCACAAATGAGCAAACGATTCTCCAAGGTTCAGCTGGAACTGAGGAGTCAATTATATTTTCAATTTAAAATAAGGCGATTTCCAAAGGATAGTGCCATCTGCTCGTTAACTCCACAGCTTATACCCATCTGTGGTCGAGAAACACAAGTGGCTCTTAGACCTAAGCCTTCTTTGGATTAGAAACATTAGGGAAGCTTAAGCCTGGAACAGACAGGAACCCAGGCACAGCCAAGCTGAGCATCGAACAGCTGACGCCAGGGAGTAGGAAACTGCAGCAGATGAGTGGGAGCGTGGACCAGATGCCAAGTCTGAGGCTGGGACACTGGGCAAGCCCAGGGTCCTCCCTGTTCAGCCAGGACCCTGCTCTCCCATCAGAACCAGCACTCTCAGCAAGTATAGCCCAGGGCTGCTAGTGCAAAGGCATCTGTCAACTTCAGTTCTCAGCGATGTGACAGTACTGACGAGCACACCCCTAAGAGAGGTGGAGACTCGAGTCCTATTTGTTTCTGGCATGAAAAGCAGATGGTTTTCCTCTCCCCACTCTTAAGAAACAGTCGAAATGTAGTACTCTCTGGACTTATACTGTGGCCACCACACATGCGTATCATTCTCTACAGTCTGCTACCAGCTCAAGAACAGGAAACAAACAGAAAGGACAAAAGCCCCTGCAATCTCTCTGTAAACTCGTCCACAGCTGGGTCAGTTCCATCATAGGAAACAGCAGAGCTCTTCCTTAAGAGATTACAATTCAAGAGGCACCCAGAATACTGTGTATCCACCACTCTCTTTAAGAGATTTAATTACACAATGGTTCATATTTTATAACACATTAATAGGAAGAGGTCTGGAGTTAAAAAAAGCTAATGGCTACAAAGTGCTTTCTCATTATTTGATACAGTTGGACTATAATGAAAATGGGTTGACTGGGACAGAATTTGCTGCAGTGAAGCTAGCAGCCTCCTTAACTCAGGTGGACGCCTACCGACCTCACATGCATGACGGACACACACAACTGGATTCCTAAGGAGACAGGCTGCCGTTCGTGTGGGTGAAGAAAGTGCAGGCTGAAGAGGACGAGCCTGGCCAAGCCCTGGGCCCCGCTACCTGTCGGAGGAAGTCAGAGGAGGGAGAGGCAGGGCGGCTGGCGGAGCGGAGGCTTAGAGAAAGCTCCCACTGGTCGACAAAAAATCGACGAGAAGGCTCAGGCTCTGGCTATAAAATACAAGACGGAGAAAAAAATCAAAGGAAACGTTAAGTTAAAAGTTACACGCTGACCTGAACACAAGGAACACAGACCCTTTATCTGGATGACAAATGCAGTATAGAAACGCTCTTAGTTCCAGAAGCATCAGTGGCTCATTCCAGGCTCCCACTGTGCCTCACACTCACAGCCACACCCACACTGGAACACGGCCCCCCAGGAAACCTTGTCTGCACCCCTGCTCTCAAGTGCACAGTGCTGCCAGCCAGCAGGCAGTGTCCTATTCACACGTCCTGTGTGCCCTGCAGAGCCCCTCACGGCCTGGGCTGGAATTTCTCTTGAGCACAAGGAGATTCCACCGGCTCGTCACTCTGCTGGCCTTAAGAGGAGCAGACAGGAGACGACAGCTCTGGAGCAAAGCTCGCTTTCTCCATAAAAGCCAGGAAAGGGGCCCCTCCTCCTCCTCCTGGTGGGGCTCAGATACAGAGCTTGCCCCGGAGCTGGCCCCAACCCTCTGCAGACTGCATGCAGCACGTGGAGCAAAAGTGGGCCCAGCAGCCAGGCACTGTCCGGTCCCCAAGCCAGGAGGGGCTGCGAGCTTGGCGAGCAGTAACCGCTTCGCTGCCTGCAGGTTCGGGCTGAGATACCTGCGGGCCGCAGGGAAGAAGCACCCCTCGGCCTTCAGCTCGCACTAACTTCAAAGCTTCAGGCGTGTCACGGGTGATGGGGGGTGTCACCAGCCTCTGCTCCAGAGGCTCAGAGAGAAACTCCCTGGACGGCAGCGAGCAGGCAAGCGCACAGCTGGACTGGTGGGCGGTAGAGGGAGAGTCCGGGAAGGAACAAAAACAGTGACCCCCCAGGAGTACCTGGATTGGAACCCTGCACCGAAGACCCTGGAGACCAGCCCACCGGGGAAATGAAGGAAAACTCCCGCCAACCCTGCTGCTTCCTGAGCTCCAAATCCCACCTGTCCTCGGTGCCCTGCAGCCCCAACTTCTACCAGCTTCCCCATTCAATCTCTCTTTCCTCCACCTACTTCCCTCCGCTCCCCACTGAGACCCTGTTTCATCCAAGACCATCAGCACCTCCTCAGATAGGCATTCCCCAAAACGGAGGGCATTGCCCTGTGCAGTCAAAGTGCCTAGCTTTCTTCTTGACAGGAACCAGCCTGGGAAGAAGGAAGAAAGGCTGGGCACAGGCAGTGAAGCTGTGGGTGACACGGGTGACATGGAAAGGCCCCCCTCCCCCACCCCGGGCCTGCTTCCTGCCTGGCAACTGGTAGGAAGACAGTGCTACCACTACTTTCCTAATGGGTCCAGGAGGGAACCAGACTTACTGCTCAGCCATGAGGGCATTTCTCAGAGAGCAAAGGCAGAGGGGGAGGCAAAAATAAGAGGAGAGGGCCCATGTGAAATGAACAGTTAGAGATGATTCTTCATTCTGGCTGCAGAGCTACACCCACTCAGGCCTCCATTTAAGGGTAACAATAACAACCAAAACAGTTTCATAGTCAGCAGGTTTTGAGATGAGCATCTCTGCAACTCGTCAGATCATACGATGGCCAGGTGTGCTCAGGCATCTCCCTACTAGCGTCTCGAACAGATACCACTTTTCATTATGGACCCTGTCTTGTCATCACCTTCCTTCCCCGCCCCGTCCTCTTCACACCTCAAGAATCCCCATGCTCTAAGAGCTTTGGCTTTCTCAGCATTTCTGCGTCAGGATCCCGGAAGTAGCCAAGCAAGCGCCTCCTGCTTACTGACCTCGACCCTTCCCCAGAAGCCAAAGGTGCGTATCTGGGAGTGGGAAGGGGGCGCAGGGAGGGGAAGAGGCCGCTCACAGGGCACAAACTCTCAGGGTTCCTATCTGGTCTGACGCTGAGTGGATGGATGTTCCACTGTGAATGCTATTTGCAAGGGTCATCACTGTAAGCGAAAAGAGTCCCGGCTCTTGGCTGGGAGACCAGAGTGTGGAAAAAGCAAGGAGAGGGGCCACGCCTGCGCCCCCACCCCAGCGTGCCGCATCTGTGTGGCTGCCAGCACCCCATGCCACAGTCGTGCTTTTACCCTCTCGTGGTGGGGACTCTGCTTGCCACGGCTGTCAGCATCAAGATCGCTGTACGTCTGTTGGCAACAAAATAGAAACTTAAGCTCCATCCAAATGCTCTATCTGGACCTACTAAGTGACAGCCCCAGAAAGTGAGAGCTCATTTCAACACATAAGCTGTTGTCTACTGGTCCCCAACCCCAAGTAACCACAGTCCCGTCTACATCAAATCCTGTGACCCAAGGGCAGCTCTGCAGAGCTGTTCTCCCACCTGGCCTCCAACGAGGTCAGCTACGTGGATAAATAAGGAACTACGGTTAGTACACAGGTGGAACAAACATATTTCTTTCACACAGCGGCACGTGATCAGAGGCATTCAACGGAAGGCTAACAGGAGAGGCAGGTTAGGAGGGTGAAGCTTCCACACCAAGGCATTAGAGGCGACAACAGCCCACGGGAGACTCCAAGAGCGCACAGCACTAAGGGGCGAGGGGAGCACAGAAGCTGCACCCAAGAGGCTGGGGACCGTGACCCAGGCCCACGCCGCCTCCGCTGCCCTGAGGAAACCACTAACACAGTGACGTGGGGTTGGGCCGTCTAGGCCCCTAGTCACTCTCTGGATAGCCCAGCACTCACCGTATGGCCCTGCCCTGCTGCAAGAACTGACCCGGAGCTCCCGACGTGGCCACTCTGTTGTCCAGAGCCCGTGAGCGCGCAGTGTCCGCGGGCAGGACGAGGCCGGGGCTCGGGCTCCAGAGTCACACCACTTGGGTTCAGCTCCTAGCTCTCTGCTCACTGTGTGACTTCGCACAACTACTTGGCCCCCCTAGCCTGCACCACGGTCTCCTCATCTGTAAAAGGTGAGGATAACAGGACCTGCCTCGTAGGCTTATTGTGAGAACAGACCAAGATGACACAGGAAAAGCACTGAGAACACTGCCTGAGTCAGAGGAAATGCCCCACGTTGGTTCTTGGGCAGAGACAGGGCCCAGGGTGGTCACTACCCTACAAGGGTTCAGCGTCCAGACCCAGGGACATAGGCTGGGCCCCTGCATATCAGACACATTATGGGATCACCTTCTAAATAGGCTACCATAGCTGAGAAAATGTCTTTCCACAGATCCTACCTTCAAAATCAGTGTTTTACTTTATAGGGACATACAACACAAGTGAAAAAAGCCGTTCTATAAACGCACTTCATACGAGCGTGCTGGCCGCAAAGCACGTGGGGTTAACTCGCCTTGAAGCACTTCTCCAGTGGTCTGCCTGGACAGTGAGTGGGGCGGACGGAAAGGGCAGCTGTTTGTTGGCAAAAGCTGGATAAGCAAGAGGCAGGGCTCTCAAAATCAGAAGGAGCCAAACTCACAGAGTGGAGCCCTATAAAAAGCTTCCCAACATTCACCTTAACAGTATCTCCTTGGGCAGCAAGACAAAAATGGCTGATTTCAATGGGGTTACATAAAAATGCTCTCCAGGGCTTTTGGACCTCGCATCTGTGTCAAGTACAGTTTAAATTTTAGTTTGTGGCTGCACAGTTGTAGTCCTGTGATGCGGGACTAGATTAAACTACCCAGGGTTTGAACGGACGATGTGCTATCCTGAGGCCCACAGGCAAAGGTCGTTTCGCCAGTAAGTCATCACTGAAATGAGGGGATCCTGACTTGGTCTCTCCCCTGGCCACCCACACAGGCAGGCAGGCACACAGGACAGCGGAGCATGCAGAGGGGGTCACCTGCTGGTCGCCACGTGCCCGACAGGGAGGCGGAGTAGGAGGAGGAGAGAGAGTGATCACTTTTTTGGGGCAGGTCCGAGAATGCTCCTTTTCCTGTCGCTTTTACGCCAATAGACACAAACAGAGAGAACACAGGTGAAATGGTGGCCACGTTGAGGCTGGGTCTGGAAGGACTGAAGGCATTTGCCAAAAGCATCCCAGAGGCCCTTCCCCACCCATCCATCCTCAGCACAAACTAGCGTGTTCAGGCAGGGGCCTGTCCCGCCTGTCGTGGCCTCGGGGCAGAGGTGCTCTGTCTGCAGATCCCAGAGTCATCTCTGCAGCCACTGCGGGGTCAGGACTTGCACAGCAGCACTTTCTAAATGCCAGGGACCAGGGCATATTCTTCTCTGCTGGCTTATCAGGGAGGCTGGGGGGTAAAAGGGGCTCAGTTACAAGTAGAGAGAAGGGCACACAGACTCCCGTTACGGGGGGAGCGTGGCGACTGCTGCCCACAGCGGGGGCGCCCGGGCACCTGCAGCAGCAGACCAGCACCTCCTGGGCCACCCACGCCCACGTCCTGCCACTGCTTCCCCCTGCTCAGTCCCCTCACTCACACGCGGAAGGTTCTGGGAGACGACCACAGAAATACAAGAACGAACAGGAAACAGGGTATAAAATTAACACCTTTCGCTAACTGACACCACACAATGTCTGTGGATCACTTTCCCACGGTGTCCGCTTCCTGTGAACCTGTCTCTGATTGACAGAACCCTGCAGTGCTAAAGGAACCACCAGATTCCCGAGTCAGAGGAAGCCTCAGGTTCCTCACGTCCAGAGCTACCGTGTGAGGCGGCTCCCAGCAAAGCCTGGAGGGGAAGAGGCCACAGAACCCACTCCTCTGTCTGTTCCCACACCACTGACCATCTACAGCCAAACCAAGGCTGCTTAACCGCAGAATTCGCCTGCAGGACCCATTTCTGAGATCAGAAGGGGATGAGGTGGGGAGGGAAGAGCCGGGTGACGCCACAGAAGGTGACGAGAAGCGAGCATCCCCACACTCTTCCTCACCACTGTGCTCGCCACACCCGCCTGCCTCAGTTGGAGCCGCTTCCAGGGGAACAGCAAGTGAGTCACAGGAAGGCACGCCGTCAGCCCCCAGGGCGCACCCCTGGACTTCCTGTGCCCCTGGACTGGTGCGTCAACTGGCGTGGCCCTCCAGTGCTCTGTCTTTCAGGGGATAAATGGGCAAAGCAAGGCTCATAACGCCATCCCTGACTTAGCACTGGGGATAAGTCGTTTGTGAACACATCTCAGGAGGACGTGAGAGCTGTGTGACACGGGTCCTCTCACAGCCCAGCACATTACAATTCCGCTCTACACATAGGATCTAACGGGGTCCAGCTACCCGGCTGCTGCTCCTGACCGGCATCTCCGGTACCCCTTCCCCAGACCAGGCTTCACTTTAAGGGTCTGTTCGGCCTGGAGAGCCTGGCGGTACATACTCAACGCCACCAACCGTGATCACAAATCACCTGGGTGCGTCAGGCAGCACCCGCACAGGGTGGAGGCTCCCAGCCGCTGCAGCAACAGGAGAAGCAGGGCTCTGGGCACCCCTGCAGCCCAGCACCCAGCGGAAGCCAAGCCCATCTTCCACGGGACGGAGGCAGCAGTGGCGGTCGAGCCAGCCCCTCGGGTCCCTGACCCGGGCTTCCTGGGATGCCCACCCAGAGCCACTCCAGGACGTGCCACTCAGAGTCACCTCTTCACCCACCAACTGTGCTTCCCTGTCTCAGTCCACCTCCGTGACTAGTGTAAGAACCTGGGAATGTAGTGCAGAGTTCACCTTCCCCTTTAGTAATACTCAATTCAAGACTGACCTTCAAATCATACCTTCCACCTAGACTTCAAAGGTCTACCCTAGGCAAAGGGTAAGTAAGGAAAATAGAAGTGAATTTCTAATGAGTTTTCCTCAGAAGACCTCCCCTCCCCAAGCATGGGGAGAGAGGCAGCTTGGCTTCATGGTGACTTTGGACGCTGCTCCCAAGCTTCCACCTCAGCCTCACGGGCCCTGCCTTAACGTGCATATTATCAAAAGAAAAGTCAGAAAGAAACATTCTGCCCTAAGTGTAATTCAACTCAAATCTAACTCACCACTCCCCAGCACCTCCCATCACAGGAGGGAATCAGGGTCAGCCCCTCTGACTGCTCAGAACCCCAGTCCTCAGCGATTCCAAACCAAGAGACAGCAAACCCAGGCCGCACTCAGGGCTGTGACATGGGGGGAACAGAGCAGAGGCCTCCCATCGCTCTGGCGGGTTTCCTGTTCCCCGCCAGGCGCCAGCCCCTCTTTCTTTCCGCCCCACTCTATACTATGTAGGAGAAGCAGCTTTACAGGAGATCTTGCAGAAACTTTAGTGAAAATTTCCAAAAAGAGTATTTTAAATGTGGACAAAACACTGAGAAAACGCCCATGATCATCTCTGTCCATGATCTGAAACAAGGAAAAAACCAGTTTGAGACTATTTCTTGGGTAACATTTTCCTGTTTAACACGAGAAGACCACTGCCCCGAGCCCCAAGCTCTAGAAACTCGGGATTGTCCTCCAGGGGTCACGCGGATGCGTTTCAGCCAAAGGTCAACTTGGGACAAAGGTTATAACAGCAAAACCCCAAAGGCTAAGTACCTGAACACAGGTACCACATAACTTCAGCTAGTTTCAACACCAATATAACAGCCCACCCTTTTCACGGGTTTCCCAAATCCCAAGGAGTTAAACAAGTCATGCAATACTATCAGTAGTGTCTGTTAAACCTTCCCCCAGAGTCGCCACTCAAATGAGCACAGAGATCCCCACCCCGTGACCTAGGGCTCTACAGTGCAGGCCCCACCCGGCTGGCTCGGAGGAGGAGCAGGTGGGAAGGCCCAGCACCCATTCTGGTCCCTGGGCAGTTCCTTTACCTGTTTCCACTGGGGGGCGGGAGCAGGGCGGCCCTGCTCAGGCAGGCAGCAGGACGGCTGGCTGAGCCCACGCTCTTGTGTCGGCTGTGACACACAGGCCAAGTATTGGATAGGGGACAGGACACGGAGACAAAAAAAAAAAAAAAAAAAGCATTACGGTAGCAGACACAAAAATGGTTCTCCCGGAGGATAGACACTCATCTAAGAACTGAAGGAGGGTGCACAGAATTAGCTCTAGGAAGTTACACTTACAAAGGAAAATCCTCCCTCCCCAACTCGGGCGAAGCCAAATGCAAAAGAAAAGACAAACAGAAACTGTAATTCTGATTATCCTTTTCCCAAGCTCAATGCTCTGAGCCTAAACCACTAATTCTGGCTTGGAAAATGAATCTTACCACTCAAAATGAGTGGGGACACACTTCCTCTAGTGGAGAGCACCCCAGCCTTGCTGAGGAGGATGGAACCTGGGCTGCTACGGCCGCCCGGCAGCCTCACACGTTCACAATCGAGCCTGCACGCTCTCTGTGGGCCTCGGCACGAACGCCTGGAGCGTGAGGATCTAACCAAGCACTAGACGTGGGAAGAAGTCAGTGATGGGGTCGGCCTGGTCCCTGGTCCACAGGAACAAGGGCTGGCGCACGTGGCGAAGATGAAGAGGTGCTCCCCGCACACGGAGTTTTAGAAGAAATGTTCATTGTGGATCTCACAATGCCTGTACCTCCTCTTGTGAGAAGCCTTAGTGACTTTTAGACAAGCAAGAGGAGAGACGAGACCTAACAGACATGGCAGTCCAGCCCTCGGCAGGACTTGGGGAGTGAGGGCAGTCCACGGAGAACCTTTACAGTGCTCACACTCGTGACCTAGTTCAAGGACAGTTAGGAAAACCACGTGCAACACACAAGAGTGTCTACCTCTCTGCCCTTCATCAAAGATGAGAAACAACTAAACATCCAGCACCAGAGGAGGAGTTAGGAAAAGCATGGAGCACACACTTTGGAAGAGGCTTATAGAGTTTGGAACATGGAAATACACCCAAAGTTACATGAAGAAAGCAGAACAGGAAAGTGTACGTTAAGAATGACCTCAACCATGAAAACAAGAATGCACTAAAAAAGGACCAGAAAGAAACATAGCAAAATATTAACAGAATTATAGGGGCCTTAATTACACTTTCCAGTATTTTCCTCAATAAGCAGGTACCTCTTATATTACTTACGTATGCATGTATGTGAACACACACCTACGTACACAGACCTGGACACCCCGTTTTAAAGATCCTCAGGTGGGCCTGGCTGGTAAGGACAGGAACCCTCGTCCCTGCCCCACGCAGACGCCAGTCTCGAGCCCTGAGCCCTCAGGACCGGGAAGTTCCCCGTCTCACTCACTAACCCCCCTTTCCTCTGTGGCCAGCCCAGGTCCGGGCGGGCGAGGTGTGAGCCGGGCTTACCTGTCTCCTCACGCCCGTGGACTGCGCGGGCGCGTTCTCCTCAAACTTGGCCAGCAGCTGGGTCGCCATGTACTTCACCTTGTTCTGGTTGCCAAGGGCCACATCCACCCTCCGGTCGCTCAGTGTGCTCACCAGCGTAGGCCTTCCTCCTCTGTAGCCCCGGGGTGCGTCCTCCTGGTGAACAGGGGTATCAAGAGCCAGCCTCGGTTAGAGGAGCCCCTGCCCACACCCCAGGGCCTGGCACAGCGGCTGGTCCCTGCTTTAGGTCGAGCTCAGTGGCTCTCCTCAAGGTTCAAATCTCAAGATGGCCTCGGGCCCAGGGGCAGTATGAAGAGGTACTCGGGCTCTTGCTGGTGTGGTCACATCCCAGGAAAGCTGCTGCCCTTCGCCACATATGGGATTCCAAAGAGACAGGAAGGCCCAGAGCACATGTGTGCGTTCCCTGGATGCTCTCCAAAAAATTACACAAAGGCAAAAGGCCACAGAAAGCATCTGTGCACAACAATTCTCACAAAGAGTGAACTGAAAAGATCTAGCAATACCGATTTGGGAATTAAGCGTTTCAGCCAAGGAGGGCAATTCAGTACAATCTTTCTGGCAAATTCCAGATATTTCTCACCTCTTCCGACTGGCTGGTCTTTCTCCTCTTCCCAGCACCATCCAAGTCCTTTTCCTTTTTGTCCTGCACCAAGAGCAAAGGGAAACCGCATTCCTCTAGTCACTGCACTGTACCATTAGTTCTGCAGCTGGAGGAAAAACCCTTCCACTTACCTTGGGAGAGCGCTTCCGAGAAATGGTCTGCCCCAGCTTGCTCAGGAAGGAGATAGGGGATTTAGTGCTGGCTACCAGGACGGCCCTCTCCTCAGCATTCAGGTCCAAGGCGTCTGTGGGTAGAAACCAGCAGTGTCCAAGGACAGCCCTGAGGGTGCCTCCTTGCAGGAGGCTCTCAGAACCTCAGGAAGCTCTGAGGGTTCGTGCACTCTGAACCCCACAGAGAAAATGCACACGGAGCCCTGGACGCTGGGCCTTCTCTTCTCCATCCATACAAACAAAACCAACTCTTGCCCCAATCCACTTCAGTCACAAAAACCTCCACTTTTGCTTTTCAGACGCTGCAATCTGCTTGCTGATTACAACAGAGTGCCGAAGCCTCACTTCAAGATGAAAAGTTCAGGTCGGGAGAGAAAGGGAGGGTCATCGGCGGGGAGGAGACGGGACTCAGGTCATGGGTTCAGGGTGTGCTTGTTGATGTCAGAGTTGTGCATGTCTGTTGTAAGAACTGCATCTCTAATGAAAGAAAGCCACAGATGTCTACAAGTACATGGGCCAGAAGCACTGGAGAATGGTACCTAAACTCTGTGGGTTCCAATGTTTTATTAGTAACAATAGCAATGTTGAAATAATAATTGAAACTAATAATACATTGCTAACATTTGTTTAAGTGCTTCCATTCGCCAAACACTCTTCTTAGCGTACTACAATCTAGCCATGTACATATTATCCCCACTTTACAGATGGGGAAACTGAGGCACAGGGAAGTTTAGTGACTTTAGGTGGAGGCAATGGGATGTAAACCAGGTCAGGTACCATGGTCAACACTTGTAAGCATCATGATGCTTACTCAGTCTGTTTTCTGACAGCCTGAGGGCCAAGGGAAGATTTTTGGAAACACTAAAAGGTAGGAGAAGAAAGAGAAGACAGAAAAGGAACAGTTAACAGAAGAAAGAGAACAAAGCAAGTATAGTCCGGGATCACAGAAGCCAAGAGGAAGAGAGAATTTCAAGAGAAAGGATGTCATTCCAAGGGCTGAACAACGCAGAACAGCTGGGTACCTGAGAGGTGAGAGAGGAGGGAAGAACATGCATCTGGTGATTCTTCACGACCACGGACAACAGTTTTGGCCGGGTTGCAAAGGGTCACAAAGATTAGGCAGTGAGGAAGTCCAGGCCACAGCAAAAGCACCTTTTCAAAAAGTCTGGTTCTGAGAGAAAGGGAACAAGGGTGGTGGAGTCAAGGACAAGGTTCTAGACGGGAATGCTCATGGCCTCCACAACTGCAGGTTTGCTGAGCAAGACCCGGGTCAGAACGACGGGCTGACAACAGTGCAGAGAAGCGGGTCTGCTGGAAGAAGGGGCACAGGGGAAGGAGAGGCAGGGGAGCCACACGGCAGCACCCCTGGGGGGCCCTTACCTCGGGAGGGGAGCGAGTCCCTGAACATCTCGTAGAACTGGGTCAGGTACATCACCATGGACAGCTTGTCCGGCTCCCCCACCGAGGCCATCTCTCTGCCTGTCATGATGGGAGAAATGCCCAGCTCCTTCTCAGCAATATCAAAGGCCAGCTGGTTATTCTTCTCCACATTTTGCTCATCCAAAGAATCAAAATCTCTGAGAAACAGGACGAGGAAAATGTGTCAAGATGGGCTGCTTGTCCCCAGACCAGAAAACATGGTATCACAGAGTCATCATTATTTCTCGGTCTTTCAGCTAAAATCCAGGGTGCAGGCCTCACTGAAATCGGAGAGCAAACCTCTCTCTCTCACTTCCTTTTACTAATGAAATGAAAATCATCCTCAGGGAGAAGAAAGGATTAACAATCTACCCATAAGAGAAAAGAGGGGAAAAGTTGGAAAACATAACATTTTATCAATAACATAAAGTTCTTACTAAAATGTGAGCTCAAGAAAAGGAACTGTTTCTGTTAAGTTTCTCCTGTGCCCCGTGCGTGGTCTGCATGTATTAAACTCAGGCTCAACAACAATAAAGGTCCTATTTGGATCAGGCTGTGTCTAAAGGCCTGGAACCATCACCCCCTGTGTCCTTTGGAGCTGACAAGCTGTTGATGTACTAAATCAGCTCTGGTGAATCTTACTCAGCCTTCCCCTCTAATTAAAAGGGAAATTCCAAAACTTTCCTCAGAAGATTTCTCCACTGCTAAATTTCCTAAGTATTTAGATTAACAAACATTTCCCACTGGGTTTCAGGCTTCTTGCTATTCAATCAAGTAGAGACTGACAGCATCCTTCTTTAGCTGATTTCAGATTAACTGGGCAGGCCTTATTTTGTGTTAACCTGCTGACTCCGCAACCGTTTTTCGTTTTTTAAACTCCTTTACTCTGTATGTTAAGCCTACTAAACTGTGGCGGGGGGCGGGGTGGGCCTCATCCTGAGTGACGTCACGGCAGCTTAAACGGTGCCAAATTAGCTACTCACGGCTCTGTGCACCGTCAGGAGGAAATGCCCGGGCCCCTGGCAGCCTTCGGTCCATTCCCACAGGAGTGTGTCCCCTCGGCACCAGGCTCCCTTCAGGGACTCCTGCCCTCCCCCTTCTGTCCTGCCCTCCCTCTGGACTAGGACTGACTTGCCTGGCCCTTCTCCTGAGCACTTCTGTGTCATCCACCGCAGTCGTTCTCAGGCTGCCCCCTGCCCCCCAGAGGGGTCAATAAGCCCTACTCCAACTCAGTTTTCACCAGTCTCGGCGTGAGCTAAGGGACAGGGGCACAGAGGCCACTTCCGCTTATCAAGCACGTCAGCACCCCCACTCCTAAGCACTAGGTGAAGCCCCTTTCTTTTATTAACATAAAAGAGAGCCAGATCTTTCAGGATTCCTTAAGTAATCATTAGAACAAAACAAATACACAAAAATGGGCCCGTAAGTGGACCTAATGATGAAAGGACATACAGCCAAAATAATGCCACATGCTCTGCTCGTTTCCGAATCTTCTTGTTTGGCTTCCATGGTAACGAATGCCTACGGGGAAATCTGGGTGCACCGGTCACCACAGCTGACCTGGGTCATCCTGTCATACTAGTCTGCATTTAGGTGAGTAGAGAATGACCAAAAGAGGAAATGTCACCGCACAGGTGCGTAAGGCCACCTGAGTGTTAGGGGTGTAACAGAGCACGCTTGCAAAAAGTGCAAGAGACAAGAGACAATGCCGACAAGCCCCGGCGAACGGAGGAAGTGCTTTGCTGGTAGTGACACGCGTGCCTTCAGCCCACACTCCGGCCAGGCTTTCCTCGTGACCAGCAGCACTGGAGAGAGAGCTGGCTGAACGCAGAGCTCAGCCTGGGGCCAAGAAACAGAGTTTTCCTTCCTGTGATGTTAAGAGGCCCGGGGGTGTTATAACCAGTTTTCCACGTTTTGAGTGCTGAGACTTTACAAACAGCTAATAATTCCTGGGTTGAGCTACATAATGCCCAACAGACACAGCTTTAAATATAACTATAAATTAAAATTAGTGACTGACTTCCAGAAGAAGTATCTTATATATATCTCGTTCTAGGAAAAGGTACAGAGTTTGGCCACTTGGAAGCAGGGCACTCGCAAGTCCTGTGGGAATACAGATGAAGCAGAGCCTGTTCTCACATCAGATCAGGGCGGTATCTGTGGATGACGGCACACAGGGCCAGGCCGCTCTTCCACGACATGGTGAGGTCCGTCACGTTCACCCCAGCGTAGCCATCTGTCTGCCGCTGGCACCAACCCAGCAGTTTGCTGGAACGAGCCACAGACTCTAAAACAACAACAATGTTATTATTGGAAGTGCGGTCACCTGGTAGCTTTGATAGGGAATCCACATAACCAGGTTGAAAAAATACTGAAGGCAAGGACAAAATAGTCGTCACTGGTTTTCAAAAGTAAGAAGTTACTTAACTGGTATCATAAGAGTGGAATTTAATTTAATTTTTTTTTCTTTTGGCTGTGCGGCGCGGCTTGTGGGATCTTAGTTCCCCAACCAGGGATCAAACCCGGGCCCACAGCAATGAAACTGCAGAGTCCTAACCACTGGACTGCCAGGGAATTCCCATGGAATTTATGGTAGACAAGAAACTACCAATTTATCCAGACTCTGAGGTCAACGTCCCTGCCCCGTCCATGACAGATCACAAGTGGACGCTGTGGATCCTCTCACGCTGAAGCCCAGGGTCCCGGCCACTCTCCAGGACAGGGACGTACGGGAAGGGTGCCACCTGCTGAGCTGTCACCCTCACACGTGATGGCTCTAAGATTTCCCTGGAGAGTTGTCTGGCAGGTGGCGGAGGAAATGCCTTCCCTTCAAGGTAACATTGGGGGCACCCGAGAAGAAACGTTCCATTCCACCTAGCAGCACGTTACACACTTGCTCTCACACTTTCCAAGGTACCAAGCAATCTGCCAAGTGAAGAAACTTTGCAGGACCACACAGGCAGGGCCAAGGACGCCAGACCAGGCCAGGCTTGGCACTCAGTATGACAAGTGGTCACATCTTGAAAAACTCAACGCATAGACACACATACTGGGACGTCTTCCAGTCACTGATGTGTCTTCTAAACCACGAAGAGCCTTTATAAAAAACCGTTTTTCATGATCACATCTGAAGAGCTCTGATATGGAACATTTAGATCAGATTAGATCATTTAGAAGAATCTGTGAACTCCTATTTGTGTCCAAGAAAGTCTGTTCCTTACCTTACGCAGCTGAAAACACTTAACCTTATACTAAGCCATTTGTACATGACAAATTTGTGAACATAACAAAATAAAAACTGCATATCTAAAAATCCCGTTTCACTTCAGTCTTTCAGGGAAAATGTATCCTGAAATGACACAGAGAACTCCTGCTGGTGTCACCATCATAAGTCTCCTGGCTTCAGAAATTCACTTCATTCAGATGTCTCCCAAGTCTGTGTATCCACTGATCCAATATGTACTGGACGACTTCAATATTCCAGGTTCTAGAATAACAGTGAACAAAGACACACTCTCTGGGCACTTCCCTGGCGGTCCAGTGGTTAGGACTCCATGCTCTCACTGCCTAGAGCCCAGGTTCAATCCCTGGTCGGGGAACTAAGATCCCGTGAACCGTGCGGTGCGGCCAAAAATAAATAAAAGACACACTCTCTGCTTTCAAGGAGATGACACCCCAGTGGAGGAAGATGAAAATGTTTCCAGCTGCCTGTTGGTGGTCACATCTGCCTTGATATCCCAACAGCATGTCAAATTCAAAATGCCCATGACAGAGCTCAGTTCTTCTCAGCCTTGAGTCCTTGTTCAGACTCTGCCAGTGCTTCTCGGCAGCCACTTCTGACGCCCCGCTGCACTCCAGGTGCTGCAGCGAACACCCCGACATGCCCCTGAGTCCTCGCAGCCAATGTGAGGTGGGCATGGTTACCCCCACTTTGCACACACGGAAACCCAAATTCAGAGACACCATGTATGCTGTCAAGCCACACGCTTCACGGACGGGCATAGCTGGACTGGACGCCGTCTCCCTTCTCATCCGCGGCATCAACACCGGACCGGCCAGCCTGACCATTGGCGCACTTCTAAACTACCTGCTCTGCCCCAGTGCCCTTCTCTGTCCCAGCTCACCTGCATCTGGCCAGTCACTCTCCTTTTAAAGAACTCTTCAGGGGCCTGCACCGCATGAGCTCCGCCTCCATCACTGTGTCCTGCAGCCATCGTGGTCCTCAGCTAAGAAGCCACTGCTTCTTCTGTAAAGCCTTCCCTGAAAACCTTGGTTGGCGTGTGTGCTCCCAAGTCCGCACCCCTGTCCTCGCAACAGCACCGTATCTGATTTCTCGTTATACCCTCGCGACACCTTAGACCAGGTTTCCCAGCCTCGACAGCACTGCTGCTTTAGGCAGTTGATCCTTCGCTGTGGGGCTGACTTGTGTACCACAGGGGGCAGAGCAGTAGTAACCTAATCCCCCAAGTCCTGACACCCAAAAATGTCTCCAGACACGACCAAACGTCCCCTGGGGGCAAACCACCTCCGGTGAGAACCATGTACATGAGAGCCAGTACTGTGCGCACCAACAGCTCAGCCAATTACACAGACGCTCTCGACGGCAGAAAGGCCATTACCAGGACTCACCATTGCGGGCCAATTTTGGGGTAGTTCGGGAATTCACGAGGTTCTCCATCTCCAGGTGAATATCTTTTGTTTCTCCAGTATCATACAGATGGCGCACCTGGCAGGAAGTTTACAAGTTGTAAAGAAGGAAAATCACATACCAAGTAATAAATTGCCGACTGAGAGCACACTGACTGAAGTGGAAGGCTGGGGAAAGTGTAGTCAGAAGGTATAACGCCAACCTTAATCCTTTCTGGGATACGGTGGGTCACGTACACACAAATGCGTGTGACCTGTAAGAACCTGTGCTCAGAGACAGCCACAGAGGGCCCTCGCACAGTCTCTGCTGGGCCATTACTGCTGCCCAGTGCCAGCGGGTTTCCCCCACAAACACAGAGGCCTAGATGTAAAGTGAATAAGAAATTACTCTAGAACACAGGCGAATACGTTGAATGGGCTGCTTTCTCAGCATTGTTGGGCTCCCGGGGATTATTATGCTTTGTAAAATGCCACTCTCAGTGCAGTAACAAGGCTTTAGACGTTCTGAGTTGGCCGGCAGTGTCTTTTACTTGCAGAGGGTCTTATCTTTCCACGTTTTCTCAAGTGACCAGTGCTGTCTGCCTGCACAACGATCCTGGGAGCAGCAGGGATGGTGACCTCCATGGTACAGATGGGGAAACAAGTTCAGGGAAGGTGAGCGGCAGCCCCCGGGTCACGGTGATTGGTGGCAGTGACGCAGGCGCCTGCTGCACGTCCTGACTAGAGAACGAGGGCTGAGCTCCTGCACTGTCCATGGGAACCAGGAGATGGGACACAGCCCTCCGGTCACCAGACAACCCGCTGCCCTAGCTGGTCAGTCTGCTGATGGCAGATGCCTCCCTCAGCCAACTCAGGAAGACGTGTGCTTGGATTGGGAAGGAATGCTGTGTGCGCCTGTATTCACAGAGTCTGACTGGTCCTGACCGTGGCTGGGACACGGATGACGGGCCAGGGGCGCTTACCTGGCTTGGCCGGAGGAAGTTGACGTTCATGTTGGGGTATCTGGTGACGGGGTCTATGCTGTACTGGCTGAAGTTCTTGCTCACATTCTCGGGGGTGGTCTGAGGCAGCAACCTATAAATGCTTTCCCTGCAACAATGAACAACAGTGCGCTCAGAGCAGTGACAGCACCAGAAGCTCCTCCCTCTCCTTTGATAATATTTCTATTTTCTGACAGTCCAGGGTGGGACAAATCCTCCTCCTTGTCGGGTTGCCTCCAACCCCACATCAGCCCTGGCTTCCCATCCCCACCATCTCAATGATCCCACAGGCACCAGACTGTTAGGGGCCAAGGAGAAGGGCAAGTCCACTGCTGTGGGCAGGGAGCCAAGTCTCACTCTACTTTACTGCTGCGCTGTTTTTTTTTTTTTTTAATTTTTATTTTATTTATTTATTTATTTATTTATGGCTGTGTTGGGTCTTCGTTTCTGTGCAAGGGCTTCCTCTAGTTGCGGTGAGCGGGGGCCACTCTTCATCGCAGTGCGCGGGTCTCTCACTGTCGCAGCCTCTCTTGTTGCAGAGCACAAGCTCGAGACGCGCAGGCTCAGTAGTTGTGGCTCACGGGCCTAGTTGCTCTGCAGCATGTGGGATCTTCCCAGACCAGGGCTCGAACCTGTGTCCCCTGCATTGGCAGGCAGATTCTCAACCACTGTGCCACCAGGGAAGCCCCTGCTGTGCTGTTTTAGCAAGTAGGCCAATGTTTAATTTTTAAGAAAATCACTGATGAACAAAACTTGCCACCAAATTTACCCAGAGTACCTTAGGTAACAGACTTAAAAATGGTATCGACCACTAATTTCATCCAGCAAATCCTCTTTCTCTAGCTCTGGTCAAGGCACTTGTTCTTTATTAGCAAGCGAATCCGAGACCTTACCTCATCTGCAATTATCTGCTTCACAATGTCTGACAGTTGAGAGTCAATGTTCACAAGCACTTTGTTGTTTTCCTTTGGATTCGAAGTCACTTTTAATTTCTTCTCCTATGTTAGTACATCCCCTGCTACCACACTGATTTCATTAGTACAAGTCTCTCTAATTTAAGGACAGGAAGATTAAATGCACTATTTTCATGTACTGGGTTGGCCAAAAAGTGCCTTCGGTTTTTAAGTAAAAACTAAAGACACATTTTTCATTTTCACCAAGAAATTTATTGAACAATGTATTTACCCTTTTGTTCCACTACCTTCTGCCGTTTTTCAGACAACTTCATAATTCCATCTTCCCAAAACTTTTTATCTTTTTGAGCAAACAACTGTTCCAGGTGCCTTTTACAGTCTTTCAGGGAACTGAAATTTTTTCCATTAAGAGAATTTTGTAAAGACCGAAATAAATGGAAAATCCAAAGGTGCAATGTCTAGTGAATACAGCAGATGAATCAGAACTTCCCAGCTAAGCTGTAACAGTTTTTGCCTGGTCATCAAGGAAACACGTGGTCTTGCGTTATCCTGATGGAAGATTATGCGTTTTCTGTTGACTAATTCCAGACGCTTTTCGTCAAGTGCCACTTTCAGTTGGTCTAATTGGGAGCAGTGCTTGTTGGAATTAATCGTTTCGTTTTCCAGAAGGAGCTCATGGTAGAGGACTCCCTTCCAATCCCACCATATACACAACATCACCTTCTTTGGATGAGCACCCCCCTTTGGTGTGGTTGGTGGTGGTTCTTTTCGCTTGCCCCACGACCTCTTCCGTTCCACATTATTGGACAGTAACCACTTCTCATCGCCTGTCACAATTTGTTTTAAAAACAGAATTTTTTGCTACGTTTAAGTAGAGAAACACATGCGGAAATATGGTCAAGAAGGTTTTTTTCGCTTAACTTATGTGGAACCCAAACATCAAAACGATTAACATAACCAAGCTGGAGCGAATGATGTTCAGCCCTTGATTTGGATATTTTGAGTATGTCGGCTATCTCCCGCGTGGTGTAACATTGATTGTTCTCAATTAATGTCTCGATTTGATCACTATCAACTTCAACTGGTCTACCCAATCGTGGAGCATCGTCCAGCGAGAAATCTCCAGCACAAAACTTTGCACACCACCTTTGACATGTTCAGTCAGTCACAGCACCTTCTCCAGACACTGCACAAATCTTTTTTTGTGCTTCAGTTGTGTGTTTTTACCTTTCTAGAAATGATAAAGCATAATATGCTGAAAATGTTACTTTTTTTCTTCCATCTTCAATATTAAAATGGCTACACAAAAATTCACCAATTTTGATGTCTTTTTTTTTTTTTTTAATTTTATTTATTTTTGGCTGCACTGGGTCTTCGTTACTGCGCGCAGGCTTTCTCTAGTTCTGGTGAGCGGGGGCTACTCTCTGTTGCAGTGCCTGGGCTTCTCATTGTGGTGGCTTCTCTTGTTATGGAGCACGGACTCTAGGCGCACAGGCTTTAGTGGTTGTGGCACGCGGGCTCAGTAGTTGTGGCTCGAGGGCTCTAGAGCGCAGGCTCAGTAGTTGTGGCACACGGGCTTAGCTGCTCTGTGGCGTTTGGGATCTTCCTGGACCAGGGCTAGAACCCATGCATTGGCAGGCGGATTCTTAACCACTGTGCCACCAGGGAAGTCCCAATAAGTCTTTTTTTAAATGCAGGCTGATATGACAGCTGTCACATACAATCTAACAAAATTGTTTCGAAAGAAGTTAAAGACAACTAAGTGCTACTAGAGCCATCTTAGGGAAAAAAACGAATGAACCTTTTGGCCAATCGAATATTTGTTCATGTAGCTGTCACAAAGGAATCAGAGAGCATCCTTCAATGTTACACAAAGATTCAGATACCATTCATAAGTAACAAATTTGATTTGAAAGGGATAAGAGAACATCACTTAGATTAGATAATTTTTAGGTTTCTATGATTTTTGTGTGTGTGTGTATGGTACACGGGCCTCTCACTGTTGTGGAGCACAGGCTCTGGACGCGCAGGCTCAGCGGCCATGGCTCATGGGCCTAGCCGCTCCACGGCTACGGCACGAACCCGTGTCCCCTGCACCGGCAGGCGGACTCTCAACCACTGCGCCACCAGGGAAGCCCTAGGTTTCTATGATTTTATGAATACCTATCTTGCTTTCCCTCTCCTAAATATAAAAACATCATTAATGAAGAAGGAAAGAGAAACCTGAACTCTGCCTGAGGAGCAAACCACTGACCCTCCTGTGTCACCGCGAAAGAACGCCCCTCCGGTTACCTCTCTGCCAGGACTTCCAAGGGGCTCCTTCCCAGAGACCAACTGCGCACCATCCAGGCCGAGTCCATAGCAGCTAGAAAGCCCCGGGCTATTCCTGTTCCCATTGGCCAAAAAGGCTACAGAAACAGAAAACAAAGAATTAACCTGAATTACCTTTTAAAAGAGGGAAACTAAACTAAGGAGGAGAGAAAGAGTTTGCTGTTGAAGAGCAGCTGTACCCTGCCCTTCCCTTCCCTACTTCACAACCTGCAGACGGGCAAGTCACAAAGCCTTTGGAACTGCCACCCACAGTGGCAAGCCTGGGCTCCCCGTGGCCTGGGGCCCTCCCCTGTACACTAGACCGCATGGCAGTGCAGACACTCGCTCCCCAGCTGGGACCCCAGAGCTGCCCCTCAGTGCGATGCCCCCTCGCCAGGCCTCCAACCCGAACTGCCACCTCCCGCTGCTCAGCACTCACCTCCAGAAGGCTGTCCCCCACCAGGGCCACCAGCAGCTGGTGGCCACCGTGCTCCCGCACCAGGGCCGCGTTCTCGGAGGCGTACATGCACGTGAAGTCGAACATGGCCACGTCGGGCTGCCCGTAGTGGTTGATGGCGAAGTCCAGGGAGGGCAGCTGCTGCTGGGTGGAGAAGTCGGCCGCCTCCCGGGCATAGCTCAGCAGGGCCTCCTGGTCCACATTCTCCCGGGACAGCAGGAGCTCTGTGTCGGCGTAGTCCTATCTCCAGAGGGAGAAGAGGCTCGATGGAAACGCCCAGGCAGGGGCGCCAGAGCCCGCCGGCCACAGCCATGCTGCGCGTGCCAGACGGAACCTAGTTCCGCAGCCTTCCCCTCCCTGTTCCCAAAGCAGTCTTCTATGCAAATTTAAAAGGAAAGGGGGGAGGCTGTTTCTAAAGGAACACAGGTTTTGCCGCCTAGAAACAGAGCACCCGCTTTTCCATTTACTTGGAACAAGTCACTGCTTCTTCAGTCTAGTCCACTCCACCTCACGGAGTTGCTTTGAATACCAAATACAATGATTCAATGTGATGACGCTCTGTAAACTGAAAAGCATTCATAGTTCAGGCTGCTATCAGCAATCACCGTCTTCTGGGCAGCAGCTGGACCTACACGGGACACTCAACCTTGCATAGCTCATCGAACCCAAAGGAAGAACCTGAAAGCTTCAGTGCCAGAGGGATGAGGAGGTGGGGGCAATAGAGGAGTCCTGGGGGCCGGGAAGAAATACACTGAAAAGTGCAACAGAAGTCTTCAAAACAATACACAAGATTCTGAAAGTCCCCATAGTAATCCACCAGCAAAGAAAAACAATGATGAGGGAAAAGGGCTTTCCACAGAAGGGATCGAGAAACTCCCTTTCTGTTTTGGAGGCTCTGGCACACTGAGCCAAGTCTTTCTTCTCAAGTGGGACCTAAGCTTTCCAAGTGCCCCTGATGGTACTTTCCGCTGGCACTACAAGATGTAAGAGCCGAACACAAATACTCAGGTTGGTCCCGGAAACTGTTTGTTCAACACTTAGTAAGTGGCCACCATGGGCTCTAAGTCTTAGCTTGGTCCCAAGGCATACCAATGGGTTCACCGGCTATTTCTTACTGATAGAGCATCCAACTAAATATATCTTGCTCACGCTTTTGTCAGAATGGGCTGTGCCCACTGCTCTGTCCTGTTCTCCTCACACGCATAAGGGGCCACGGGGCTGAGACACAGACACGAGGTCCACGAGCTCCCAGCTCCCAGTTCCCCAGCACCGCCTGCAGACAAGGCAGCACCATAACTCAGACTGCAGTCACCCGACTCATCATCACCCTGCAAAGACAAAGGACATCCTGAAATTCAGCCGCCAGTCTGCGCTGGGAACTGCACAGGCCTGAATCACCGCATCTGGTGCCTCTTCTCTCCACTCATCACACAGGGACAGTTAATTCTCAAATCCAGACCAACAAGACCAAGTTAAGACTTAAGAAACTCTCCTTAAGGAGCCATCCACCTGTGGTTCTCTGCGTCCACATTCTGTCATCATCCCAGGGAATCTCATACAATTAGTCATCTGGAAAAAAGGCTTAGCTGGCCCTGGCTCTGGGTGAACAAGAGCCCTCATTGTCAGGCCATAAAGAGGTCCAAATATAGCCTGATCCAGGCACTGTAACCATACCTGCAGTAAAGCCAGAACCGTTCTCAGGCTCCCATAAACACCAGTTTTTGCTTCTTGGTCTAACTCCCTTCCCTCTATAACCCCCTCCCAAAAGATGACCTACTAACCAACCAATAATCGGTCATATATGGAACTCATCATAACCACAAACAGAATCACCTGAAATTAAAATGAATATCTATGCATGAAATGCTATCTGAGATTTGCTTTGCACAGCCCAAAGTGGGAGTGGGGAGTGGGCTGGGGTACTCCTGGGACAGTGCTGGCCACGTGCTGACAACTGCTAATGCTGGATAACAGGCACATCGGGGTTCATTACACAAGTCTCTCCACTTTTGCTCGTGCTTGAAATTTTCCATAATAAAAGATTTTTTTTAAGTTAAACTAAAAAACATCAGAGGAGTACAAAGTACATGGTCCCAGGAGATGAGTGAGGCACTCATTTTCATCCCCTTGCAGGAAAAAACTCATCAGACAATAAAATTCTTTCTCTTGGTAATCACATGACCCAGTACAACATAAAAAGCGGTTTAAAAGAAATCCGCGACTCACGTGCAGTATCACCCCTTTGTCCAGTAAACTCTGCTTTTTGGCTGTCATAACAAAATAGTGTGTGTCATCTTTGTAGTAGACGATGTTCTCCAAATCGATCCCTGCAACAGAGAACAACATGCACATAAGGGTCTGCTGAGATGAAGGTGGGTTAGGCAGCCAGAGAGACTCTCCTGGCCCACAGAGGCCAGGGTTGTGGAACTCCAGACAGGGAACGAGAAAATGAAAAAGGCACCTGAGCCTGATCCTCACCTCCTGCACATTTGTTCATGAAAAGGGGGGGAGCTCTGGTTATCCTCACACTGCTCTGCATTCACCTGACACCCTGTTATCCTGGCAACAGCAATCAATCAGAAGCAGAAACACAAGGATGGGAAGAAAGGAGAGGTTAACCTCTAGTAAGAGGGTTTGAGTCAGTTCTCAGGTTAAACCTCTTTGATGCTCGTCAAGGCAACGGGGGAATCTCCTGGACTCTCACGGGCAGGACAGACAACTGGATGCCTGGAAGTACAGAGTGCACTACTGGCTCTTTAATTCGATTAACGTGAAAAACAGATGCAGTGGGAAGAAACCATGTTCTTCCAGAAAATAGGTAAGTGGAATTTGCCACACATTTTTATTACAGCAAAATGTCTAAGTGAATCCATCTATTCACAAGCTATCATACAACAACCTCATTTCTATCTAGCACGTGGTTTACTTCAAAGCCAAACAAACTCAGGAAAAAGAAGACACACTCAACACCTAGCGTCAGGTTCTCAACAAACCAGAGCTCCCCTCCAACAGCCGAAGGTGTCAGGCACCACCATGCAGAGGCAGGCAGGGGGAAGGGCTGGAGGAGCAGCCCATCCCTGCAATGAGGACAAAGGACACCCGAGTAGGAGACAGAGACACAGAAAGCATAACGCTCAGAATGAAGCACGGGAGTGAAGAAGGAGCAGAGGGGCAAACAACACAGCAGTTTCACTGATGACCCCCCCCCCGACCAAACCCTCCAAGAGAAAGATCACAAGCGGTATTTAAATTTCTATCCTTTTTGCTGTGGAGGCATTGACACCAACCTGTGGCTTCCCTCAGTTCCTGGAAAAATTTTTGGTTGAATATAAAAGCCACACCACTGATCTCTTCCACTTTGGCTTCTGCGGTTGTATTTCGGTTAATAAAATTTGCTGTAATGGCAATGGCCAGTTTGCCACGAAATTCTTTCCGACGAAATCCTGGAAGGAAAGAAATTTTCAGAGGTGGCAAAAGCTGGCTAAAGAAGGAAGATCACGTCACACAGGCGGGGCGCTGAGGAAGACATGAGGGAATATGGGGATGGGAATCAACGGGACGGTTTTAGGGCAGCTCTCCTCTATCTGGAAATAAGGTGTTTACCTCCCAAAGACTGTAACAATCCAGGAAAGACGTCAGTCACCCACAACTAACACACCGCTGGAAATCTGACGGACCAGAACAGTACTCAGTACAAGGGGTTCCATTTCATAAAAAGGGACGCCGTCTGCTTTAATAACTTAGGTTTAATCCTGCAATGTTCCCTGCTCACGGGTGGCTTGTCTCCCTGTGCCCTGGAGAAGTGGCCCAGTACCAGCTGGCGGGGCGAAGGTGGGGCCTGCCGTTCACCCAGCCTAGGCAGCGCACGTGTGAGGATTCTCAGGAGCGGGGCCTCTGAAGACACAAGCTCTTGGCAGGGTTCCTCCACATGAAGCAGGTGAAGGAGACAGGAGCACTACCCGTACCTTCCAAGGTGTTCCTGCGGCCATCCCCTCCAATGATCACTTCAAACTCATATTCTGATACAGGATGGGTTTTGGGGTGCACCAGGGCCCGCCAACCTATCCCTGCGGACGGAAGTCAAAATGAAGGTTATCACCCAGACCCATTCATATATCTAAGACATCTCTAGGCACCCAGGTGTGCAGACTGCACAAAACACCACGCCAAAAACACACCAGGCATAAAAGCATGGGGTACAAACCAAAGAGAGAAAGAAGCCTCGAGGAAGGGTCACAAAGGAACGTCCCCACCACACGACTTCCTATAACAAATCCAAGCCCTTGTAATGTCTAATACTATGTCAGAGGCCTCCTCATAAGTCAAAAGTTCCTCCAAAGACACAGGCTGTGCAAATGGAGACACCCCTTTAACTAGCTCTGAAAACAACCCTCAGATTCCTCTCTTCTCCCTGGATCTCATCTTTCCTCACCTCTTCAAGGCCCTTTTATCCCTCCTTCATTTGTTCACTCACGTTCATTTTCTTGGTCCTCAGGAGGCTCCACAAGTCCTTGGAATTCCACATTGACATGGATTTCAATGCCTAGGATCAATGCTACTTTCAAAAGTATTAGTTGAAGCTGACGGATACCTGGGTGAACAGGAAGATTACAGGAGTGAGGGCCCACCGGGTAGAGAGGACAAGTCAGCATCACTGCTCCGGTCCCCTCGTCCACCAATGCAGAGTTTATCCAGATGCTCAAAGCCACCTACAGCAGGCGGCTCTTCTGAGCCATGCTCCATAGCGTCTTCTTTTCTTTCTCAAGGGCAAATACAATTCAGTGCAAGAGGTGTTCTAGAGAGACACACAAGCCTACCTCTCAAAAGCTCTGAGACAGAAGGAGACTCTCCCTTCCATCCTCCCTGACACAGAGCCACAGTGACCGAGCAGCACGTACGATCCTGACAGGACTCACCACAGGAGGCAGAAGACAGGCACCCCCAGGGGTGCTTCCAATTGGATACAAAGGGCTGCCTCACTTCCTGAATTGCCCACGGCATCTCTCTCTCAGCCTGTTCCCTCACTGATCTTCACACACTCTTACATGCTGAGAGGGGATCCCTCAAACCAACCTTAGTCTCTTACCATTCCCCCTCCCACCACTGGTCTACGGCTGCAGAAACTAAGGCTCAAAATAATTGAAAATCTTGCTCATTATCATAGTGAGACTTATTTATTTGTTCAGTGTCCAATGAATAGTTCCCAGGTGTCAGACACGGATGGCCCCAGGTACACTGAGAGAAAGTCTGGGCCCTGATGTGGGACCCTCTCAGCTCCAAGACAAATTCTGCCACACACAAGGCAGACAAGTCCGCTGATATACTGACCTCGGTCTACTGTTAACACCGACTGCCTACAGGCTGTGACCAATGAGCTAGGAATACGTGCTAGTCCTCCACGCAGCCGTCTCGGCTATCTCCCCCACTTTGCACCGTTCCACGTCACACTCCCAAAGACTTGTTAAATCCCCTGCTAGTGCACATCTCATTCCTGCAGATGGCTGTTACCCACTGCAGCCCGACAGATGCACAGAGTGCTTCTGCTGCCGGTGGAATGTGGCATCTGCTGGCCAGTGTCTGATAAACTGGCACAACTGCTTCAAAGAGCAAAGGGTTGAGTAGCTGAATGTTTACAGAACACATCTGAGGAGCTCAGAACAACAGTTCCTTGATAAGGCTGTCCTGCAATCATTAATGATGATCAACAGACAAGACTTCAACTTCATAATGTAGACAACAGTCTGTTCTGAACCGCTTTTCAGAGCGGCATGAAAACAAAAGCACCGTCTGCATTAACTTCTACTGCCTCGAGCACAGGCCCAGGCTGAGCTTGGAGGGGACAGGAGGAGAGCAGGAGCCCTCCACGCTGCAGACCTCACGAGAATCACTCGGCCAAAGGGATCCCACTATCTACTTGCCACTCACAGCCAGCCTAGGAGTCTGCTTCCTTCATCACTGTGGCTCCCCAGGACCATCCCCAGAGTCTTTGTTCTCACATTAGGAGAGTACCCACCTAGCACATCACAGCAAGCTGCATACCTCGTGCTTCTCCCATCGGACTAAGAGCCACCAGAGGGTCAAAGCCCAAACTGGCAGTCTGTTTCCTAGCCTGGCCCCAATCCTATCCCACCCACTGCCGGTGCTCAGTAAGCGCTCAAGATGTTAGAATTCCTTAAGCTAAACTCATTTCATAGGAGACACCCTGGTAGTTAAGAATCTCAGGTTACAGAACCACTGGAGGGCAGGTATTTTGACTCCAAGCTGAGTGTGTTTTCTACACAATAGATACTAAGGATGTCAGGACACACTGGGCTTCTGAGTACAAATTCCTCTGGTAATCTGCCTGACTCTTTCTCCTGAAAAATGAGTAGAGGGTAGGCGTGGGATCCTACAGAAGAACTGATTTTACTTACTGATGTGGTCGATGGCTCCAGCACAGAACTTGCCGTAGAACTTCTTGGCACCCAGGCCTCGCAGGTCGTGTATGGTGAATGGCCAGAGATGCAAGACATTGTTGCGGGAGAAGGCATCTCGTTTCTCAATCACGACCACCTTAGCTCCCAATAAGGATAAATCGATGGCTGTGCGGAGACCGCAGGGGCCAGCTCCAATGATGAGACACTGAAAAACACAGCTGCTTTCAGGGCGAAGGCAGCACCTCTTGAGCGCATAACCACCATTCCCTAAAGCCCCCCAGTAGGGCTACTCTCCCCATGACCAAGAAACCTTCAAACCCATCCGGGTCAGAGCGGAGTGCCTGCAATGGCTTCAGAGAAAAGCTGTGGGCGCTCTGGATGGAGGAGACTTAACTGTAAGTGCTGGACAGAAACTCAGACGTGGCACCTGCAGATCACATTTATCTGGGTCCTCACATCAACACACAATATGAAGATCACATCTCATCTCTCAACAACAGGAAAAAACCTTCTCGAAGGTTTCTAAGTCAAGCAGATCTCTGTCCACAGAGGCACAGATCATTAAATACAAAGCCAAGCAATCTTAGGGTCCTGGAATGGACCTACCACTTGAGAGACTCCAAGGTGGTAATTTTCAAGAGCCAAAGTTTTATGTGCAGAAAAGAGTTCTAAAACCACCAACTTTAGACTGAAAATCCAGGGAAATGATCTTGAAGATCCATATTCTAGAGAACTACTCAGGTGAGACCACACACTTATCTTAACTAGTTGGCATGCACGTTCAGAAGAAAGACATGCACTGTTTCTGGCTTCCAATTCCTTTTATTCTGTTTTCTTTTTCCATATGAATTTATTTATTTATTTATTTATATTTTTAATTTTGGCTGTGTTGGGTCTTCGTTGCTGTGCACGGGCTTTCTCTAGTTGCAGCGAGTGGGGGCTACTCTTCGTTGTGGTGCGCGGGCTTCTCATTGCGGTGGCTTCTCTTGTTGCGGAGCATGGGCTCTAGGTGCGTGGGCTTCAGTAGTTGTGGCTCGCAGGCTCTAGAACGCAGGCTCAGTAGTTGTGGCGCACAGGATTAGTTGCTCCCCGGCATGTAGGATCTTCCCGGACCAGTGCTCAAACCCATGTCCCTTGCACTGGCAGGCAGATTCTTAACCCCTGTACCACCAGGGAAGCCCCTCCAATGCAGCCAAAAATAAATAAATAAATTTATATATATATATATATATATATATATATATATACGTATATGTGTGTGTATGTGTATATATATATATATATATGTATGTATATATATAAAACTCTAGAGTGCACTTGAATTACTTGCATTTTGTGGATGAATATCTACCCAAATGCAAACCAACACAGGGCAAGTTAAGGCTCTTGAAAGGACAGTAACAACAGTCACAAAGTCATCTGCAACTTCATTTCCCTGCTAGCTTTTCCGAACTTCTCACAGAAAGTGCTCTTACTAAGGAGGAGAGCAGGAATGTATTACCTTTCTCCTCTCCCCACGCCTCCCCCTGCACAGGTGACTTGGCATCTCGGGTCTTTGCCCAGGCCTACCCGTTTCATGGAAACTCTATTTCTCTAGATTGTGAAGAAAGCAAAAGAAATACTTTGGTTTACAAAGCCCTTGCTTATCAAGATAGACCTCTGGAAAATGGATGAAAGGAGGTCTGAAGCCTGTGGGAAAAAAATCCCCAAGTTGGCAAATACTCTACACCTTACCAGAGGCTGAGTCTGGAACAATGACTTTGCCAAGCGCCAGGCTGCCACGGTCAGACAGGACACTGACAGGGCCTGGCTACCTCTTTGCTCAGAGGCCTGCATCCTCCTAACAGTCTGAGATCCAACTAGAGCCTCAGCAAAATCAAACAACTCCTGTGGTGTTTGACTGCAGGGTTGTTCTCAGTAGCTGAAACCCCGAATGTTCCTATGTGAATCCACGAGATAAAAATGGGGCACACAGAACAGTCGAATGAACGAACACAGGTAGCGGATCCACAGAGTTCTGCCGCAGTGTGAGCTTGACGGCCTCCCTAGGCTGTGGCCTCACCAGGCTACCTCCACCCAATGCTCTCTCCTTCTCCAGCTGAGTCCCTGGGTCAGTGCCCAGGGCCTGGGCGGCCGCCCCTACCTTAGTGTTAGTGCACGCCTTTCCCTTCTTGTAGTCTTTGTGGCTGCCCCGCTTGTCCAGCTTTGCCCAGAGGGCCTTGGCTCTCCAGTAGTTGAGCTTGGACTTGAGCTTGTGGTAAAAGGAGCGGTGGTCCTTAGGCTTCAGTTCCAGGTGGTCGCAGAGCTCTTGGAAGGCCTTGAGTGTCCCCTTGCAAGTGGTGGCCTGCACGAACCGGTCAAAGAGGATGTGAGCCCGATTCGTCGCCTCGTTCTTACGCTCCTCCATGTCGCCCCACTCTCAAGCCCCTGACAAATGGGGCGGTGGGGGGGCTGTCGATCCACCTGACGCCGTCACGTTAATCTAATAAAGAAAGAAAGAGGAACGGTTAGCAAATCCAAAGCTGCATCTAGAAACGTTTTCTAGGAGACATAGCTTTTCAGAGTGCACTGCCTAAGTGTTGCAGGCACTCGTTACACAAGCGTGGTAAGCTGCCCGTCCTCTAGACTCCAGGCGCCGTCTGAGACACCGCGGGCAGAGAAATGAGGAAGACTGCGGTTGCTTTCAAGGATCTTACAGTTTAGTGGGTGAACAGAAGCTTAGATGTGCCCTACTAAATGTCAGAGAGAGAGAGGCTCAAGGGATGTGGGAACGCAGGGGAAGAGCGCCTACGTCATGGGGGAGGGATCCTCATCCAGGATGAGCCTCTGAGGGATGACATCTGAGGGTTTCAGGATAAATTAGTGTCAGCCAGGCAGGGAGGAAGCACAGGACGTGGAAAAGGAAGTAAACTGGAAGGCTTGCAAGGGACTCTTACAGATGAAAGGGTCAGGGATGTTTCCCGTGGAGTGAGTGGTGAGCCCAGGCCGAGGGATTACAAACAGAAGCCCTCATCTGTGGCAGGTTCCCTGTTACAGCTGAGCTGCCTTAGTGGAGGGGCTCACTAGGCAGTCGGCTGAGTCGGCTGAGTCGGCTCGGGGGCACAGCACACAGGTGGTAGCTGACCTGTGAAGCCTGGTCAGATCACACGGGGGAGCCCTGGGCTCCGGGGGAGATCTGGACTCAGCGAGGGAGGAGCTGGCAGCCAAGGACGAGCGTGCTCTGAAGAGCTTCTGAGGCACAGCGGAGAGGTCTGAGAGCAGAGCCAAGGTTGGCGTTTAGGGACCGAAGTCCTGCCATGCGGACGGCACATGGCAGGTAGGATTTTACAGCCATTCCATTTTGCCCACAAAGAAACCTGACAGCAGTAATGATGCCGTCTATACCTCCCACTTATCAAAAACCTCCAGCACCTACCAGCCTACGTTTGCTGGGAGAAGCTTCAAGAAGGGAGGGGCCCCGCAAGCACTCCTTCACCCACTCCCTGCCTTGGGTCTGTACCACACTTACTTGTCATCACTGCGGAGAACTGCTGCTGGGGGCGGGAGGCAAAGGGCCAGAGGCTGGAACAGGGCGAGCAGAGAAGCAGGGCAGGGCAACAAGACGAGCAGCACCTCGGCCCTGGGTCCACACGCGCCGGGCCCGGGCTGCCCCACTCGGCCTCAGTTCTCCCTTGCGTGAGGTGAGAGTGGATGCCCCGAGTTCAGCGTGGGAAAACCCTCCCAGCCACAGGACTCAGGCCCAGGGCTCCAGACGACTTCCCGCCGGGTGACAAACAGGGCTGAGCCCGAGCTCTGCTTTAAAGAGGACCTGCTCGTGGAGATGGCAGGGGATGGAGGAAGGGAGCTGCTGACCCACTGTGTTGGGGGGAGGAGGGGTGGAAGTGAGGAGTGACCCGCTATTTACTGAACCAGCCCAGGGCAAAGGGAGCCACCAAACTATGTGCTGTGAGACCCTCTGCTTGCCTCCCCAGGCCTGGAAGAGCCCCACGTCCCGTCCTGAAGCTCTTGCAGGCGGGAGAAGCCCCCTTGGGAAGCAGGAATAAGATTCTGCTTCTTTCCACACTTCACCGTGTATTATAAGGTTGAATCGAACCAACTGGAGGTGTGGGTGGTTTCCTGAGAGAAGGCAATACCTAAATAAGAGGAACTGCCACTTTCCTCTTGTGTTTTCTGTGTCAACAGACACAGCACTTGTTCTGCGGAGGCCGAGGTGAAGGATGGTAATTCTTTACCTGAAACACACTGACTTGGCTTCTCATCTCAAATACATCACTAACTCAACAACCCCTCCTATGCACACTGCTAAACAACAGCTTGTCCCAATAGCCACGTGGCCAAGAGTCCAACAAGAAATGGAACTAACCTGCAGTTTCGCCTAAATAAAAGTTTATTCTAGGTCGTGCTAAGCAGCAAGAGAAATATTTTAAAGTTTCTGAAAAGAGCCCATTCTTCTTCTTACAAGTCAATGCTCATCTTAGAAACTGCAGGTAGTCAAAAGACGGCTTTTAAGTGGCAGAGAAAACCAGACATGCTCATCCAGAAGCAGAAGAAAGGGTAATAACCCACGACTAGAAACAAGGTGTTGTTTCCCGGGTGTTGCCCGTCGGGGCCTCTGCAGCTTTATTTGCTTTGCTCGTGCAGCCAGCGCTCCTGCCCGTGCGTGCCCCATGTGTGTGCACAGCTCTCTCGAACCCCACCAGAGTCACAGTGTTTAGAAAGCTTTGAACACACCGGCTCTGATCTCTCTGCCTCTCGTCAAGAAAGAAAATGATTTTTCTTTGTTCCTGAACAGCAGCAGCCACCTTCCACGCCCTACCAGGATCTGGAGCCCGAGGTACCACCGTGTTCTAGCTGACACCGACACGCTCAAGATCCTGCGACATGCATTTCTAAAGGCCTTTCCCCTGTCTCACCCCACCCTAAAAGAGTCTCGGCATTTATTTTCAAAGAAGAATTCTGATGTGTGGGCTAACACCCCCTTGGTTGGCTGTAGCCCACCCTGTTTGAAACAAACATTTACTTCCAAAGAGCTGAGCACTTGCTCAAATCAAACCTCACCACAGATGAACACCTTCATTAATAACTGGCCCCCAATCCTTCTGCTGATGCAAAACACTTTCAGATGAACAGGTTCCAGCCACTCCCGGACAGCTGCAGAGAGCCTGCTTGCAAGAGGCAGACAGGGAGTAAGTGCCCAGTGTAAGAGAGTTCCACCTGCAGGTCACTAATGACAACAGATAAGTAGAGGGAAGCTGGTTCCTGGAACAATGTGACAGGCACCCGAGGTAAGACTACACAAGACCAATTCCCTCGGGCTGCCTCAGCTTTCCCCCTCTGTGAGCCAAGTGGCCGTAGCAGAAGACACTCCAGTGTCTGTTCTGCAGCTCTGCTGGCGGGACAGCCTCGTGCAGCCTGGGAACTACCCGGCACTGGGTTCACGCTAAGAGCAGCTGAGCAGACGGCAGAAGGACCACTCCCGCCATCGCCCTCATGCTTTCATTCCTGAACGTCAAACCCAGGTCGTGCTCCTCCGGGCCTCTCCTGGACCATGCCCATGTGCTGTACGTCCCACTAGCCAGGGAAAATCAACAGTCATAAGCGCAGGAGGCTACACACCAGGAAACCTGGCCAGAAGGTGCCAGAAATCCTGAGGACTGAAAAGTCAAGGTGTGGAAGGAAGGGACGAGGGAAGTGAGGAGCCTGAGGAGAGACGAGGAAGAGGTGGGGTCCGCTCTCCGCACGTCAGTGCGATCTCTGCCACCAGCAATGGCCTGCGAGTTCCATCCCACAGCAGCTGACTGCTGACTCAGAAGCACACTCCTTGGCTGTGGAGGAAAGTGCTAGAGAGACAGCCTATGAAGTGCATGCAGGAACAGAGTTTATGTTTCTATTTATAAGAGTAAAAGGTTGTCACTGACTCATGGCTGGTTTGAGAACACTCAGTCTCTAGCTCTTAGAATAGATGGGTGGTTATTTGAGGGGTGGGGGAGACTTATCTTTAAAAATAGAAAAATGAAAGAGAATCAAAACAACAAAATAAGAATTATACTTCAAGAGTAAGAAATCAGAGCCAAGTTTGGTTAATTTTCTCCCTAGCCACTGCACCACTAATATACTGACACATGTGCAAATCTGACTCTTACAAAGGATCTATGAAATGCTCCTTTCCTAGCCCATGCAGTCAGAGGCGTGACTTGTCTAAACAGACCTTAGAAGGAAGGCAGATAGGAAGACATGTTTTACAATGTCATTAGGAGGAAAATTAGATGACAAATGCACTTCAGATTACAGAGATTCCTTCATGTTTTACAGAAACAAGGACCAAAGTAGCCAAATGCCTTGAGTTCTTGGTCAGTCTTTCTGCAAACGGGCCGCTCCAGCCACCACCGTCTGTGGATGGGGACACTGAGTCCCTGGCCTGGGGCATCTGACTGAATCAGACTGCCTGGGAATGAAACTCCTCGCCACCCCAACTGCTTCCCAGCTCCTGTCCCAAAGGCCTCTCATCTCTCACGGCCCCAAGATAAGGTTCTCTAGGTCCCAAGGAAGCAAGCTCAAAATACAAGAAGGAAAGCAGTCCTTCTCACAATTCTTGTTGCTGCCTTTGTTCCATCCTCAGTTCTTCTCTGACTTTTCATCCTATTTAGCATCAGATGGACACGCGGCGGGATGCTGAGGACATCGGAAACCAGCCCCCGTGCCCCTCCCCATTCCATGGATCTGCTCTTTAGTCCCACGCACCGGTCCTCATCCACGCCTGCGATTCCGCAAGTGCATGACTGGAATGGCTCTCTCCTCCACCACCTCAAGGCTTCATCAGGGCAGGGACCGGGTCTCTGCAGCTTCAGCCTGGCCTGCAGTAGGAACACTCTAGTTTCTGTGGAGTTGACAAGGGAAAAGAATCCCTAGTGGAAGTCTGTCTGGAGGTCCCTGCGTGGCTGGGGGAGGTGGAGGAGAAGCGGGGGGATGTTACAGAGGAGAGTTCTATCTAATGTGCCACGAAAATGGGGTGTCTAAGAACAGTCCGCCTGGGCAGGGAAGAGCCACTAGCAAGAATGCAGTGCTTTTGTTATGGATTCTCACATTGCCTTATTCTAGGAGGTGGAACGGCCCTCTCTAGAGGGGTCTGAGAGGAGCGTGGACCATGACCTCTGGGTTCTCTTCCAAGTCTCCAGTTCTGAAAGACGCTAACCCCTAATGTTGTATCTTCTCAAAACTTTTTATTTTACTTTCTTTGATAGCAACCTATATCTTCAGGAAAAACACCTACACAATTGACCAAGGAGTCAGAAATGACCTCTGCCCATAGAGAACAGACTTGTGGTTGCCGAGGGGGAGAGGGAAAGGGATGGACTGGGAGTTTGGGGTTGGTAGATGCAAACTATTACATTTAGAATGGATAAACAACAAGGTCCTAATGTATAGCACAGGGAACTATACTCAATATCCTGTGATAAACCATAATGGAAAAGAACATAAAAAAAAGAATATATATGTATATAACTGAGTCACTTTGCTGTACAGCAGAGATTGACACACTGTAAATCAACTATACTTCAATAAAAATTTTTAAAAATATATATAAATGGGATCATTAAAAAGATAAAATATTGAAGGGTCAAAAAAATAAAATATATCTAAAACACAACTTTAAAAAAAGAAAAGAAATGACGTCTGCCTTTGTCACCCCAAGCAAACACTAACAAGTCCAAGTCAGAGCCGAACACCAGTAAACATAATGGCTGATGCCGATGCAAATGCCAATGTCTGTCCCAAATAACCGGGGAAAACAAAGAGTCAAAAAGAGCAATGCCCCAGCCCCAGTGTCTCAGGAAGAGCATCTTCACCTGCAAAGTGTAGGTAACGTCCAACGAATCACAGGGTTTTGCAGGAACTGAGGTAATGAATGCAAAATGTTTAGCAGTGCCAGGTGCACAGCAAGACCCAGTAAATGGCAGGAGTGTTGTTATTACCTAGTAGTTTATAATCCCATCAACAAAAGGTTATACTCAGCTAAATAAGTGGCTACTCATATAACAGAATGAGAGAACTCAGACAGCTCTGTCTTCTGAAAGAAAGAAAAATGTTGTAAAACTTCCTTTGTCCCTCCCTCACTCTTCACCCTCCCCACTCCACTTGTCCCAGAAGGTGTGACAATGGCATTGGGCAGGAGGGGCTAAAGGATAACACCCGAGTGGGCAAGTTCCTGCCAAACTCAGATGTTCAAACCAGAAAGATACAAGGACTGTCAGTGACAGTGAAAACAGCCAACACTGAATACTTACTGGCGGTCAGATCCACACCGCATCTCCACCGTCACCACAATCTACCACCTGCATTTTGCAGGTGGAAAACTGCTGCTTAAAGATGTTTAGACGTCACACATCAGGAAAACGGTGCAGCCAGGTTTTGTATCCAGAGCCCAAGGCCCAAGCCATTCGAAGGAAGAACCACCTGAGAACACAGCTTGAGAAACAAGAGCTCATCAGAACGACGTCCCCGGTCCAGAACCTCCAGGAAGAGCGCTCCGGGTGAACTTCGCAAGGACACACAATACAAGATTCTTTTTCTTCTCACAATTCATCGCTGTATGGGCTCCTCTGAAATGGAGCCCTTTCTCAAATGGAGGTCAGGGCACTCTGGGGTCACAGTGACCCTCTGAGTGGCAGCTGAAAGGCTGAGCGCTCCCCAGCCTGCATCCCTCAGCAGCTCTCGCACCTGAGCCATCTTCAGCACCTCTCAGGAGGTGATCACAAAGCATTTCTGAACCACCCAATGCTACTCCACTCGCTGCAGGAACTCAGGGCAGGACAGGAGGTGAATCTCAACCTACTCACTACCAAAGGTCCAGAGCTGAGGGACAGAGACCAAAAGACCAACCCCTTCCTGCCCACACGTCTGAGAGCCTTGTTATGATCCAGGCTGTCAGAGCAAGGAAAGGGCCTCTGGGTGGGGAGAGAGGCTCACTGAGGTTGTGGGAAAGCGCAACCAAAAGCTGTTTTCTGCACAAGGGCAGGCCCCAATCCACGTATCTTGGCGCTGTGTACCCAGTTCCCGGCACACAGTAGGTGCTCAGTGAGGTTCTGCTGACTAGAAGACTGACTACCCAGCCACCTGCACTTGTGCAGTCGGGAAGTGGTCTGCCTGGCAGTTGTGCAGGGTGACCTCGAGGGCCACTGCTGGACAGGGGCTCAGAGAACACCAAAGCTGCGGCAGCCCAGCGGGATACCGATACTCCCACAAGGACAGCTGTGGAGCTGTAGGGAAACACCTCCGGTATCTCCTGCTCCCGGGGGCAGACCCTGCAGCAAAAGCTTTGTAAACACGTGAACTGCTGGCAAGAGGTTAACGTGGCACCGAATCTGGGGTTTTTCAGTCGTCTGGTCTGCCTACTACCAACTGCCATGAATCACAAAATACACGATGGTCAAGATACGAAGGACCGCCCAGTGTGACCAGCCACCCCACACCTGCATCTTCTGTGTACCGACCACAACACACAAACAGCTGCACTGACAGGCGGCTTTCTACCTTGTGAAGCAGTCTTCACCATCTTTGAGCAGCTTGAAATGTTAATTTCCCAAGGACACAATTTCTAGGTAGAAGACCTCATAGTTTTTACTCCATGGTCCAAAATTTCCCCTTGGAAGTATCCAGAACAAAATTAGTTCCTCTTTTACAGGCCAGCCGTCCAAACATCTGCTATCTTCACGTCCTCCTCAGTTCCTTCAACCATTTCTCTTTTGACGTGGCTTTCAGTTTCTTCACCTCAGCATTCTTCCATAAGCTCCAACGACCATGTCAATACCCATCTCATCTGCCCTCCTTCCGTGAAGATGAACACGCCCACGTGAAGCAACCCATGTGCACCGATCCCACCCCCCTTACTCAAGCACACACACTGCCTCCTGCACTGGTCCTCTCCTCCTGCATCAGTCCCTCCCCCAAACAACTATTTCCACTGACGTAGGCTCTCATCTTTAAAAACCCTGCCCCGTCCCCATCTCCTCTGACCAGTGTTCCCCACTCCCCAGGAGAACTGTCTGTGCTGTGCTCGTGACTTCCTCTCCCACTGTCCCTGAACCTACAACTGTCCCTGAACCTACAACAATGAGGCTTCATTCCCACTGCTCTGCATAAACATCTCATCAAGGACACAGTGATTGTCACACTGTCAAATCCAACGGCCAATCCTCAAGCCTAGTTTCCTCCACCAGCCCAGAGCTCGAGTCACAGCCCACCACGCCTCTCCTCGGCCCTGGGACACCACCCTCCTGGTTCTCCTCTGGGCTCTACAGATACTTTCCTGTGTCCTTTACCGGTCCCTCACATATCCCCACCCTTTGCATGTTGAAATGGTCATGGGGTCACTCAGTCTTTGGGTCTCTTCTCAATCTACATCCACTCCCTGAACATCAGTGGCTTCCTAACTTTTTAAACCGTACACACAGTTCTCTCTATATATAGTTTATGTAAATGTAATTTTTCTTAACAATAAAGCTATTTTTAATTTCAATCAATCAAAATCTTGTAGCTTTTAGAATCTATTGCTCAAGACTGCACGTAAGCAACTTAAATGCAAATTATATTGGTAGCGCTTAGGGGAAGCAGACTGTGTACTTTGTTTTTTTTGCTCTCCACTTCTATTTGATATTTTTATTAGTTATCTGTTTTATACATATTAGTGTAAATATGTCAATCCCAATCTCCCAATTCATCCCATCACCACCACCCACCGCCATAAATGTAATTTTTGAAAAATGTCACAAGTTACCTTTACTACTGAAATATTCTGACGTTTTCTGTTCTCTCATTCTTTAAAGTTGCTGGTCCCCACTATATTGCTTTCATGACCCATTAATGAGACATAACCCACTTTGAAAAACTCTGCCCTCCATGTCCCCCAGTACCATGGCCTTAAGTATCCATTTTACATAGACAGCGTCACTGTGCAAATTTATTTTCTCTCCTCTGAAACCTGTAAAACCAACTGCTTATTTGACATTTCTACTTGGAAATTTGACAAGCATCTCAAACTTAACATGCACACAACCTTGATTCCCATTCCTATCCCCAGCCTGCTTCTTCCTTAGTATTTTCTGCATCTCAGCAAATGACACCAACATCCAGCCAGCTGCTCAATCTAAAACCCTTAGAATTATGCTAATTTCTGTCACATCCCATAGTCAGTTCTTCAGTATCTTCTGTCTGTTCCATCTTCAAAGTACAGCCCAATCCAACCACTCTCCACCATCTTGTCCCCCACCCTCATCAAAGCCATGTCATCCCTCCTTTGGGTTCCTCCAGAGCCCCTCCCTGCTGCCACCGTCCCAGTCCCACCCCCCCCCGAATGTTTTCCAATAGTAGCCTGAGCATTCACGCAATGTTGGTCCAATCAGGTTACACCTCTGCTCTACGGCTCCACGGCTTCCCAGCTCAGAGTTAAATCCAAAGTCCTCACAATGGCCTCTGAGGCCCAGAGTGACCTACCGCACTCCCGTCCCCTACGCTCTTTAGGCTCTAGCCAGACTGGCCTCCTTCTTGTTCACCAAGTACCCCCAGCAGCGGCCACCCAGGTCTCTGCATGCCCGGTCTCCCTGCTGATGCTCTCCACCAGATGGCCACATGGCTTTCGTTTGTTTGTTTTTTATTTATTTATTTTTGGCTGTGTTGGGTCTTTATTGCTGTGCACTGGCTTTATCTAGTTGTGGTGGGCGGAGGCTACTCTTCGTTGCAGTGCGTGGCCTTCTCATTGCAGTGGCTCCTCCTGTTGAGGAGCACGGGCTCTAGAGTGCAGGCTCACTAGTTGTGGCTCGAGGGCTCTGGAGCGCAGGCTCAGTAGTTGTGGCGCACGGGCTTAGTTGCTCCGCGGCATGTGGGATCGCCCCGGACCAGGGCTCGAACCCATGGCCCCTGCGTTGGCAGGCGGATTCTTAACCACTGAGCCACCAGGGAAGCTCCCCACAGCTTCCTCTTCACCTTCTTCAGGGCTTTGCTCAAACATCACCTTGTTAGAGAACCTTTCCTGAGCCCCCCCCCCACAGACGAAAGAGCACCCACCTCCCATTTCTCTTTAACCCCCTCACCTTGCTTCATTTTTCCTGTGGCATTTGTTATGACCTGACATAGTGTATGTGACTTATTTGTGTATTGTCCATCTTCTCCAGCAGAATGTAAGCCCCAAATATAAAGAAAAGAGCTCAACTGGAATGTGCCCCTCACTGCCGACACCACCGCACAGAACAACCCGCAAATCTTTATCACTAATGTGTTGCTTCTAAAATCTACCCCCATATTTACGCGCTTTGCTTTCAAGACCCACTGGGACCTTTCAACTATCTTTACTAAAACTCATCTTGTTTGATTCAGCCAGAGTCATGGATGCAGTTCCCATCTTAGCATTAAAACAAACATTTTTACCATGGCCTACAAGGCCCTAGAACAGTGTTTCACAAAATTTTGGTCTTAGGACTCATACTTTATACTCTTAAAAATATTGAGAACCCAAAGATCTATCAATACTTACTGCATGTGAAGTTAAAACTGAGAAAAATTTCAATATTAATTCAGTTTAAAACAATCCATTACACAGTAATTAACATTTTTTCCATAAAATATTTTCCAAAACAAAAATGTAGTGATTAGAGTGATAATGTTTTTACATTGTTGCAAATCTCCTCAATGTCTGGCTTATTTAAGACAGCTGGATTCCCACGTCTGCTTCCTGCACTCCATCTGCTGCAGTATCACGTATCATGCAGCCTCTAGAAAACTCTACCGTACACTCGTGAGCAGAAAAGAGGGGAAAAGTCAAGTATTTCCAGCTTAGTATCACTGTGAAAATAGTGTTAAGCTCACGGACCCCCCCTGAAAAGGTGTCGGGGAGCCCCTATGAGACCCACATCCCATGCCCTTACCTCTCTCACCTCCTGCTACTGCGGCCCCCTTACTCATCCCCTCTGTCACACCGGCTTCCTTCCTGCCCCGTGAACAGACTCTCCCCTCAGCCTGGGCAGTCGCTGCTCCTATGTCTGAAATACTCTCCCCCAGATCCAGTCACATATTCAAAAAATACAACCGAGCATCTGTTGTGTGCCAAGCACTTTACTTTTTCCTTTTTTTAAATACATTTATTTTATTTTATTTATTTTTGGCCGCGTTGGGTCTTCGTTGCTGTGCATGGGCTTTCTCTAATTGTGGCGAGCAGGGGCTACTCTTCGTTGCGGTGTGTGGGCTTCTCATTGAGGTGGCTTCTCTTGTTGCGGAGCACAGGCTCTAGGCACACGGGCTCAGTAGTTGTGGCTCGCGGGTTCTAGAGCACAGGCTCAGTAGTTGTGGCATGCGGGCTCAGTAGTTGTGGCTCGCGGGCTCTAGAGCACAGGCTCAGTAGTTGTGGCTCACGGGCTCTAGAGCGCAAGCTCAGTAGTTGTGGTGCGCAGGCTCAGTAGTTGTGGCTCATGGACTCTAGAGTACAGGCTCAGTAGTTGTGGCACGTGGGCTCAGTAGTTGTGGTTCATGGGCTCTAGAGCACAGGCTCAGTAGTTGTGGCCCGTGGGATCTAGCGTGCAGGCTCAGTAGTTGTGTGCCGAGCACTTTTCTAGGCTCTAGAAACAACACAGTGAACAGAGGGAAAACCTGTCCCTGCCTCCCTGGGTGCCCGTCCTCTGAAGGGGCTGACAGGTGTGTGATGCACCCTCACCACCCTTGGCTGTTATTCGAGTGTCACCTCCACAGTGTGGCCTTCCCTGAGCACACCATTTAAAACTGATCCCCCACCCAGCTTAGCCTCTTGCCCTGTTTTCCCCGAAGCACTCACCACAGTCTGATGTACTATAAATGCCATTTACTGTCTTCCTCTCTAGAATGTGAGCTCTACGAGGACAAGGATTTTTGCCACTTTGCTCCCTGCTGTATCGTCGCACCCAGAATGGGTCCTGACTCAGAGCAGCGCACAACAACTGCCTCTTTTTTGTTGTTGTTGTTGTTTTAATTTATTTTATTTATTTATTTTTGGCTCTGTTGGGTCTTCATTGCTGTATGTGGACTTTCTCTAATTGTGGCGAGCAGGGGATACTCTTCATTGTGGTGTGCGGGCTTCTTATTGCAGTGGCTTCTCTTGTTGCGGAGCATGGGCTCTAGGCACGCGGGCTCAGCAGTTACGGCACGTGGGCTCAGTAGTTGTGGCTCACGGGCTCTAGAGCTCAGGCTCAGCAGTTGTGCACACGGGCTTAGCTGCTCCACGGCATGTGGGATCTTCCCGGACCAGGGCTTGAACCCGTGTCCCCTGCATTGGCAGGCAGAGTCTCAACCACTATGCCACCCGGGAAGCCCAACAACTACCTCTTGAATCCATGAACAGATGCGTGACATCAGGGGGTTCAAGTAGAATTCTGTTGGGACGTGAGATGGAAGTCACCAAATGAAAATGGACTGAGAGCCACCAGGATGAGAGCAGGAACACGCAGAATCCTACAAGGGGACCCGCGCCTTTTCCACGGCCACACCTGCTGTGGACCCTCCCTCTATAGACCCCTCCGGCAGACCCCTGCACCCATGCAGCAGGAGAGGAGAGCCGGACAGGAGCCAAGCCCTGGAGGCAGCTTTGTTTTCACAGCCAAATGGTTTCAGAGTAACAGACCCCATGAAAAGAATCTGGTTGCACAGAAGAAGAGTTTATCAGTGTCATGAAGTGTTACAGGGCAGCTCCCAGCCCATCTCCCCCGGAAGCTAAGGGAAAGACCCATAATCTTTCTATATCCGGGGTGTGTGTGTGTGTTTGTGTTTAAAATCTGTCTCAGAAATCCATGCTGCTGTCATAAGTTGGGGTGCCTGCAAAGGCAGCGTTTCCTCACTCACGGCTGAAGACAAAGGGGAGCCGCACCGCCCAGCAGCTTCTGACAAGGCTGCCCAGAGATTAAGCGGAGAAGGTGGGCAAACAGAGACAGACAGCTGGACCCTTGAAACACCAGCTTCAGAGATGGGATAGGGATGGAACTTTTCGGAACAGTAGGAAAAAAAGTCAGCAGCGCAGACTGATGTGGCCACATCAACCTAGAGGGTTGGGAGGGGCGTCAGCACCACCCAGGGATTCAGGCCCCGCAAGCCACACCCACCCCATCCACTCTTAATGCCCCCGTCTCGCAGGAGCAGGGGCCTCACCTTCCCCTTCTCCAGCTCCCACTCACTGTCCTCACCCCTACCCTCCCTGGAGGAGGGTCCTGCCAGTCAGAGGCCCTTTGTTCTCTGAAACCGGCGCCATCTACTGTAGTACATTTCCCCCCTTTTTGGCCATTTTTAAGTGCACAGTTCAGTGGCATTAAGTACATTCGCGTCCTGTGCAACTATCACCACCACCCACCTGTCATACATTTTAAACTTCTTCCTCCCTCCCAGCCTGCATGCTGGGGTCTCTCCCATCTTCCCACACACCTGTGCACCTTTCCAGCTGCCGGCCCCTCCCTCCTGCTTCCTGAGGGCGCCATCTACCCCTTGCTGTCCCCACCGCATGACCTCCTAACTTCGCCCCATCACCTTTCCCCTCCCTCTGAATCTGGCTTCTGTCCTCATCACTCCACTGAGGGCGCTGTGAAAGGCTCAGACACTTCAACCCCTGTCTCACTTGTTCCCGCTCATTTGCTCTTCCTGGAAACCCTCCTCTCCTTGGCTCTGTCTCCTGCTTCTCAACCACTACTATCCTCAGGCTTCTCAGCTCCCTCAAATGGCTACAACTGTTTCAGCTGCCCCTCTCTTCATAAACTGGACGACCCCTACACTTCTAACTTTGCTGACCTTGCTTCTGAGATCCAAACGCTACTGAAGATCTTCATCCAGACATCCCACGGGTACCTCAAACTGAGGAGTGCACCACAGGACACTTCCGTTCTCTTCCCCAGCTCTCACCTCCTCATGTAGTCAAATGCTGCCACTATCCACCCACCAATGGAAACCGGGGGTCATTTCAGACCCTTCTCGGTGTTAATCTCGCAATCCGATCAACCAATAGCAAAGACCTCTTGATTCTAACTCTCTGGGACATCATCTTTATAAAGCATCTCCCTACCAGTATCTTGGTGGGAGCACCTGTGATCTCTAGTTGGACCATTACTACAGCTTTTCATCTTAAGCCCCCTCCAATCCATCCCCCACAGGAGTGCCTGAGCGTTTTTTTAAAGAGCAAATGTGATCCCTTGCCTCAAATGTGATCCACTACAGCCTTCCCGTGTTTTTAGGGAATAATCCAAAGCCTCAGCAAGGTTCAAAAGGCCCCAGAGGTCTAGCAGCAGCCTTGCTCCCACCCCTCCACACACAGTCCACTGTCCTCAGTCATCCTCGCAGCCTCCAGGACGCGCCTCAAGTGTGGTCACGGTGCTCCCCTCGCCCGGCACGGCCTTCCTCCCTGCCCACCACCCCGGCCCCTCTGTGCTCCTTCTCACCTGGGCACATCCCTCCCCCCTTTCCACACTTGCCACTGCTCTGAAATGAAGCCCACGTCTGCCTGCCCATCAGCTCAGGGGGCACTAGTTAGCAGGAAGAGTCATTCATTTCTGTTCTTGCACTCAGTACACGTGACAGTGGGGAGGAGAAAGAGAAATGAAAGGCTCACGTGGGGGGCTTCCCTGGTGGCAGAGCGGTTGGGAATCTGCCTGCCACTGCAGGGGACACAGGTTCGAACCCTGGTCAGGAAGATCCCATATGCCGCGGAGCAACTAAGCCCGTGTGCCACAGCTACTGAGCCTGCGCTCTAGAGCCCGCGAGCCACAACTGCTGAGCCCATGAGCCACAACTACTGAGCCTGCGTGCCACAACTGAGCCTGCACTCTAGAACCCGCGAGCCACAACTACTGAGCCTGCGCTGTAGAGCCCACGAGCCACAACTACTGAGCCCATGCACCCACAGCCCGTGCTCCACAACAAGAGAAGCCACCGCAATGAGAAGCCCACGCACCGGAACGAAGAGTAGCCCCTGCTCGCCACAACTAGAGAAAGCCCGAGCACAGCAATGAAGACCCAACTCAGCCAAAAAAAAAAAAAAAAAAAGGCTCATGTGGGCCACAGAGTCTAATGTCACAGAATACAGAAAGGAGAAAAAATGTGTGTGAAGATTCATTTTGTTACTAACTTGTTATTGATTTAAGGGGTGAGAGAAGGGCAAGGAAGTGGCCAAAGCTGAGTTTCCTAAGGTATCTCTGGACAGTTCTTGATTAAGAAAAGGACTTTTGTTTTCAATTCACATTTTAGGACAATATTTACCTTTTCCAGATACCAGAGGATCACGGGTCACTGGTACAGTGATGTCTAAGCTCCCAAGGGTTAGACAGTCCAAAGGAAAAGATTCACCAGATGGCCACAGGGTTCTTGGAGATGGAAACAGGGAAGGAAGGAGGAGATAAAGCAAGCATAAGTATGCTTCCTCTGGGAAGACCGGCTGTAAAACAGGAGCAGTAAGATGCAGCTGTCTCAGGAGGCTGGCAGCTAATGAAGGAAAAAGATCTCAAATCTCCAACAGGGTTGATGACGACCCCCTCCACCTCCACCCCACACACCAAGCAAACTGACCAGATCTGCCTTGGCTCCAGGCCACAGAAGATCTGCCTTGGCTCCAGGCTCCAGGCTAGATGGCTCCAAGACCATGATTTTTTTTTCAACTATCTTCATGGAGAAAATCTCAGCTGTTTTCTCCAAAGCAGAAATAAACTGAGAAGGCTAATCTTAAACCAGCTCTACAGAACATACTTTCCCTTACCAATTAGCTTAAGAGGGTATGGGACTTAGGCAAAATTTCCCCAGCAAAACACAGTTTTCTCTGGTTCAAACACTCCTCAAGGCCAGCCCTCTCATTCTGCTGATTCCTACTGAGCTCTGACACCATCGACCACCATTCCCGCAGCTACAGCCCTAATTCCTTCACGAGGGAAAGAGTCCATCTGGTTAGAAATAAAACACTCAGAGAAAGGGAATACAACAAGCTTCATTTCCTTATGCTTAAGGAATACTGCAAATTCCTGAGCTACACTCTGGCAGGCTCTTGAAAGGGCCCAGCCCACAGCCTCTCCTTGCTTACGCCAACCCTGCCCTGGGGAGGATCCCCACCCTGTCCAGGGTGCGCTGACGGTATAGCCAAGACTTGAGGGTATAGCCAAGACTTGAGTTTCGTCTCTCCCAAAGACCAACTGCCGATAACCAACTGCCATGAGACCTATGGGCTCCAAAACTCCAACTACTCTGGGCCCAAAGCCAGCAACCTACCAAAGTTTTTCTACAGAAGACTAATTAATCTTCACTCAATTCAGTGCCAACGAGATTAGGCAGTAAAGTCCTCAAAGCACCTAAAGGGCCTGCTCCACATCCACCATGTCCTAAAACACCTACAGCGCCCTATGGCCACCTTCAGCATCCTTCTCTGGTCCAGCAGCGGCGAGCTTCAGGTGACACGTTGTTCCTTGCCCACCACTGGATTTTCTGAAACCCTCGCCCAAGTTTTCACAGGCATAATTCATTGCTACTTGACCTGCTGGCTCTGGTGCACAGAAGGCGAACACTTTGGTTTGCTCCACAGCCTGAAATCTAACATCTGAGAGAACTCAAGTGCTCCGTAGGGGATATCATTAGGCATTACCTACTGCCTGACCCTCTCACCACTGTGGCTAAGGCAGGCCTGCCTCTGGGAAGCCACCCTCATGAGGAATGCCCTCTGCCCTCTCGTGAACTGGACGAGCTCCGTGCCTCAGCCATGATCACCACCACTCAGTGCCGAGCATGACCAAGTGATCTGGGTACATTTCACCTTCTCAGGTTCCTACTTTTGGGTACAGACTGAGTATATCACCTTCAGGAATATCACTCACTTCGGGACAGGGAAAAGTGAATGTATCTGTTCAACTTAAATAGATATCTGATACAGACACTGGACATCAGACATAAAGACCTTGTTAAAGGACCTTAAAGTAAGCAGCCTTATATCTCAAAAGACGTCTGACCAGAAGCCCCAGAGTATCTCAAATCACAGTGTGAGCACAGTAGGAATTCAACAAATGTCACACTGGGATGACCTCAAAAGGATGGCCTCTCTTTGTGCTGACTGCCTACCTCCTATGGGCAATTTAGCCCATTTGTTCATGTTAAAGCCTCAATCCCTGCTAACAGCAAGTTTTTTTTTAAACAACCCAGTGTGTGACAGGCACTGACGTACAACAGTGAGAGTGGGCAAGATCTTTGCCGTCGTGAAGCGTACGGCTCCTGAAGAGGAAGTCAGCGATAATCAGATAGTGAACCAAAGCTGCGTCATATACCGCAAGCCAACTGCATCGAGTGGCATTTGGGCTAAAGGCAGGAAATCTGCTTACCTCCTTTTCAATCATCTGGATAATTTGGGGGAGAAAGCAGAAGAGGATAAAGAGGTAAGAGAATATACAGACAACGGGAATCATTACTTAACCACCTCTCCCACTGAACCTTCAAAAGCAACCATTGAGAAATGGCCATACTGCGAGATTTTAGTTTCACCGAAATTCCTGCTCACCCTGTAATCATGTGTTAATAGAGCAATAAAATGGCCAAACAGGGCTTCCCTGGTGGCGCAGTGGTTGAGAGTCCGCCTGCCGATGCAGGGGACGCGGGTTCCTGCCCCGGTCCGGGAGGATCCCACGTGCCGCAGAGCGGCTGGGCCCGTGAGCCATGGCCGCTGAGCCTGCGCGTCCGGAGCCTGTGCTCCGCAATGGGAGAGGCCGCAGCAGTGAGAGGCCCACGTACCGCAAAAAAAAAAAAAAAAAAAAAAAAAAGACCAAACAGCTAGTGGGGGAAAAGTCACGGGCTCCAAATAAATAACAAGCTGGGTAACCGGCCTCTAAGCCCTTGAGAACCTGAGCTCCTCACCTTAGAGCCTCGCACCAGAAACAGATGCGCTTGGCTTGTTCCTGGTCAGGTGTTGGACGCCCTGGGCAGAGCAAGTGCAGAGGAGCCAGGTGAGAGCCCCAGCTATGCCAAATTCCTGACGTGAAAACCTGCAGGACCTGGCTGAGAACCAGAAGAACTTTAAGCAGGGCTTCTGTTGCCCCAAAAGAGCAGCGCCCAGGCAGCAGAAGTTGCACAGTGCTTAGTTGCACAGACTGGACGGAGTGTTTTCCTTAACAACTTTGAGGTATAACTTACATACCATAAGATTCCTCTGTTCTAAGTGTACAGTTCGATGATTTTTTAGTAAATTTACCAAGCTATGCGACCATCACCACAACAGAGTTTTAGAACATTTCCATCAATCTCAGGGGATCTTTAATAACTCCCAAATCTGAAGATGATTATGTTATAGTCAGGTTTAAGGGGCTGATGAATACGAAGGTAGTATCCACTGCTCTTGCTGCCAATTCAGCAGCATGAAGGGAACTCAGTGCAGCCACACAAAGGAAGCCACAGCCGTCTTGTGTCCGCATGAAAAGATGGGCTTGGCTTGGGGACCTGGAAACATATACAATTTTCTTAAAAAGTCACTAATGCTGAGAACAGTGCTTCCCAAACTACAAGGAAGAGCCCCTTAATCTGTTTACCTTCCCTGGCACCCTGCCCACAATGGCTCACTGATGCTAGTGCACAAATCTCTGCTCACCACGACAGACTGTGAATACTAGAGCCAAGAACTCAGAAACTTTTCAAACAGGCATTGTCCCTTCGTCCTGACAGCTGTTTCACTTTCAAAAGCACAGTGTAAAGGGACGGGGCATGAATCTCAAATCTAATAATTTTCCAAATCACAGATCAAACAAAAGAAATGAAATTTATGAAAAAATGCTCTGACCTTTAAAACATAAATGCATAGGCATCTTAAACTGATGCTAACTCACGGGATTATAGGGTTTTACATCCTATGACATCCCGAGATTGATGTTGGCCTAAGCCGTCAATGTTTCTTCACATGCAGAATGTAAGCAAGAGCAGCATGAAGGGATAGTGGAATCAGAAAGTTAGAAAACGTTAGCAGACTGAAGGTCTACAACTTCCCAACACACAACGGAACCACACAGAAGTGCACACCCTTCCCTGAGCCCATCTGGCGACCGCGCCTTTAGCACCTTCAGGACGTCTGGGCCCTCCTACCGACAGCCTGGCGTGGAGAGGGGACACCAAGAGAGGAGGGCGACTCTACAAAGAGCCACAAGAAAGCCAATCTGACAAAGGATGGAGGACTGCACAGAGCAGCTCTCCTCCCCGGTTTCTTCCGGACGCTCCTCGGACCTCTGCCACACTGAAGACCACTGAGGGCCCCCAGGCCTCCGTCCCTGGACCTCTTCCTTTCTGTTTCCTTCTGCACCTTCTCTGTAACTCTCTCCTGGGCATCTCCAACAGAATATGCCAGGGCACCCTCACGTGTGGTTTCAGGAAAAACTCTTCATCTGCTCTTCCAAACTGGTCTGTCCCCCGACTTGCAACCCCTGTAAAATTGCCGTCCACCCGAGCCAGAGCTCCAGGCACCGGCCTTCACGTCTGCCCTACTCCGCATGTCCTTCTCGTCGCCCCCAGAGTGTCAGGGGCTGTGCTGCGTGTGGTACCGTAGGGAATGCAGAACGGGACCGGCTAAACTGCCATCTGTTCTTCCTAACTTTCTCTCCACATACCCCCTCCTTGCCAACCTCGTTGCCCTGAACTTTATTATCTCTACCTGGACTCTACCTAGATCTCCTAAATGCAGATCCTGTCTCAAGGTGGGGTTTTTTATTTTTACTTTTTGTGGTAATATATATACAAAATTTACCATTTTAACCATTTTTAAGTGTGCAATTCAGTACATTCACAATATAGTATAATAATCGCCAGAACTTTTCATGACCCCAACAGAAACTTGGTACCCGTGAAATAATGACCACTCATGTCCCCCCTTCCCTGTACCCGCTGGTAATCTCTATCCTTCCTTCCGTCTCTGTGAATGTGCCTTTTCTAGGCGCCTCGTATAAGTGGAAGCAGGTGATATGTGTCCTTTCGTGTCTGCTCGTCTGGCTTAGCACAGTGTTTACTGGTGTTGTCAGAGGCAGCAGAACTTCATCCCTTCTCATGGCTGAGAATGTTCCGTTGTATGTGTATGTTCATCCACCAACGGACACCTGGCTCATGTCCACCTTTTGGTTATTGTCAATAACGCTGCTATGGACATGGGTATACGAGTTTGTAGACCCCGTCTCAAGTTTGAAATTCTAATTCATATGCTGTATTTCTTCCAAAGTGATCTTTCTAATCAAATGTCATCATGCCACACCTCTGTTTACACATTTTGAGACACGCTTGCTTCGCTGATGGACTAAATTCCTTGGCGGCCAGAGCACTTGCTTCCCCTCCATCCCCCTCACTCGCTGCCCCTCGACACACCTAACTCTTCCCCGTGCGTCCTGTTTCACCGCCGACGACACGTTTCTCCACCCCACACACACATTCAACCTCCTCCGATCTTCTCTGCACCGAGGCCGATGATGGCTGTGAACCTACTCACTACCCATCAGGGCTTCCTTCGGTCCACGTTCCCTCTGAGCCCTTCTCTCAACAACTTCACTCCTCCCTTCTCTGGGCACAGATTCCTCCTCTGTTCCCACTAGACTCTGTGCTCCTGGAGGAAGCAAGTTTCTCTCAGGTCTCTATCCCCAGCATTTAGCAGAGTGTCAGAGCCACAACAAACGTTCAGATCTCTACAGAATGAATTTTTGGTTTATGAGTATATACTTCTAGTGTTCAAGATAAACTATTTTTAAAAAGCAGCAGAAATACTTGTGGGTCCAATTTTTTTTTTTTTTTTTTTTTGCAGTACGCAGGCCTCTCACTGTTGTGGCCTCTCCCGTTGTGGAGCACAGGCTCCGGACGTGCAGGCTCAGCGGCCATGGCTCACGGGCCCAGCCGCTCTGCGGCATGTGGGATCTTCCCGGACCGGGGCACGAACCCGCGTCCCCTGCATCGGCAGGCAGGCTCTCAACCACTGCGCCACCAGGGAAGCCCTCATCATTACTTCTTTTAAGTGAGGAACTCTTCTACTACAGGTCCTTCCAAGGACCCATCAATCCTCTGAGGATATTTTTTTAAGCTGGAAAATGCCAAAGTCTAGCTTTCCCACATCTACTTCAGTCCCATACTTATTGTAAAAAGACAAGCCCAGTCCAAAGCAGGAAAGGAAAAAAAAGGATGACTGCTATCAGAAAGGTAGATTGCTTACTGTACCACGTCCCACAGTGACGTCTATCACAGTGCCTGTAAGGTTCAATTGTACTCCAGGAACCAGTTTATATGACCGTCTCCAGATCTGTGAGTTCCCAAGGACAAGGACCATGCCATATCTTATTCCCGGCATTAAAGCGGTCAAGATATGAAGGAACAAAACGAACCACTTTTAAAAAGCCACTATTCTCTTCTCCCTCTTTTTTTTTTTTTTTTGCGGTACGTGGGCCTCTCACTGTTGTGGCCTCTCCCGTTGCGGAGCACAGGCTCTGGACGTGCAGGCTCAGTGGCCATGGCTCACGGGCCCAGCCACTCCGCGGCACGTGGGATCTTCCCGGACCGGGGCATGAACCTGTGTCCCCTGCATCGGCAGGCGGACTCTCAACCACTGCACCACCAGGGAAGCCCCTCTTCTCCCTCTTGTAAATGATTATAGCCACTAGATTTCAAGCTAAATGTAAGACTTTACAATTACTCCCTGCTTTGGAAGGAAGAGGTTTAAGAGACTTTTGGGCCATCTCTTACTGATTATAATACCTATAACCATTTATTGAACTGTCCTCGGTGCCGAGCCACTGTGCTGGCACTTCACAATAATCTTTTCATTTGGTCCTCACACAATCCTATAAAGAACTCTTATGATTTTCATTGTGTAGATGAGAAAACTGAGATCAGAGGGTAATTAACTTGCCCAGCTAGTAAGCTGAAAATGACAACATTTAAACATAGGAATGCCTCACTCTAAAGCCCAAATTGCCCCACCTCTTCCCAAAGGTCCCTAGTGTGTCAAAAACAGAACACAAGGACCTCCCTGGTGGTCCAGTGGTTAAGAGTCTGCACTTCCAATGCATGGGGCGCAGGTTCGATCCCTGGTCAGGGAACTTAGATCCCGCATGCCGCACGGCGCGGCCTTTAACAACAACAACAACAACAACAAAAAAAGGAACACAAATTCTAGGAAGACCAGAGCACCCAATGGGAAAGGACGTTGTTCTGAGCCTTGGACGCTCCATGTCTTGACTTATTACACCACCAAGGTCAGCAGGGCTCAGCTGTGAACACTAGCAGCTCCACACACTTCTGAGGAACAGACCTGGGGGCAGAGTGGGGCTCCTTTACAATGTTGCCCTTGCCAACATTAAACTTGGCGGATAACCGTGATGAACTCTGGTGCCAAATACAATTTTGGACAAAAGATTTGCGTGTCAAAAGGTTTGAGTTCAGTCTAAGACGATGCTTTGATAACCGGAGTCTGAAAGGACTAAATGGCAGTTGGGCAGAGGGTGAGACCACTTCTCACTTGTAAGGTAAGTGTACTGCTCTCCCCACCGGTGCTCCTGGCTCTAGATGAAATCTCAAGGACATTCAGCACTTGCAGCAAGACCCACCTGGGTAACAAGTAACACAGGACAAAGACACATCTACACAGGCACTGGAGCCCATGACTCTGAATGAACACTACGCTCCTGTCCCTGGCCACCACATGGAGCAGTGATAGCCCCCAGTTAAGGGGAAGGGGTGCAGGGGCTGAAATCCAGCCTGCGACCCCACTCAGCAAACCATACACCTGGCGAGGGGTAGAACCCACATATAAGAAGGGGTGCACACAGAGGTGCCACAGGGGAGAACGATGGCCGTGCATCCTGCCATCCGAGGCCCATGAGAACTGTCTGGACCACAGACAGTGAAGTCAGCCAGGGAAGGGCTCCGACTCAACTCTGTGTTCCTTGTGAAGAACCAAGCAAAAACTAAAGAACAAACCCGGACGCCTGTCTCTGCAACTCTGAAAGGTGGCACCAGACAATCATTTCCAAAGGAATCAAATACTTCTTTCCACACTTAGAAATGAAAAGGCCTTCCTGGCTAGAGAGTGACTCAGGAAACTAGGCTCCTGTTTTTATATTAAATTAGAGCGACTGCCCTCCTCTAAAGCAAACGGTCCCATCCACTACTGCCTGTCAACAGGCACCTCCCTCAAGACAACACAGAAACATTAGACACCCATTCGAGAGACATCTGGAACCATCGACCCCACTGCACACACTAAAGATCTGAGCCCCGTCAGGCAGACACAGGAGTATGTGCTGTATTTACTGAAGGACTAACACTCCTCCAAGAAGCCCTACAAGTCATGTCATCACAACCAGTAGTCCTGTACTACTTCTGGGGAGGAACACGCCTCCAGATCACTGGAGAAGGTCCCTGGACTTTCCAACTCTGAGGCCAAGGACAAAAGTCTGGTCAAGAAAGTGCCACAGTCTGGGTTTGGTTTAGTTTTGTTTTTCAAACATAGAGCACTTTTTCTTCCTTTATTAGCAAAATGAAATAATCAAACTGTGAATAATTTATTTGCTAAATCTTTTAAAGATTTTCACTTTTATCTTTTTTTTTTTTTTTGCAGTACGCGGGCCTCTCACCGCTGTGGCCTCTCCCGTTGCGGAGCACAGGCTCCAGACGCACAGGCTCAGCGGCCATGGCTCATGGGCCTAGCCGCTCCGCGGCATGTGGGATCTTCCCGGACCAGGGCACAAACCCACGTCCCCTGCATCGGCAGGCGGACTCTCATCCACCGCGCCACCAGGGAAGCCCCACTTTTATCTTTTAAGTAAAGGTATACACATGTACTAGATTTTCAAGACAAAGGAAATGAGTTAATAATTTCATCACAGGTTATAAAAAACATAAAAACAATAATGTTGGGACTGTGGTGACTGACTTGTTCTAGTTAAGCTGATCTGCATAATTTATTTAATGAGAATAAAATGTCATAATTAATGATTAACCAAAGATAATCTAAAATTAATTACCTTATTTTTTGTAATATAAAAAAATCTCAAGTCCTATATGTATCTAATCAATAAGGGATTGTTAATATTGACTATCATTCAGCTTGCTATGGTTGGGTTTGAATAAAAGTGAAAAAGATTTAGCAATTGTACTGAGTAATAAGTGATCAAGATTACCACAAGGACTAGTGCCCACTCTTCTCAAAGAGAACTGACCCCAAATTTACCAAACCCTTTATTGTTACTTTCAGTAGTCAACACCAAATGTTTTAAGACCCCTGAGCTTCTTGTGTCATCCCACTATTACCCCCATAGGGCTCAACTTCCTGTTCCTTCTCTCCTCCCTTCAATCCTCAAACCCGACCACTGTGCCTTCTCTAACTATGGTGACATACGCAGCCACCTCCCCTACACACTCAACCTCATCTCCAGAGTTTCCTCTCTATCCTTGCTTCAAACAACTCTCCCCTAAGGCACATCCTCTTTGGTGTTCCCAAGCAGGGGCTTTGTATTAGGAGCTGATGTGCTTGGTGTCCACTGACCCCCACTGTCGCCTCCAGACACTACCACTCCATCCACTTATACAAAACAGCACTTCTGAGGACCATGGTCTGATTTTTTTCAATGTGTCAATCAGCTGCCATTTTAATAACCTTTCTGGGCCAGTTGAACACAACTTCAAAAAAACAAGACTTCTTATAGTTGACAAGCATTTGTGAGTCAGCCTATGAAGAAGAGAACTGATCCTGATGAAGACCATTAAATCCATAAAACACAACTGAAGAAAAGCCAAACTCAAAGATCAGAGGGAACATGGAAGGACTACTCCCATGAGATAATCAAGTCCAGTGACAGAATATATGAAAGAGGGCTTCCCTGGTGGTGCAGTGGTTAAGAATCTGCCTGCCAATGCTAGGGACACAGGGTCGAGCCCTGGTCCAGGAAGATCCCACATGCCGTGGAACAACTAACCCCGTGCGCCACAACTACTGAGCCTGCATTCTAGAGCCCGCGAGCCACAACTACTGAGCCCGTGTGCCTAGAGCCTGTGCTCTGCAACAAAAGAAGCCACCGCAATGAGAAGCCCGCGCACTGCAATGAAAAGTAGCCCCCGTTTGTCGCAACTAGAGAAAAGCCAGCGTGCAGCAACAAAGACCCAACGCAGCCAAAAATAAATTTATATATATATATATATACACACACACATATATGAAAGAACACAACATTCTTAGGAGAAAAAGAATTTTTATAAAACTTCATCACGAGGAAAGAGGCAAAGGTAGCATAAACCCAAGGCTGTGTAAATACAGAAGCAAGGGCAGCCTCAGCAGGGATAGAAAAGGGAAACTAGGCTGAGAAGGGGGAGAAATTAGGCAGAGAATACTCAAGCAGCTAAAGAACAATTTTCTAGACCTATGGACTAATTTCTCAAAGGAAAAGCTGTAAACCCTGCCTCTGACAGGCCAGTGTCAAATGTGTACAGAGAGCTACCTATCAGGGTAAATAACATAAAACAAGCCCAAACAAGCAAACTCTCACCATATCAGATCCTGGCAGAGCAACAGTCAATCTGCTCCCCACACCTGCTCACTGAAAACGCCCAAGATGCCCAGCTGTGCGCAGAGGCCCCAGCACAGAGGACCGGGGGGGCGGGGGGTGGCGCGTCTCCCCCCACCCGCCTCTGGCACAGCAGGGGCTGGTGCAGCATGACCACACCCACGGCGGCTCCTGTTCTCGGAGACCAATGACGAGTCTCCCTCTTGGAGACTGGGGAAAACGAGACTCAGAGCTGTTCCACAGCATCCCTCTCTAGCCTGCCACTGCCCGAGGAGACCCAGGGGTTCACCGTTAGAGACGTGAATGGGAACACTAATGCCACTGTCACCAAGCGGAAAAGCAGGCATCCTCACGGGTGGAGACGAAGCCTTTCCACCAGTGGTGACGAGCGCCTCAAGCACATCCCCATTCTGTTTTTCTGGAGGACAGCGCCTGGGGCTTGGACAGGCTCCCATCAGACCCTACAACTGCGCTCTTCCCAGCGCTCAAGGGCTCCCCTGCAAAGATGGAAGCTAGAGAGAAAACAGAGACCAGCAGAGCTTCAAATGCCACACCAGGGCGACAACTGTCATTGTTCATAAAATTTAGGCAATTCCCTATTTATGGGACATAAACATTCATGATGGGAAAGAACTACCATGTGCTTCAAGTGGGCCACTTTTGGGGTGTGTGAACTAAGACAGGGACATTTTCCTATACTCTGATATTAGCTATCTGTTCATAAGAATCACCAAGGAACCTGAAAAAAATATTACCAATGTAATATTCAGGCCTTACCCCAGAGCCATCAAATCAGAATCTCTGCAGCGGCGGGAGGTCCCCCCACCGTGATCCTCACGTGCTAACAAGGCAGAGAAGAAGGGAGACAGAAGGCCAACCTGGGAACACGGCACACATGTGGCTGAAAAATCAGAGTTTCGCCCACTTCAGACTGGCTTTCTCCCCTATATACATGTTACCACCTCATCGGCAAAGCCCTATGAAACCTCAAAACATGGTAACGGAAGGAGAAGAGCTGCCCAACAAAAGAACTGAGTCACGCTCCACCGGGCTTGAGGGACTGCCTTGCTTAGCCTCTGAGGGTGCTTTGCTTAGAAGATGTAAACCAGCTATGATGTTCTGTCCCTCCTAGGTGATGTTACACCACAACTGTCTGAAGAAGGCCCAGTGACTGTATGTTTGCAGGGAGCACAGTCCACGTGGGTGAAGGCAGATTATTAATGAGTGACGTGGCCACCAGGCCAGCTGGACTTTCCTTTCACCTGACAAGTCAAAGCCCTGGGGACCTGCAGAGGGTAAATATAGCCTGGCCCCACCAAGGGCCGCTCTGTGGGTAGGCAGGGACGCCTGTCCAGTCCTGTCCCTCTTACCAGAGTGGTGAGCCCTTTCCGGGCAAGCTTTTCGGAAATGGTCATTAAGGTCAGTGCTAATTCATGTCTGACCATGAGTCTGAGAAGAGAAAGGTGGGTTGGAAAAAATGTGTCCTGAAGTAACTTTTTGGGTCCTTTGGCCATGATCATATGAGAACCTGAGACAGGCTTTCAGATGCTCAGAGACAGCAACGGACCCCTGACGGAATGGACTGGTGTCAGCAGCTGCAGAGACCCCTAAAGGAGCCTGGCCTCTCCATGAGGCCCCCAGACACTCAGAGCAGCTGGAGATGGCAAGTGTCCCTTAGTTCCAGCAATTCTCCCGGGCAGTACGAGGTGAGCCCAGCCCAGAGACAACCAAGGCAGTCCTGCCAGGCCAGGCCCGCTCTGCTGGAACCCTAATGGCCCAACTGCACCACAGCAGGCCCAGGAAGGTCCAAGGTGAAGGCAAATCTCAACAGGCCCACTTAAGAGTAAATTCACATGGAACTTTTGCTCCTTGGGCTCTTTAAATCAGAGGCAAAATTCTGCGGCTGTACCATTCCCTTAATCTACGTTACAGTTGTCACCCTATAGCTAAGTTTACCTCTACGATGAAAGCATGCTGACAGCAAGAGTTCCCAAGCTCTGTGAGGAAACAAGTGAAATTTTTCCAATTATTATTTATTTTCCTGAAATTAACTCCTCTTCCTACCCTTTCTTGGGCCACTAGAATAGTTTCCTTGAAAATGCCTCTAGGGACTTCCCTGGTGGCACAGTGGTTGGGAATCCACCCGCCAATGCAGGGGACACGGGTTCGAGCCCTGGTCTGGGAAGATCCCACATGCCACAGAGCAACTAAGCTTGTGTGCTGTAACTACTGAGCCTGAGCTCTGGAGCCCGCGAGCCACAACTACTGAGGCCACGAGCCACAACTACTGAAGCCTTGCGCCACAACTACTGAAGCCCGCGTGCCACAACTGATGAAGCCAACACTCCTAGAGCCGGTGCTCCACAACAGGAGGGGTCACCGCAATGAGAAGCCCACGCACCGCAACTTAGAGAAAGCCTGTGCGCAGCAACGATCCAACACAGCCAAAACAAAAAACAAAACACAAACAAAAAGAAAATGCCTCTATCTTTCTCTTAACAGAGAAGATTAAGGCAGAAACAACAAAATCCCTTCAGTGCAAAAAGCACTATGTGCTCTCATGAAAAACAAAGGCTCTTTCCAGGTATAAGAAGGCTCCCTGTTCTAGGTGCCTGTGACTGAGCTTTAGAAATAAATCAAAGCTATCTGCAGCCACAGCTCTGCTCTCACCTTTCTCTATCCCCTTTGATAGCATGAACTAGAAGTAACAAAAGAGCAAGAGCTCTGCTGTCTGCTTTTTGGGGGCTTGTCCCACAGAGAAAACAGTCAGTTTGAGCTTTATGCCATGACATCATCAGCCACCAATCAATGCAGAGAAGGAGCAGGTTTTGTCTGTGGAACCAACCACTGCAATTGTCAAACTGCAAAAGGCAGTGCAGGTGTGAGGTAGGGTTTTCTCTTACCCTCTTTCTGTTAAACTATAAAAGAAAAGTGAGAAGAAGAGGGAAAAAACTTGTCTATGGAAAAAATAAAGAAACCCCCAAATTCCCTAGGTATTAGCAACAGACCATCCAGGACCCTACACCTGTGCAAAGACTGACAGTAGAAGCCTTTGTTCTGTGAGGCACTGAATGGAATCTTCCCAGGGCACCCCCTGCCAAGAAAATAGTCAGCTTTAGGAAAGTTTTTTTTTAACCTGAGCACACACGCGCGCGTGTGTTTTCAAATAGGGTTCCAAAGTAGTGAAGGGAGTATGGAATAAAAAGAAAATACTTTAGTTATCCAGACATTAGTTAAAATCTCTACCCAGAAACTACACACTTTTTACTTGTGGATCACAGCTGGAGGTTCTTGGGAATTGCTTATTTTCAGTCCATTTTCGTCCCAGAAAATGCTGCCCATCTTATTATGAATGAAGCCGTTTAGCCAAGGTTAGAATATGCAAGGAGAGAGGGGTGGCAGAGGACACAGGGCTCCGAGAGTGGGGGTGAGGGAGCAAACTCACAGAGCAAACATTGTTTACGACTGCCAGCCAAGCTAATGTGGTCTCTCCGCCTGTTCAAGCAGATTATTACAGTAAGTCCCAAACAATCGAGTCAAGGCAGGGAGGGGGCTGACCCAGCCTACGCTCTGCGGATGGCACGAGGGCAACATTCCACGCAAGGTTCGCCCGGGCCACAGTCTGTGCCAGCTCTTCTGGGGACCCACCAGGCGAGAGTGCTGGACATAGCCAAGCAGTAAGGAGGACAAGCTCTCAAATCAGATTAAAGGCCGAAGCGACTAGGCTTCCAGAGGCAGGCACTACACCAGTCCACGTACAGCCACGTGAGAAGGCATGAGGGAGGCACTGCAAGATGCATTTTTCAATGAAAATAGGGTGCAACCGCACATGCTGGGAGAGGCACAGGCTGCTGGGTCCTCACACAGCTATCAGAGGATGGGGCGGCCACACTGCTGAGGGTGGAGCAGTCACTGAGATCACCGTACGATTTACTTCTGACAGTGTCACTGCACCCTCTGAGCTCCTAAACGTTAATATAAACGACAAATATACTATCAGAGGCCATTAAACGGAAATGTCTCACAAGCAGTCAGACTTTTTTTTAAACAATCAACGCACGCTCTGATGTTAACTTCAGGCCAGACTTCCCGAGCTCTCCTCCCAGGGTGCCACCCCATCTCCACCCTCTCCTCTCCGGAGCGGCGCCCTGGTGCAGGCCTCCACGCTGCCTGCCTGGCTCAGCTGGGACTAAGTCTGAAAACCATCCGGGGGCCTGTGCTCCCTGTCCCTCAGCCACTGAGGGACATGAAACCGATATTCAGGACACCCTGGCTCTGGTCCCCCCAGAGGCGCACCCTGCTGTGAGCCCCTGAGCGGGACAGTCACCTGCTACAGGAAGAGGGGCCTCCCTCATTGACACTCCACAGTTCCCTGAACAAAACAACAGCAAGATTAGCAGGGGAAACTGCTCTCTTCCACCGGACAAGCTACTCCGTGAGGCTCAGACATCAAGACGTAAAGAGGAGTCCAAGGCTCAGGGGACAGAGGGGCTCCAAGAGAGCAACGGCCTCTCCACACAGGCCTGCCAGCAGCACCAGCGTGCCCCCATCCCACCATGTGCACCCCCAGCCAACCAAGAATGCCGTTCCAGCCCGGCCCGCCTCATCAAAGACCACAGAGACCGGAGAAGGAAGGGGCGAGAGAGAGAAGAGGCTACACTTACCTGGCTGACCAAGATAAAGGGATGGAGTGAGTGAGAAAGGCCAAGCACCACACGAGCACTTCACTGTCGCTCGGGACGGTGGAAGATCTGGCCACGAGCCACGCCAGGGCAGGATCAGGGCCGGGGGCAGCTTTCGAGAGAACACAGCTACTTTCTCAGGTCACGGGAAAAGGCAGAAACAGGTCCAGAGGAATACACTGCAATACCCTTATGAAGCTGTTCAAAATCTAGTCTGCAAGTCAGGACAGAAAATCCTCCCTGGTAAAAGCAAGGTTGATACTAAACGTGAGAAGGAAGGAGTGGCCACAGGTGTAGGACCCAGGGCGAGTGGCGTCTCAGCCTCCAGGTCTTTTCCTTGGAGGCCCTCTGGCCACCCCGGGACCCTCACCGGCTCTAATCACAGGAGCGCCTTCTACATCTGCACTAGAGTCCCGAAGGCCAGGGAAGGCGTCATTTTCTGTGGTTGGTGGGGGGAACCCCTACTTTTTAAAAGAACAGAAAAAAGGGGAACAAGGCAGCTTGTCTATCAATTAGAAAAGCTGGCACTGCTGGCTCTTTGACCCTCAGCTCTGCAGCTGGTACGCCTCCTGTGTGAACAAGAGTGCAGGCTGTGCACAAACATGACCCAGGGGAGTTTCTTCCATTTAGTGTCAGGAGAGTTGCCTTGTAAATGGGACACCTCCTTCTTCACGTGTGTGGCAAAGACCTCTTGTGAAGAGCCTCTGTGAGAACACCTATCCACAGTCCCAGAGCATCTCAGCACCTGACACACGGAACCATCCTAGTGTCACACACACACACCCGGAATTACCAGGGGACACACATCTAAATCTACCAGGCAATTTGGGAGCATTTCTCTTATCTGGAACATACAGTAAAAACCTGTGTTTTGTGGTGATATCTGTCTCTTTCTTCCTTTTAATGAGGGTTGATTTACTTTCTCTTTGTTCCAAAAGCAACACTCTACTTTGAGCCCGGTTATCACAGGAGGACCACATCTGAGCTGAGGGAGCAGTAAGCTGGTTCTTAGAAGCTGCCTATTTTTAGTCTCTGGTCCTTCCTGACCTCTTCCCAAGGGAAGGCCCCTCCCTCTGCTCTCCGGCAAACAGCTCTGCCAGAGCACAGGACACTCATACCAAGCGGGAAGCAGGGGGCTGGAGAGCCCTGATGCTGCCCCTCCACACGTCAGGGAGGACATTTTTTAAATCACAAAGAAAGTGGGAGCGTGACTCAGAAGAGAAATACTGTACAAAAGTCGTTTGTCGTCCATCTAGGATGGGAGCACAGCTCTGTGCCACGCAGCTGGACTGGACATCTGTCCTGCATCTGTCAGGCACGGTAACCTCGCAGCCCACAGCACTGTTGGCAAGCCTGAACCAGCCAAGACGGCCACTCACCCCGCAGAGACCGAGGCCACCCAGTGGCATGACCGCGACTCCCCAGACACGGCCTGCCTTCTGCCTTCACCAAGCAGGGAGTGTAGAGGAAAGAGGAAAACACCCGGACACCTGCCTCACTCTGAACTCCAAGATATGCCCTCCTTTCACGAGACTTCACAGTATTTTATACATGTAGCTGTTACAGAATCACCAACCTGAAGAGTGAATTCTGCTAATTCCAGTTTTCCACTGACTTGTCATTGTAAAATTGTAAGTATAGAAAGAAGTCTCAATCCCCTCAAGAGTTAAACATTTTTTAACTTGACTTGTAACAAGGTTCAAACATAGTAGGTGAAATATGAATAGATCCAATGCATAAGACAAGGTAAACAGTCTATTTTAAACCAAGAGCAAAGAAAATGAGGAAAAGAATTTGAAAAAGAATATGTGTGTGTGTATAACTGAATCACTTTGCTGTACACTTGAAACTAACACATTGTTAATTAACTATACTTCAATTTAAAAAACGGGGGGAAAAAACCCAAACAAGATGACTTTAAAAAAAGAGTAAAGGAAGTGACAGTCCAGCTGATAAACTGAATGATTTTCATCTTCAAAGAGCTTGATATCTGTGAACTCACCCCCATATGTACACCCCGCCTTGCGGGGGGCACACCAGCAGACAGCAGAATACGACCCGGGCCTCTGCTTCAACACTAAGTACACGCACCGTATCACACCAGCTCCCAAAGCTGACCTCCGATGCCTGTACCACCCCGCTCCCATCCCACCACCTGCCCCAGAAGAAGAAATCATTTCGTAACCTGGCAAGTCCCCCCTTCCCCTCCCGGCCCAAAGGAAGGGCAAGAGCTTGGGGGAGGACTCATCCACTGTGTTGCGACAACCTTGCTGACTTTCTAACTGCATTTCTGAGAGCTCCCAGGACAGTTCTTTAGGTCAGCTTCCACCATTAGTAGTTCTGTGCATCTGTTTGCAGCAGCATAAACCTTGGGGCGGAGGGGGCAGTGGGGGCACAGTCTTCCAAGGCAGCTGCTCCCCTCACAGCCTCACACCTCAGCCTGGCAGCATTTGGTACCAGGCACCTCCCCGAGACTGGTGTTCCTGGGGATACTGAATACAGAAGATAGGGATTGTCCTCCAGAGCTTAGGGCACATCCCGGAAACGATGAGACCACAAGGGGGGCAGATGGAACATGACCCTTAGAAAGCTGTCCCTATTTCAGCCATGTTATAAAACAGTGGGTGTCTCAAAGGCTAGCAAGAATCCAATTAAAGCACTTTAAAACTTCTAGCGATTTTTGAGTCCATGAATGCCTTCATTTGTACCATCTGGCTACCACTTACTGAGCATTATGTGCCAAACACTGGTGTATGCTTTACCTACATTATCTCATTTTATCTTTAGAACAACGTTGTAAGTATGTTGTCACCCTCATTTTAGAGATCAGACCATTAAATTATGGCTTGAGAGAATAATCAAGGCCGCATACCCACAGTAGGTGAGGGAGCTGGGAGAACTTATCCACCGAGGGTTGGCTGGTTCCAACGCCTATGCCCCTTCCACAAATGTTGCCGCACTCAGTGCATTCAAACTTATTGTGCCTCCTCTTAATTTTCTTGCTCTTTTAGCAGTAAATTTTTATGTGCATGCATGTCACATCTCTACATGCCGACAAATGTTTCAAATGAAGGGTGACTGCCAGTCAGCCCACAGATGTTGACTAGTGCCTGCTCAGCGCCGAGACTGCATCAGGTACTGCCAAGAGATCAGAAAGGAAAGATAAATTTGTAAAGGGGAGGACAAAACACTGAGACTGTTAACTGCTAACACTAGGTGATAAACAAACACGACAGGAGGCCCGAGAGCAGGTGCTCCTCTGCGTACACCCAGCACCCGAGAGTCCTCCTAATGCAGATTCAGACGCCACAGGTCCGGGTGGCGACCTGGGAACAAGCTCCTAAGCAGCAAGGAGCCAAAGGATCTCAAAGGTCTACCTGGGCTGGGGTGCTCTGGAGAAGGTAAAGAAGTGAATCAGAAACAGCCTTTACATTTAGAGGACTGAGTAGAACTGGAGAAGTTTGGGATACAGTGTTGGGAAGAGAGAAAATAGTATTTTAGATGGAGCGAAAATATTCAGGCAAAGGAGAAGCATGAAACACAGTCATTCAGGGGATAGCTGTCTGTGTAAAAAAAAAGATAAAAATATTCCCAAACTGTATCACTACTTAGGTACCAAGAATTACGAGACTTAATTCTCTTGAAGAGCCCTGAGTGGCCTGAGAGTAAGTTCGAGGTAGGGAATAACTTCAGCGTGTTGGTCTAATAAAGGGCAACACCCGTGATAAACATCTTGCAGAAGGCAGCCCCAGCTACTCGGCTACTTGGTGCCCCTCCGAGGTTTAAGGCCATGAACTTCGGCGCACACCCAGCCACTAGCCAAAGAATGTTCATGAGATATTTTTAAATGCTTGCCATCCCGTAATGACCAGGAAAGGAAATCCCACTGTCAGCTCCACCCTATGTCGGCCTCCTAACACGGGTCTCCCAGAAGAAGGGCCAGAACAGTGGTCTCCAACTGTGCCATCTGGTGACGTGGCCCAACTTCCGGGCTGGGTCACTTCCTCTGCTGTCTCAGACCAAGTGGCTCTGCCGCTGCCCAGTAAGCTCCTCAGCAAACAGAAATGAAGGCCCAGATGCAGGAGGGGTCACCAGGATGCCCCGACAGCATGCACGCTCTGGGAAGGCAGGGCAGCGCGGCAGGAGCGCAGTGCACACCACAGGGACGGGGTCTGAACCAGGGCTCGTCTCATAGGCCACACAACTGCTCTCAATCCATTTGTACATTTATAAAATGGAAATCACAATCCAAGCCCTGCCTACCCTACTATTGCAAATCAATTTCAGCAATGTCTGTGAAATGCTTCCTAAGCTGTGAAGCACTATAAAAAAACAATTCCTTACTCTTAAAGGGTCTGAGAGATAGAGAGGCCCTTTATGACACTCTCCCTTTCTTGTCAGCACCCCACTGTCTATATCTGGTATTTAATATCCCTTTCACCAAAGGAAAAACTCAAAGCACAAAGAAGAAACCACAGGCCTGTTCAAGGTCAAACACCAAATACGGGTGTTTGGAGGAGTGAAAGCCATGGCTCAAGGTTGCCACGAAGTTAAACATTTTTCTGTTATGGTAAAATAAGAGAGCAACTTCCTAATTTGCCCTAGAGGTTCAATGTTTTAACCCTTCCTAAAGGTGCCCTACAGAGTCAAACCACTGGACTCACACTTGTGCGAACCAACCCGAGAGCCTAGGTGGAGCTGATTGAGGGTGGACAGGACTGCAGCACTGACCCGACAGCTCCTTGGACCACATCAGCCGTGCGAGCAAGGCTGCAGCTTCCTTTTCTGTAAAGACAGGCCAGGACTAGCTAAGTGATTAGACCTCCTGTAGGCAGCCAGTCTCCAACACCCAGAACAGGCAGAAGCTTCTCTGAAATAGTTAGGTGCTTGGCCCAGCACCTCCAAGACCCATGCACCTCCCTACAGACCCTTTAGACAATCGTGTGTTCTAATTTCCTTAAGGCACCGCTAAGTCCCAGCATCCAGACTAGAAACCTCTGGAGTAAGTGACCAGCTCCGACATGCAAAGGCAGCCTCCTCAAATCTCCCACCACATTCTAGTCTCCCAGGCTTTTAAAGTTTGCCACAATTCTAGAATTGAGAAGGCAGACCTAAGCCAACCTGGGTACATTTGGGGGAAGGGAGGGAGGAGTGGAAACAGAAAGAGGAAAACATCAAACAACCAATCAGTCACGCTGCAAAAACCCTGAGCTTTTATGATTTGTCGTTTGAGGAGAAGAGCTCACACAAGCTGGCACGTCCCGCTTGGCAGGTGCCCACTCAGAGCTGAGGCGCACGGTCCCAGCAGAGCACCTGACGAGCAAAAGGCAACCATCCGTGCGCGACGTGCGTAAGGCCCGGGAAGCCTCAGTTCAACCCCAACTCTGTCCCTTCTCCATCCACGTGGCTCTGCGGGAGTTTCTTAACCCGTTTCCTTTTCTGGCCTCAGAGGAGGCTGGAACATATGTGAAATGCCTCTCACAGTGCCAGACACACAGAAAATACTCAATAAAGCCTGGAGATGAGGATGATGCTGGTGGAAGTCCGCCTTCCAGCCTCACGTCAGGAAACTGAATTCGAAAACCTGCATCCAAGAGATCTCACGAATGCGCTATTCTTAGTGGAAAGTCATCTTGTGACATGTTCCCTCCTCTTTCCTATAGAAGGGAAGTCACCTGTCTCCAGGCACCTGAACCTGATCTGAAGACAGACAAAAACATTCAGCTAACCTTCTCTTGTATCCATAAGGCCAGAACCAGACTCCAGTGGAAAAAATTAAGCACGTGACCACCTAAAATAAACTGAACACAAGAACCTCTGAAACCAGCCCTCAAAAACAACTGAGGGGGGACTTCCCTGGTGGTCCAGTGGTTAAGAATCTGCCTTCCATTGCAGGGGATGCAGGTTCGATCCTTGGTTGGGGAACTAAGATCCCGCATGCCACAGGGCAACTAAGCCCATGCACCGCAACTACTGAGCCCGTGCTCTCTGAAGCCCGAGCGCCACAATTAGAGAGAAGCCTGCGTGCTGCAACGAACAGCCCGTGCGCTGCAATGAAAGATCCCGTGTGCCGGCGTGCCTCAACTAAGACCTGATGCAGCCAAATAAATAAATTTAAAACAACAACAGCTAGGGGACGGGAGTGGGGGACACAAAGCAACTCCATGTAAGCCAGGAACACCCTTCCCTGGGAAAGAAGGGAAATGACAGGCACAGTCAGGCCCCAGATATGGGTAACCTCCTGAGCCCCAGGCTTCCCATAAGGCGCTGTGTCTTAGCTGTCCCAATAACCAGTTGTGATGCTGGGAGCAGGGGACGGGAGGGATCAATATTCCAATAGCCAACAAACAAGAAACCCCTAGTTTTAGTGCTTGAGAAAAAGAAGAATCATTTAAGGAACACTCTGGGGAAGAAGTGTGGTGTTTATACAAAATATCATGTGAGGAAACTGACTGTGAAAGGTGGTGGGAGGTTACCCCCTGCTATAAAATAAGCTCCACAAGAGTAAGGATTTTTCTTTGTTTGGCTTGCTGCTATCGTCTCCAGCACCTAGAACCATGCTTGGAACACAGAGGCACTCGGACACTCGTTGAATGAACGAAATAAAGAGGAAGCAGCAGCTATGTGACGTGGTTAAGGGCATAGGCCATGAGTCAAACAGAATCAGATTCAGATCCTGGTTTTGTTACTTAAGTCTCAACCTCTCGGAGAGACAGACAATCAGAGCACTGGACGGGGACTGGGAGCTGCAGCCCCATTCCACCCTAACCCTAACCCCTAACCCCTAACCCTAACCCTAACCCTATCCCTAACCTTAACCCCATTCCACCCTAACCCTAACCCTAACCCTAACCCCTAACCCTAACCCTATCCCTAACCCTAACCCCATTCCACCCTAACCCTAACCCTAACCCCATTCCACCCTAACCCGCACCATAGTGTGTCTGCTCCGCCCCCGCACCCTCTCTATCCCTGCGTTCCTGTGGAAGACATGCCCACCCACCCCTCTCTACAGGGAGCCTTCCTTCTGTCCTGCTCAGGAGACGGCGGCGTGACTATCAGTGCAGCCAGGGCTTAGCAGGCAGACCAGCACTGGGAGAAGCTAGTGCAGCAGGAGAAACAGAAAGCATCTAAAAAGGCGCCCAGCTGAGAACCCACTAAAATCTAAGAGCCAAGACAGCCTCCTACGCTCGCTCAGAGTGATTCCCACCGATCAGCATCCCATAATATGTTTGATTTTTACAAATTAACACTTTCTCAAGCTGCTGAGAGCACCATTTTCTAAGATGAACCCCACAATTCTCTTGACAGCTCAACGCAAATCTGCTACGCATCTCAATGTGTCAGGGACAATTTCCTAGACAACTTCAGCCAGGGGTGGGAGGTGGAAATACATCTCCTGCCCGAAAAGTCCCCAGCTGACGTCACAGAGCTGCTGAGGATTTCAACTGGAAAAGATCTGAGAGAACTCCAATTAACTCACTGAGCTGAGCATAAGATCCGGGTTTCCTGAGGACTTGGGTCCAGAGAATTTAGGAATTTCAGATTTTTAGTCATAAGCCAAAACCTTGGACCGTTAGGTGGTGTTTGTGAATGTGTACGTGCAAGGTGGAAGAAATAAGCAGGAAGACGGACTCCTGAGTGTGTCCTCTGTAACCCTGACCTCCTAGGAGACACAGCCGCAGAGGGACACGCACATCAGCTTCTCACTGTACTGACATCGCACCCACTCCTCCGAGGACCTGCAACGGTGAGTGACACAGCGAAGCCAAGAGGGGTCGCACATCACGATCACAGCTTCTAAACAAAACAGGGTTCAGAGAGGGAAGGGGAGGAAGAGCCCCGAGATGTAAGAACAGCAACCTCCCAGGTGTGCCCAGGCCTGAGCTGCCACTGCTGCCAACTAAGACGTCACCTCCAGAAATACATGCCCCTCTTACCTACCAGGCTGCCAACTGACTCTTGCAACTGGATTATCATTCAGCTGGAAGGAGAGACACAAGGACAACCAGTCAGTATCTAGAGAAAGAATCACTGTCCCTCCGGACGTCTGCAGGAAGTAGGGCACACTCATGTGAGACATGCCAGCTACAGCAAAGAGCTCAGACACACTCACTCACTGTAGCAAGACTTCTTTCTTAGCAACAGAACCCCAACTTGATCAGGGCCAGCAATGGTACAAAACCACACTTCCCAGCCTCCCTTGAAGCTAGCTGTGACCATCTTTTCTAAGTGCTGGCTAATGAGATATAAGCAGAGGTGTGTGAGCCTTCCAGAAAGACTCCCTTAAGGGAGTTGTCTTACATGGGAGAGCAACTTTTTGTCTTTCTCTTCATTTCTTCTGTTTTGTGTTTTTCTTGGAAACAGAAATATGATGGCTGGAGCTCCAGCAGCCATGTCTGACCACCAGGTAACCTAAAGGATGGAAATCATGTGCCAGGGCAGTGGAGTTAGGTCAGTTAAACTCTCACCTGTCAACCCATGGAGTGGACCACATGCTGCAGCTAATAGGGCCAGAACTTCTATCTTTTTAGACAGAAGGAGGCAACGTCCTGATGACCATGGAAATGGCTACTGGCTGAGCCTCCCACCTCTAGGCCTCTTTACATAATGGAGAAAACCTTCTTTCATGTTTAAGCCATATTTTGCAATTCCCAGCAGTTTTAAAACCAACCCTAACGGATACACTAACCTTTATTTACTAAGGGAAGCTCTGAAGGAGACAGAACTGTGCAGTCTTGCATGGAGAACAGGACAGACTCCAACGGGGCCGCTTACACAGAACGGCTTTGGCTGGACTTTCCTAAGTGGTAAGCCCTGCTACTAAAAAAGAGCAGAGCTTTGCTCGGAGTTAAGAGGAAGGAAGGTTCATCCCCAAGCAACTAAATATTCCACGTTACCCATAACTGAACTCTCAGGATAAACCAACCCAGGGAGGTGGCATGATTTGACCTCTTGGGTGATATTCACGTACAGATTTTCATCACCAATTAAAATTATGCAAACCCCATGACCCTCAACTTCTAACACTTTTAGGCCAGCTCATCTACTACCACCTCCTGCAGAAAAGCCCCGCCAACGCAGAGCCAGCAAACCTCTAACCCTTCTGTCCATTAACTCACCAACTAGCACAAACCCTTACTCGGGTTAGGTGCTCAGTCCACGTGGTGTTATGTTCCCCCAAATGCAAACGCTTAACAGTCAGAGACAACAAGGGCTAGAGGCAGTTATAGAAGAAGGAAAGTGTCCTCCCTGCAAAGGTGCCTCCCCTGCTGGCCCAACCTCACCCTCTTCTCCTGTTAAAGCTGGAGCAGATGCACTCCTCTGCCCCAAAGCCAACGTCAAGTTAAACTGTCCATCCGTGGAGAGGACCATACCACCAACATGCTGCGACCAGCAGGGCCAGAAGGGACCATGAGAAGGGGGCTTAGGTGGTGGCAGTCCTGGCCTTAGGGCCCATTTTGTACCATGTGTGATATACAATGACTGCCTACCCTTTGGAGAAGGGAGGAGAGGGACGGATGGTTTTTGCAAGTCAAGTATTAGGTAGGTTAAGGAAATAAATTCCTCCCGGTAGGGACAGAATCCTTCTAGAACAGAAAAACAAACATAAATCAATAAAGGGAGGAAAAACCCTGGAAAGAGTATAGAAAAAAAGAAAACTAACTTCATGTAAGACAGACCTTATAAGGAAAGTTTACAGGAAATGGACTCATTTGACATGAAAATGAAAAAACTCAGGACACCTTCCCTGCCTTCAAGATCCACTAGTATTCTGGTGTCTAGAAGCATACTTTGTATGCAAAAGAGCATTTACTAATTGTTGACTGATTAGCAAAAGGCAGCTGGCAATCCTCTCTGAGCCTCACAGGAAAAGATGAAAAGCAGATGTGCACAAACAGCAGCAGACCGGCTCTAGGTAAGTGGTCCTCATGTCCAGGGTGGAGATGGTCCAGGCAGCTCGCGGCACCCCCGCCCTACCCTGTGCAGCATGGTCAGTTCCATCCTTACTCCTACAGAGGCTTATCGGCCCTCCTTCCCTGCCTTTCCACTACGCTGTCTGTCGTTACTTCATCATTTGCTTCTCACTAGGCAGTGAGCCCACTGTGCGGGGCGGGGGGATGCATGTCTTATTCAGTGTGTGTGTGTCTGCACACTGTAGGCCCCAGAGCCTGGTTCCTAGAACATAATGGATGCAGAATAAATGGATGAGAATGAAGCCAACAAGTATATGCTGTTCACTCCCCGTGCCTAGCACTGGGGATCAGAGTGAATAAGACAAACATTCCTGTTCTCAAGGAGCTTTCACTCTAGTGGGGGAGACAGCATGCAAGCAAACACCCACATATTAGAGGGAAACACGCGCTGTGGAGGAAAAACGCAGTGTGGGAGAAGAACGGGAAGTGCTGGCTGGGGAGGGTGGCTGCTGTCACCCAGACTGGTCTGGGATCACCTGCAAGGGAAGAGCACACAAGACTGGAGGTGGGATAGTGCCGCCAGGGGACAACAGACTGTGTGGGACCTTGCAGGCCACTGTGAGGACCACTGGCTGCTGACAATACATCTAGTGGTGCAAGGGTGGAAGCAGGGAAACAGGTTTGGTGGTTACTGCAAAAATCCAGGGGATGGATGACTGTGACTTGGCTAAAGCGGTACCACTGTAGGTTGTGGTCAGATTCCGGATCAAAATACAAAAGTGGAGTTCACAGAATTTGCTAATGGATAAAATATGAGGTATGAGAATAAGAGAGCCCAAGGAGCTGAAAAGATAAATAAAGAACAAATACATAAACCTCCTTCCTGCTGGGTCCCACTGGTGGCCCACGCACAGACGAAGTAACCCCTTGGCCATCTCGCTGTGCAGGAGCGTCACACCTGGCAAAGCTGGTCCCCTGGCAGAGGCCCTCCCCCACGCTCGAGAGCTGACCCTGGATCCAGCCTCTCACCCCACCCCCACTTTGCTTCCTATACTCTTGGCCCCGTGACCCTTCGCTAAGTAGATGGGCACATGGTCTCACACCCACAGAATCTGCTCCTTTATCAACCACGAACAGGTCCAGAACAGCTCAGTGGAGCTCCTGATAAAGAGAAGGTCTACATCCTTAGCACGTTCCGCAACTGCTAGAGTCTCTTCCCCACACTTTGTGCCACTTAAGGAGGCAGTATCACCTCCAACACAGAGGAGGCGGCCCAGACTTGGGGGTGGAGGTGGGAGAATGGAGACAAGAAGGGGAAAACAAGAGAGCAGCCGCTGGAGGGTCTGCACCCCAAATCCCCCCTCAGGCTGTGCCTGTCCTCGGCCATTCAAGAGCATCTCCTGTTCAAGGGAAGGCCTCCATCCCCACCCACACGTGCCATCACCACCATCACCAAATCACCCATCTAGACCTACTCCTCTCCTCTTCCACCCCACTTTCCAAAGAGCAAAAGGGTACTTGGCATTTCCATGAGATTCACCTTTAAAAATATACTGTTTGGGGTTTCTTTTCCTAGCCAAATCCATACAACCTTGTCCTGAACATTCAGCCTGAGACAGACAATAAGACATACAGAAAAAAGAATTCAAAATGGGGCAACGGTAGGGAAGTGCTTCTTACTGATTATTTTCTAGGCCAATGACTGTAAGATCATGGTAAGCGTGTCAATCAAGTGTTTGCTGACTGCTCACAAAGTGGCCAACATACAATGACCCCTGGAAGAGACATGCAGACAAGACAGCATTCCCACCCTCAAGAAGCGTACAATCCAATTAAGGAAGAAAGTACCGCAGGCACGAGAGCAAACAAGCAAATGCTTCCTATACTGCGTGGCCAGGCTATCGGAGTAAGGATGGTTAGGATTCGGGGGAGCAGAGAAGAGACAGAGGAGGCACACACAAGGCCAGAGGCAGCACTCAGCAGAGCGCACGCAGGGGACTGGGAGCGTGGTGACAACTGCCTGTGGGCTTTCAGAGCCAGGTATAACAGCTGATGGGGGCCTTGCAGGCAGCAGCCCAAGCTTCGCAGCAGGATGGCTTGGCCACAGCCAGGAGGGTGGTACCAAGGAGAATGGAACTGCAGCCAGGCAATGTCCAGGAGGCCTGGACAGTCACTTGGGCATAAAATGAAGGGGGAAGAGACTAGAACTATAGCAATGGGAACCGTAATCTAAAAAGGGAAAGTCCTTACAATACTGAGCACCAATTATGGCAGGTGTAGTTTTAGACATAGAAGATAAGCGATTTCCAAAGATATTTTGAAGAAAGAAATAACAAAGCAGATTAGCTATAGAGGGTATACAAACCAACTGCTGACTTTATTTATTACCTGCATTCTGTTCAAGGTGGAAAGGCTAATAAATACTTTATATCCCAATCAGTGGCTTAACTTTATCTACAACTTTCCTAGACACAGAATGCTTAAAGGAAGACTCTGTCAGGGACACACACACGTGAGATGAAATGACAGCCATCTTTAGTCCTTCACGGAATTATTTTGCTTCCCTGTGTTTTACATAAATATGGATGAAAAGATCTGAAAATTCCTAACTATCTCCCAAGCAGTAAAGCAAGACCGTTGTTAACACGCAACGGGCCTACATCGCCATTCCTTACCCTGCCACGGCCAAGCACACCTTCCTTCTGCGGGAGCCTAAGGAGGTGATGACAACGGGCAGGGGCTCGAAGTACCTCTGACCCCCCGGGCACTGAGGAAGGCTTTTCACTCATCTGAGCCCTCTCTCACCCTCTTAAGTGCCCGATAAGCCCCAGGGGTCACGACAAACCTGGCACACAGGCTCTGCTGAAGACACGGCCACATGCACTGGGAGCCATGAAAGCTTCTTCTGCCATCTCCCACCCTAACCCACACTCCAAAATGCCACAGACTGAGCATCAGCCTCCCAGGGAAGATGCTCCTGGCTTCAGACAACTGAGCAGCCAGCTGAGGGTCAGGTACCTAGGGCTGTATTTAAGGATGTGGCCCCTCTCCGCTGCATTTAGAACAAAGGGCAATTCTGAGCCCCCCAGACTCTTCAGTGCAATGGCAATGACGACCAAGGTGCTCACAGAGACACCCTTCTATGCGTCCCCAAGGCAAAGGCAGGTTGGTTTCCTAAGCCCAAGCCACAGGACATTTTAAGTGGAGTATATTCAAAGCAGTACACTAGTGAGCTGGAATCCCGTGTCCTCACAAGGATGAAGGAGGAGCCAGTCATTACCCAAAACCCGCCTCTCCTCCTCAGCCCCAGTGCGAGAACCAAGGAGGGCAAAGCTGGAGCAAGCCCCGTCTGCTGTATCACTCTGCCTGCTCCGACCGGCTGTCCTCCTGCACATCCTTCTGATGCACTTTGACCTTGCACGGTGAGGCCAAATGTGCACAAGCCCAGTCTTCTGGCGAGTCACAGAGGAACTGCTAATGGAGGCTACTGCTCCAGGTAAGACACCACTGCCCTCCAACGAGGCTGCTTCTGTTTGAGCATCTGCCCACGGGGCTAAGGCGCGCATCTGGGTTTTGTCCACCATCTCTGCACGTGGCACATGTCCATACTTATTACCAACCGTAACGGGGGGCAGGGGAGTCAAAGAGATTAGCTCCACAAGACTTTGACCCTGCCTGAGATGAAAGTCTTAAAACCAGACTCACACCTCTGCCAGCTGTCACCCACCTCAACACTGTCACAGCCTACACCAGAATCCTACAGACACCCAGGTTGTGTGGCCAGGGAATTGGATCCACAAATCAACTGTCCCTTTAAAGATCCGCAGCAACTTAAAAGCAGCTGGTTTCTGGTATGAACCAGTCCTCAGAAAGCAACTCTCACTTCATCTACAAAGGACAAGGTCCAACAATTTGAGTTTTGTTTAAAAAAAATAAAATAAAAGGAAAGAATTGCTCCACACAGATAAATTCAAGACTCAAGACACAACTGCTGGTTCAAGAACAGGGCTTGAGGGCTTTTCAAAGCAGCCAGAAGGCTGCTGAGTGTGACTGTCCTGCTATAAAGCTAAACATGGCTGGTTGAGGTCTGGGTCGAGGGGAAGGGAAACAGTCCTGAACAGAAAGGTCCCGCCTGAAGGGGCACAAAGCAGGCGCAGAGCTCACTGTGGGGCCTCTGCACTGCCCACACCCAGGGCAGATCCAGCAGAGCTGACCTTGCCCGTACAGGCAGGTGTCTCCTGCCCTGCCCTGCAGTAGCAAGTCCTCGGACAGAGGCAACTGTGCGGCCAGAGGAAATCCAGACTTCTCCTCTCTCCTTTCCCTCCCTCCCTCTTTGTTTAAAAGAGAAGGGGAGGGACTTCCCTTCCCTAGTGGTCCAGTGGGTAAGACTCCGTGCTCCCAATGCAGGGGGCCTGGGTTCCACCCCTGGACCGGCAACTGGATCCCAAATGCCGCAACCAAGACTCTGCATGCGGCAGCTAAGAATCCCACATGCTGCAACGAAGATCCCGTGTACCGCAAATAAGACCCAGAGGAGCCTAAATAAATAAATAAATATTCAAAAAAAAAAAAAAAAAAAAAGAGAAGGGGAGTATTTCTGTGCCTAAGAAGTGTTGCAACCGCAAGAGTCCTATATCGAAAAACAATGACTGAGGACTTCCCTGGTGTCCTCAGAATCTGCCCTGCCAATGCAAGGGATACAGGTTCGAGCCCTGGTCCGGAAGGATCCCACATGCCGCAGAGCAACTAAGCCTGTGTGCCACAACTACTGAGCCTGTGCTCTAGAGCCCGTGAGCCAGAACTACTGAGCTCACGAGCCACAACTACTGAAGACCACGCACCTAGAGCCCACGCTCCTCAACAAGAGAGGCTACCGCAATGAGAAGCCCACACATCACAACAAAGAGCAGCCCCTGCTCGCCGCAACTAGCGAAAGCCCACACACAGCAACGAAGACCCAACGCAGCCAAAAATAAAAGATATAAATAAATAAATTTATTTAAAAAGAAAACAAAAAACAATGACTGAGACGCTGCTTTGGGAAAGATCTCCAGTATTTTCCTTACTTGCTGCAAGTAATAAATCCTTCCCTCTCCCCCCACAAAAAAAAGAAAAGAAAAGAAAACAATGGCTGACTTTTTAAAGCATTTCAGTAATACCTGGGATCTCTAAAAGATCCTGAAATTGGCACAAGATGGTTATAATTTCAGTGCTTAAGAGAAGCTCTGAAGTCACATCATTTCCACATAGCGATCAGAGGTAGTTTCTTACCATATAGTTGGGAGGCTTTATTTTTTGGTCTCCTGCCTCAAAGAAAGTCCCTACTCCAAACCAAGTACTGTGACGGTAGTAATAATGATACTATCAAAAATATCAGCTGCAATGTATTAATCACATTACCACATGCCAGGCATGTTTAAGAGCCAGCGACCTATCTTTCCTCATTTAATTCTCCTTGTGAGGTAGGTACAATTTTTAGGCTGATTTTATAGATAAGAAAAAGGAGACACAGAAAAGTTAAGTAACTTGCCCAAAGTCACACAGTGAATGATATAGCTGGCACTTAACCCCAGGAAGTCTGGAACCATTAGATTAAACAGCCTCTGTACTTACATCTGCTAGATCTTCATCCTGAAACAACCCTGTGAGTCATCATAGGGTTACCTGCAAATTACAGATGGGGGAAAAAAAAAATGAAGAAAGGTCAGATAATTCGTCCAGCTAGTACGCTATAGGGACAGACAGGGTCAGGAATCGGATCCAGGTCTCTGACCTCCAAGTTCTACACTCTTCACTTCTCCATACTCCAGGGCGGCTTGATCAGCCAACAAGGGACCTCTGTACAGATGGCTGTTCCCAGGACCAGAAGAGGTGACACTAGGTCCCAAGGGCATACAGGCAGGGAAGAATTAAGAACCATCATGCCATGAGGAATCTGTCATCTGCTGCCCACTTCGTGGCTCTTAAACAGGATTTACCCTGTCATGTCCTGCTCAAAAACCTACAGACTTATTATCCCTCATAGTGTCTCCTGTGTGATTTCAAGTCCCTCTGGCTTGAGTTACCCGATCTCATCTCCCACTTTCCCCAAGAAACCCAGCCCTCCCTCCAGTTTGGCAACCCCACTCCACCCCACCCCAGGGCACATCCCTCTCACTCGGACATGGCTCACGTGGTTCCCAGCACCTGAATCCGCTCGTGCTCATCTCCCTGCCATGTTTCAGAGCCCCTCGCCTCCCCCAGCCCTTCCTGAGTGCCTCCGCCTCTGGGCGCCTTCGCAGTTCCAAACAATTTCATACTTACTCACATCCAAGCAGTATTGTTTGCCATTGTTTCTGTTTCCCAACGGAAAATTCCTTAGGGGAACAACCATGCAGGATCTCAGGAGGCACAGACACCAGAAGGCTTCCGAGCACAGGCTTAGGAGTCAGACAGAGATTGGATCCTGACTGCCACACGCTCAGCCGTCCAATTCCTAGTTGGCACACCTGTAAAATGGAGGTGAAAATAGTACCTACCTCACAGGGTATTTCTAAGAAGTAAATGAGAGAATGCATCTCTATAACGTTTTCCACAATGCCTGGCAAAAATGCTCAATAAATAATTAATTCAACGATAACATACTGGGCCACAGCCCTGCCTAATGTCTGCTGACTGTGCAGCTGGAGCACAACAGACACCTGCAATTAAGTGATGGAAGACTACTGAAGGTTGAGGACTACTTGTAAAAACTAGACAAAAGAAGAAAAGCAAGAGGGAGCTCAAGAAAGTAAAATAATAGAGTGGAACGGGGAAAACAGGATCTAAGGACTAAACCAAATCTGAAAACACTTCCTGGGCACTGACTATGTGCAAGCACACCAAGGGGCACAGAGGGCGTGTAAGACAAAGTTCCCACACTCACGGGGCTTAGGATCCAGCTAAGCACTTAAGACAACACACAAAATAACTAAAACCACAAAAAAGTACATAACCGCGAAATGAATGGTACAGCCAGGGGTTTCCAGCTTTTTTCAGTTACAACTCCTTTTTACCATCAACTATTTCTTTTTTGATCATTATGTGATATATGGCATTCCTTATAATACCTTATTGATTGAAAAAAATGCCTAACAATAAAAAAAATCTACTATGAGTTCAACATTTTCCAATGAATTTGTATTTTGTTAATCACAACAGCATCTACGTGCACTGCAGAAAAAGCAGAACATATATATTCGCAATGTCATTAACTCAAGCTATGACGTTTGATGAATCTACTCAACAGATCCACAAGACTGGCCGATGGGCAGTACACACACACACGTACACACACACACACACACACACACACACACACACACACACAGACTCTGCCCAAAGCATGGGGAATCACTGGCAGAGAATCCTACTGACAATAGTAGTTCAGAAGCGAGTAGAGACTAGATGACAAAGTTCTAACAGATTCAACTCAATAAACACTTAGCTAACTTAATTACAACAAACAGTTAACTATTATAATGAAAGAGATCTTGGAGGACGGGTGGGATGAAGCTGGGTGGAGGGAAGGGGGAACGTGACCGGCGTGCGCGTGCTCAAACCCGAGCCTGGAGCCTCCTCTGCAGGCACGCTGGGGGGAGGAGGGGACCGCGACCTGGGCACAAACTCAACCCACCGTCCGGAAGGGACACAGCTGCTCAAAAGACAAGTACTGCAGATGCCAGGAGCTCCTGTGTGAAGAGCACGGGCTCCAGAGTCCACAGATCTGGACTTGAATCTGAGACCCACCCACCACTGGGCCTCAGTCAGTGAAGGCAGGCTTCTGAAGCCCCATCTCCCTGCTGTAAAACAGAGACCAATACTATTTGCCTCATAGGGAGATAAGGATTTTGAGGTGAGGCTAAAATAAGTAACCATGGTGAAGTGAGCCCGCGGTGTCCCAGAGAGCAGATAATGCCGCGGTGCCCACGACCATACCACAGGGAATGCCAAGGTAAGACTGAGTGCAGCGCTCCTCAAACAGATTTGACCACAAAGCAGTTTTAGGTTAAAATTTACAGAAGGAATCAGTAAAGGAGCGCAAGAGGTATGAGGCACACTTAGATTAGCATGGGACGACAAATAAGAAAACACCTAAGGATCCAAACTATGAATTCAACATTTTAGATACATCTTTAAATTATTTTATTAATTTATTATGTATTTTATTAATCACAAATCAAAAGGGCTCATGGGTAAATGAACTGTTGCAAAAATGACTAGTTTTTAAAAGGTTTATAAATAAAATCCTCCCCCCTACCAAAAAATTGAGTAAAATTCAATCATCTTATTAAGAACATCTTTTGCTTTTCTCCAGACCCCTTTTAACAGTCCGTGGAACACAGTTCAGGAAGCACTACCTCAGAGTGGGGTGCGGTGCTGAAATAGAGGACAAGATAAATAGGAACAAGGAAGACACAACAAATAAAATATTATTCTACACTTCTGTGAACAATGATAAATTGTATGGCTTAGACAGCAGGACTTGGTACCTCTTCTCACCACCCCCAATTTAAGGACCATGAAAACACCTGTTGTATGCCAGGAATGCTACAGGCATTAGGGGATAGGACTTCTCGGGATAGAGGAGGGGAGGAAAAGGCAGTGAAGGGAAAATTATCAAATTCTGCTTCTGAATTTGGCCTTTTTTTAAATTTGGATTTTTTTTAATGTATGTATGTTATTACTATAGAAATCAGATGCTTTTTCAGAAGCGAAAACTAAAGCTTGAAAACAAGGAAGACAACGTGCCACTGTAGTGAATGGACACAGTTCTGATTGCAGAGGGTCTTTATCTGTCCCCCAACGGAAGCTCCGACCAGTGTGGCCTGGGGTAGAGAATGGAGACCCCCGTGTGGGCTCCACGCCGGCAAACTGCTCCTCAAGGACTCAGAACTCCAACTCCATCCGACAATGAGCAGGAGAGCCGCCCCTCTCCTGGAAGGAAGCTGGAGATGCCATGGAACTGGGGCGCAGTCACACAGCCACTCTGCACACCAAGGCCAGTCCCTCAGAGCAGCGTTTCTGTGCAGTCCGGGCCCCTGTGCCAGGAGGGCAGGAGAGGCGGCCCAGGGACTTTCCGTCTGCGAATTCTGGAGCCCAAGCAGCCGCGGAAGGCAAACCCAGGGCAGAGAAGAGGACCAAAGGAAAGTCTGATTAATAATTACACTCTGAGTTTACACAGCACTTCTTTCCTCCCTGATGAGTTTGAAGTATTTTGGAGACATTACTTCACCAGGGCCTTCAGGTTCTTTATTTAAGACAGTCTCCAGCACACGGGAAAGCTGAATATTAAGTCCACTTTAAAAGATTAGGGAGAGCACACATACCCACACCAATCTGCCCGAGGGGAATCGGCAGAGCGATGAGACTCCAAGCTCCCGTTCGCCTCGCTGTTCTGGCCAGTAGCATAAGGTTGCTTCTCAAAAATGATTCTGAGAGTTTAGGAAAAACTGAGTGTCCCACAGGTCCCAAAATAAGCGTCCAGAATTACACAGAACAGAATAATAGTCCTGCCTCACCCACAGCACAGATCAAGGGCCCAAGTTGCCTTAAATCATTTCTAAGACAAGCCAAAAAAGGAATAAAGGAGAGAGGGAAATGGAAGGATGAAAGAGGAAAGGAAAAAAGCTCATGTGTTGTGCTGAGATCAAAGTAGTTTCCATTTGTATCTCAAGAGGGGGCACTGGCCGGTTCCATAGGCCTGTCTACTGCAAGCCAACCAGAGCACTATAATCTATAGGATAAATCGCTAGTCATTTTACATTTCTTTCTTGTCTCTCAAAAAAAATACATCTGTTTCTATAAGAATACTCAGTCATTTAGCATTTATTGTGAGTCTACCAAACACCAGGCATCATGCTGGGTCTGAGTACAGAAGTGAACAAAATGTCTCCTATACTGGATGGAAATGCAGTGGTGGACACAACCACCAGGACAAAAATGTCAACACACAAACAGAAAAACAAGTTCATACTTACATACCGTGAAGAGGTCTGAGGGGGAGAGAAGAGCAGAAGGTAAGAGGAAATAACACAAGGGACCCTTGGCTGGGGTGGTCAGGAAGGCGGCAGGAGCGAAGTGCTGTCTCGCCTGAGGTGGAGGGTGGAGCTGAGGGAAGGCGGGAGCTTCCTGCAGGGGCAGGAGGAGGCACAGGTGCACGGCCATCAGGTGAGAACAGACGGTGAGAACAGACGTGGGCCTTCCAGGAACTCTGGGTTTAAAGGTCACTGGGAGAGGAAGAAGAGGACAGCAGGGCAGGCAAGGCCACATCATGGAAAGCCAGGCTTGGCATCTTAAGGAAAGTGGATTTAAGGACCTTGCTTCTTCCTGTGTCCCTCATAGCTCTCGGCCCAATGCCTTCCTCATGGCAGACACCAAGAGAACACATGCTTCATTCAAATATAAACCACTGACCAATTTACAAGCAATGCAATGACTTAAAACCTTGGCCCTCAAGAATCTTACAGAAAAAAACAAAAAAAAACAGACCATCCCTCCACCCCAAATGACAAATGTTCTTGAGCCAACAAGAAAAATATCCTGAGACAGTATCTAATTAAATGCCAAATGAAATGTTCAAGTCGTATGTCGTTCCCTGGAAGGGGGTAATTTTAGGCCATAGTAGTGATGACAGGTTTCCCAGAGAGGGTAGGACTGCAAGTGGAAACTGAAGTTCGGGAGAATTTAGCTCAGCCACCTGGGAGGATGCTCCAGGCGCACAGAACAGGGTAAGCTCAAGTGCACAAGGAGAAACGAGCAAGGCCTGTTTGAGAGAAATACACACAAAGGGACAGCTGGGCCCATCCTGGACACCCGCACAGCAGTCCAGCCCAGAAGCCTCTCCAGGCCGGTTGGCCCAGCCTCAGGGCCTTGCAGGGGACAACAGGAAGGTACCCACCGGTCAGGCCCTGGCCGGTCTCCTGCCTGGCACACTCTGGGTGAGCGGCCTGGAAAGGAGTGTGAGTGAGACTGTCTGCCCCAGGAGGAGACAGACAGGCAGAGGGCTACAGATCTCACTCACTGGGATAAAAAATTAAATGCCAAGAAGGAGGGTGAGAAGAGGAAAAATCCAAGTTGTTGTAGAATTACGCAACTGAAATTCCACGCATAAGCCAGGAAATGCAAAGGTCACAGTTCCCACAGCAACTGTAACCTGAGCCGCCGGCTGTGTAGTCTTTGGCTCCGCCGGGCCCAAGGGGAAGCACCCTACTGTGCTCGGTGCTCAGCCTCCAGACCGCACTGCCAGCCAGTACCTGCCGCTCAGGGCCCCAGGTCCAGCCCCTGAAGCGCCAGGCAGTCCTGGGCCGTGCTGCTCCGAGCTCACCTGCGTGGCCACACCAGGCTGCAGTTCCGGATTCTTTTAGGCAGAGCTCCACCCTGACCCCGTGCCCACTAACTTGGGTCTTTAATCTTAACTCTTCTTCAGGTTGAGTGACCTTGAGGGGGAGGGGAAGGTGCACAGGGGAGGGGCTGCTGCCCCCCCACCCCCCCTACCCCCCCGTTTCTCTACATCTGTGGCATCCCACACATGCAAAGCCTCACCGACAGGGAAAAACGGCGGGGCCGGGCGGCAAGGGAATGTTGGGCTTTACAGGACACCATCAAAAAAAGGGAAAAGACAACCCACAGGGACCTCCCTGGTGGTCCAGTGGTAGAGAATCCACCTTGCGACGCAGGGGACAGGGGTTTGATCCCTGGTCGGGGAGCTAGGATCCCACGTGCTGCGCGGCGGCTGGGCCCGCACCTCAACTGGTGTGCTCACGGGCCGCAAACTGCAGAGCCCACACACCCTGGAGCCCGCGCACCATGACTAGAGAGAGAAACCCCGCATGCCACGACTAGAGAGAAGCCCGTGCCCCAACAAAGGATCCCCGGGTGCCTCAACGAAGGTCCCGCATGCCGCCACTAACACCCTACGCAGCTAAAAAAAAAAAGAGATAACCCATAGAATGGGAGAAGATTTCTGCAAATTATTCACCTGATAAGGGCCTTGTCTCTAGAAAATATGTAACTGAGCACATATTCCTTCCCCAGAGGGGCAGGGACACAGGCAGGTCACCCAAGGCCCTGCACCCATCCTGAAGCTGCCTGTATTATGATAGTGGAGGATGGGGCCTGAGCCCCCTTCCACCCTCACCCCGCAGGCTGGGGTCGCAGTTAAGGCTGTGGGTACCTGCCTGTGGGTGGAAGGAAAACCAATAGGCACCTGGTGATCATGGGCCTTTTTAAAAGATGAGGCCCCTGAGGTTCTCCTCCTCCTCACTGTTCAATCATCACAACAGAAAAGACTCGCTCCCAAAAAAGTTTATGTTCTGGAAATCTTACCTCCCTTCAGGCAACATCTTATGTGAGTAGCTGATATTATGGGCTCTGGGCAAAGGATGACTTTCCTGTTACTTTGGCTGCCAAACTGGCCATAGACAAGGAAAGCATGAGGTCGTCAAGTGGAGGCAGCTGTCTGACCTGAGCACGGCCCTCCATGATGTGATAAAACTGCCCTCCATGACGTCACGAGAAGTAAACGGACTAAGGCATGTAAGAGCCACACCGCAGGCCTAACACGCAGGAGCCCAACAAGCGGAGTCACTAGATCGCTGCTATCTCTTCTCACACCCAACCTGACGACCCATTTCACTTATAAGAGCTGGGTGCAAATTAACGACAGCAACAAGAACAGCAGCAATTATTGTAGCTGACATTTAATATGGGCTCACTCTGTGATGAAGTCTACACAAGATTTCACTTAGTCCTCACGATAACCCTGTGATATAGATATTATTATCCACATTCTTGGGTCAAGAAACAGGACAGTCACGTACTCAAGGTCACGCAGTTCTAAGTGGTAGAAGATGGAAGTAAACCCAGACAATCTGGCTCTGGAGCCCTCACATTTAACCACATCACAGCCGTCTTCAGGTGTCTGTCCCACCAAGAGCAAATCAGGTAAAGACGTTCCAAAAACATCCCAAGGGTGACTTCCGTGACAGAACTTCCAGTCTTGGGTTGACCTAGTGATCACAAAACCATGTGGAGGGTTCTGAGTTCTGCAAAAGAGAAAGGCCAGAAGCAATCCAAGATGCCACCATCACCCACTGTCACCCACTGATCACAGGTAGCTCTGTTCAAAGTGGGGACGCGCGACTATGCTTCATTTCGCAAGTACACTTGCTAAAAAGGCATTCTGATACCTCACGGGTAACAGTGAACAAGCCTGGGAATTTTCAAACTGTCTTACACCCTACTTGACTCCCACTCTATTTCATAAACCCCACAACTGTCCTGCATTTGCACAGACAGGACTTCTCACCTTCCCCACTGTCCTTACCCAGGTCTCCTCTCCCTCACATGTCTGTTCCTATGCTCCACACACCCTCTAGGCCCCAGCTACATGGTTTATACCCACTTGTTCAGATTACATACAAAGAAAAAAATCAACACATTCATTTACCCCAACTTAGAAATGGAAATACCCGATAAAGAAAGGGATACAGAACAAATGAGGCACTGAAAAACCACGTTTGCAAGTAATCCAAGTATGTCCCCCCAAGGATACCCCAGCATCCCCATGACTAGTGGGAATGCGACCTTGGACAGAGACAGCCCACCTCCTGAGCTGGCTCCCTTCTCGGGGGGACATACTACCCTACTTACTGCTATGCAGGCGGTAGGAAGGGAGCAAATGAGACAGCCAACAGAACACTATTACATAAGTCAGATGTCTTACTGCTTTTTAGACTTGTCTGAACAGCATAGGGAGAGGGTAGACTGCTGAAGTATCTTGCAGGGATCAGGGCAGGAGGTAGTTCACGTTTTTCATTGTGGTAACTTATCTCCATAACCCAGATACACTTCTAATTATTAAATTCCATGCCTATACTACAGTAAATAGAGCTGAAAATCTCACTAGATAACACAAGAGAATTAAGACTACAATGGGAAGTGACACTGCTCCATTTTCCTGACTTATGCTTAAATACAACCTCAGTATACTGTGTCCAACCTCCAGCTATTCCCAGAAGCCTGGCCCCCAATCAGTGTGTTTAACAGTCATCAGCGGGCTTCCCTGGTGGCGCAGTGGTTGAGAGTCCGCCTGCCGATGCAGGGGACACGGGTTCGTGCCCTGGTCCAGGAAGATCCCACATGCCGCAGAGCGGCTGGGCCCGTGAGCCATGGCCGCTGAGCCTGCGCGTCCGGAGCCTGTGCTCCGCAACGGGAGAGGCCACAGCAGTGAGACGCCCGCGTACCGCAAAAACAAAATAAATAAATAAAAAAGTCATCAGCTTATGGCTGTTTTTACCAGCAACATAGTGAGTAAAATGCTATAAAGAGCCTATATGCCTTAGTCTCTGCTTACATAAGATTTTAAGTTTCTAAAAAGCTAAAACAAAGTCACCAACATAAGGTCTAAGTATTAAAGGTTATGAAACTGACTACAGACTATTCAACTGTAGAGACTTGTTAAATATAACAGAAACACCTGAAAGCATAGAAATTTGTCATGTAAATCTGGATTTACTCAAGAACTGAGGGCAGATTTGACCTGTCAAAACTAACAACTTTTATACTTTGAAACATACAGAACACTGTCAAGAAAGTGAAAGGAGAGCCCACAGAGTGGGATAACATATTTGCAAATCATATATCGGATAAGGAACTCATTTACAGAATATATAAAGAACTCTTACAGCCTGATAATTTAAAAAGTAACCCAAATTTTTAAATGGGCAAAGGATTTTAATAGATATTTCTCCAAATAAGATATACAAATGGTCAATAAGCACACAAAAAGATGCTCAACATCATTAACCACTACGAAAATGCTAATCAAAACCACAATGAGGGGGCTTCCCTGGTGGCGCAGTGGTTGGGAGTCCGCTTGCCGACGCAGGGGATGCGGGTTCGTGTCCCGGTCCGGGAGGATCCCACATGCCGCGGAGCGGCTGGGCCCGTGAGCCATGGCCGCTGGCGCTGGGCCTGCGCTTCCGGAGCCTGTGCTCCGCGTACGGCAAAAAAAAAAAAAAAACCACAATGAGATACCCCTTCACACCCACGAGGACGGCTAGAACCAAAAGGATAATAGCAAGTGGTAGCGAGGATGTGAAGAAGCCGGGAGCCTCATACCGTGCAGGTGGGAATGTAAGATAGCGCAGCCACTTTGGAAAACAGTTCTGCAGCTCTTCAGAATGCTAAACAGAGGTATCACAAGACCCAGCAATTCCACTCCTAGGCATGCATATATACAAGAGAAATGAAAACACACGTCCACACAGAAACTTGTACACGAATGTTCATCGTGACATTATTCGAGGTAGCAAAAAGCCGAATGTCTATCAACTGGTGAATGGATAAGGAAAATGTAGTAGATCCATAAAATGGAGTATTATTTGGCCATAAAAGGGAATGAAATTCTGATACAGGCGACAACATGGATGAACTCTGAAACATTATGCTGAGTGAAAACAATCTAGTCACAGAAAACCACAGACTGCATGATTCCATTTATATGAAATGTCCAGAATAACAAATCTATAGAGACAGAAAGTAGACTCGTGGTTGCCTATGGCTAGTGGGAGAGGGACTGGACAGAAGTGGAGAGTTACTGCTATGGGTACAGAGTTTCTTTGGGGGATGATAAAAATGTTCTAAAATTAATTGTGGTGACGGTTGTACAATGCTGCGGATATACTTAAAACCAGTTAATTTTACACTTAATGAACTGTATGGTATGTGAATTATATAATAAAACTGTTTAGAGCAGTAACCATGTCTTTTTTGTCACTGTATTCTCGTAAGTAACACAGGGACTGGCACACAGTAGGTACTCAACAAATGTTGATAAAATAAAGAGAACAGAGGTGCTGAGTCTTTCCACCAAAGATTTCATTAGAGGAATTCCCCCACTGCACTCAGGGACTTCTGTGAGCCGGTCCGAGCCCAGAGGAGACAGGGAGTCCTCTCCAGCTCCTTCTCCCAGCCCAGCACGCCCCCTAAACATCAGGGTGATATAGTCTCTGCAGTCTCTTCTAAACCTGAATTCTAGGATGCTTTGCTGGTGGATATAAAAAAACAACAAGGGCCTTCCCTGGTGGCACAGTGGTTAAGAATCCACCTGCCAATGCAGGGGACATGGGTTGGAGCCCTGGTCGGGGAGCTAAGATCCCACATGCCGAGGGGCAACTAAGACTGCGCACCACAACTACTGAGCCCATGCGCTCCGGAGCCCGTGCACCACAACTAGAGAGAAGCCCGCGCTGCAAAAAAAAAGATCCCGCGTGATGCAACTAAGACCCAACGCAGCCATAAATAAATAAATAAATAAATAAATATTAAAGATGTATAGCATATAATAGTAATAAAATATGTAATAGTAATAAATATATAGTAATAAGTAATAGAGTATAAAATATATAATGCTCTTTACTGTAAATTCCATATAGTCAATTGACTCTCAGACAAACCTGTCATAGATTTTTTTTGTCTAACTCATATCTATGGCCAATCCATGGACTCAACTGATAAATAAAGTGAATGTCAGTTTTCATTTACCTTAAGGAGTGAAACAAAATTGGACAAAAAAAGATTTATTTTGGGACTTCCCTGGCGGTCCAGTGGTTAGGGCTCCACACATCCTCTGCAGGGGCCTCGGGTTCAATCCCTGGTCGGGGAACTAGGATCCCACATGCTGCGAAGCATAGGCAAAAAAAAAAAAAAAGAACATGTATATCAAACATGATATAAGCAGCTTCTTTGCTGAATTGGACCCTAGTTTTTCAAATACTAAAAGAAGTATTTCCTCAAATTTTTGTGCTGTTCACAATGTACTAGATATGGACACAAAACACTTTAAGTTTAAACTGCAAATGTTAACATTTTTTCATCACTTTCTTAGCCAATGAACAAAACAACAAATCAAGCCCTGATGTGTAGTGTTTGCTGGTTTCTGTGGTGTAAATACTCCCACCATGGCCAAATTCAAGCTACGTACATCTCTGAACACAGAGCTGGGAGGAAATGTACTGTAGTTCACAATTATACAGTATTTCCACCATACGGGGCAAGAGACCTGAGAGCATAGTTCATGCTAAAATAATGAGGAAGTAATGAATTTTGAGTATTTGTTACCTTTGCTTTCAATACAATTTATTTAACTATAAGTTTATAATTTTTAAAATATTTATTTGGCTGTGCTGGATCTTAGTTGCAGCATGCAGGATCCTTAGCTGCGGCATGAGGGATCTTTAGTTGCGGCATGAGGGATCTTTAGTTGTGGCATGAGGGATCTAGTCCCTTGATTAGGGATCGAACCCAAGCCCCCTGCACTGGGAGCACGGAGTCTTAACCACTGGACCACCAGGGAAGTCCCTAGAATTAATTTTTAATAATAGCTGTATTTAACAACCAACTTGCAAAATTCCTGAAAATTTAACCACAAGGTATGAACAGGCTCTGGCAGGCCATGGTTCACTCCTACACTCCCAGTGTTTAGTACACAAAAGGTGCTCATGCATGTTTGTAGAAACAAAATATAACCCTATAGTTACTTCACCCCTAACACTCCAGAGGGATTCAAGACTTTCCTATAACAAGATTTTTAGAGCTGGGAATTTTTAAAGCCAGAGAGACTAGAACAATCTTCCCTGTAACACATTTCTTTTACAAAGGGCAGGGGCCGGGTCTTTTAGTACTTAGTATAAGCTCAAATCTAAGACACCTTCTTTGATATATTCTCCCTGAGGTATTTCTTCCACAAAACACTCAGGCACTGGGAAGCTAATTTTAAACCCTCGACAGTCTGATCTGGTTTAGCACCCTGGGTGGCATTATTCACAGGACGTTCCTTAAAGCTTGCTTAAAGTTCTGGCTCCTGCACTGGAAAATACAGAGCCCCACAAGCACCCACCACTCCCGCTCCCGGCTCCTGGAGCTCAGTTTGGGTGCTCTCCCTCCCTCCCTCCCAATTCTGTCTCTGGTCTGCACTCCTCTCCTTGGTTCCCTGTGGATCCTGCCCAGCCGCCTTCCCAAGAGTGGTTTTGGTCCTTGGCTTCCCACCATCCTTTAGAACCACCTGCCTTTGTCACTAATGACTCCTAGGTCTACGTGAGACTTAACCCTAACCCTAACCCTAACCTGAATGCTCGTCTTTACTGACTAGCTTCATGACAAAGCCTGAAGTACTGCTCCTCTAAGAAGGCAGCAGAGGGACTTCTCTGGTGGTCCAGTGGTTAAGACTTCACCTTCCAATGCAGGGGGTGCGGGTTCCATCCCTGGTTGGGGAGCTAAGGCCCCACATACCTGGCGGCCATAAAACAGAAGCAATATTGTCACAAATTCAATAAAGACTTTTAAAATGGTCCACATCAAAAAAAAAAATCTTAAAAAGAAAAAAAAAAAGAATGCAGCAGATACTCTATCCCCATTGGCCAGGAGTTGGTGGGCCTTTATCTTCCTTAGACTGTAATATGAATAAAAGCAGAGAGAGACGTTTCATTTTCCCAAGTATAAACTAAAGCTGAGTTTGTTTCTTCAGTTATGCGTGCTGCTCTCCTAGCCAGAAAGCAGTGCAGTTACTCCCTGCCCCTCCCTGTCCCCGATCCCAAGACTCCACTAAACATCTCCTGGGTCTGTATCCCTCCCACTTCTGGTCACAGTTTGCCCTCATCACCCTCCAGTGGAAATTATTCCAAACTGCCCGCCCACAGGACCCCTGGACTTCAGCCCATCTTCCCCAAGTACTTTCACACCATGCCACTTCCCAGTTTTAGAACCTAAGGCTCCCTGTCAAAATCTAAGAGAATATCCCTGTTCCTAGGAAAAAAACACTCAATTATTGAGGGGTCAATGGCCCTAGTTTATTCAAAGAGAAGGAAAAAATATGAAAAAGCAAATGGGGCAAAACGAAAACAATGTGTGTTTCTGGAACAAGAGCTCCCTGTACTATTCTTGCCTCTTCTGAAATTATATCAAAATAAAGTTACAAAAAAACAAAAAAACTAAACCCTCATCTTAGTGTCAAAGTTTGATAATAAACAACTCCTGCTCATGGTCACATCTCTGACACACTGTTTTTGTCCCTCTCTCTACACCTAGACTCAGGATTTCCCCTGCTCCTCCCTGCTTCCTTCACTGACTCACTTCTTCCAGGGCTGCTGAGGAAGGAAAAGAACTAACATTTACTGACCATGTGCTACCAGCCAGGCGATATCACGCTTGGCATTTTGTGTATTTTATTTCATCAAATTCTACTGAGGACTCTACGAGGGAGGTGACAGGCGAGGCCTGGAGAGATTAAGACACTGGTCCAGGATTCCACAGCCACTAAAGGCAGAGCTGGAATGTGAATCCAGGTCGGCAAGGGAAGAATGATAAAGCAAATGGGGCAAAGTGTAAATAATTAATAAAACCTAATTAGCAAATTTAGGGAATGGTACAACGGAGCTCCCAGTACTGCTCTTACCACTTATCTGTAAGTCTGAAACTACATCCAAAGTTACCCAAAAGAGGGCTTCCCTGGTGGCACAGCAGTTAAGAATTCACCTGCCAGTGCAGGGGACACGGGTTCGACCCCTGGTCCAGGAAGATCCCACATGCTGCAGAGTAACTAAGCCTGTATATCACAACTACTGAGCCCACGTGCCACAACTACTGAAGCCCGAGCGCCTAGAGCCCGTGCTCTGCAACAAGAGAAGCTACAGTGATGAGAAGTCCACGCACCACAACGAAGACCCAATGCAGCCATAAATAAATAAATAAATAAAATTAATTTTTTTAAAAAAGTTATCCAAAAGATAAACTTTTCTTGTGCCCCGACAAACAGGTGGGCCCACTGACCCAGCTACAGCAGCCATCTCCTGCCTAAAGCACCTGAAGGCCAAGGCAGCAAAGATATGTGTGAGACAATCGGGAGAATTCACGGTGCTGACAGTCTGGGAGCCCCTAAGGAATCAGTATCTCTGGGTTTTTTCTCCAGAATCAAGTCATATTCTTGGCCCATGTAAAACAAGACCAGTTTTACCAAACCTGGGAAGGCACCAAACCTGAAACTTGGGTGTCCCCTGGTCTCTTCCCTCTCCTTATCTCCTCTATCTAATCAGTGTCTTCTTTCCAAAGCGCCCCTGGCATCAACTCCCTGCCTATCTCCATTGCAGACATCCTGTTCTAGTCTCTTGTCATTCACACCTGAATTATTACCATGACCTGTGGGCCAAATCCAACCGGCAAGTGAAGAAGGGTTTTTATATTTTTTTAATGGTTGGGGAAAAAAATCGACAGATGACTATCTCGTGACATGGAAGAATTAGATGAAACTCAGATTTGGGGGGTGGGGGATAAAAGCTTTATTGGCGCACAGCCGCGCCCATTCACTGACCAATTACCTGCTTTCCTACTACAACAGCAGTCGGGTGGTTGCATCAGAGACCATATGGCCCGTTGAAACTTAAAATACTTATTTTCTGGCCCTTTACAGAGAAAATTTGCCAACTCCTCCCATAGCTGGTCTTGCCTGACTCTCATCTCTCCCCACTCCATAAGATTAACTGACACAAAATATTACTTCCGTGCTGTCGCTCTGTGTTCAAACACCTCTGATGAACTCTCCCTTGCTTATATACTTCACACTGTAACCTGGCATCCATCAGACCAGGTGAACAACCTTGCTTTTAGCAAGAAAAGCCCAAAAAGCCATGCCTTTGTTCATGCTACCTTCTGCCTTTGTCATACGGAGTGAAGTCAGACACAGAAAGACAAATATCCTGTGATATTGCTTATATGTGGAATCTAAAAAAAGGGTACAAATGAACTTATTTACAAGACACAAGTAGAGTCACAGATGTAGAAGACAAACTTACAGTTACCGGGGATAAGGGGGGTAGGGATAAATTGGGAGACTGGGATTGACATACACACACTACTATATGCAAAATAGATAACTAATAAGAACCTACTGCATAGCACAGGAAACTCTACTCAATACCCTGTAATGGCCTACATGGGAAAAGAATCCAAAAAAAGAGTGGAGATATATATATATATATAAAAAACTGATTCACTTTGCTGTACACCTGAAACTAACACATTATAAATCAACTATACTCCAATAAAAATTTAAAAAGAAAGAAGGAAAGAAAGAAAGAAGAAAGAAAGAAAGAAGGAAAGAAAGAATAGAAAGCTAGCTCTTCTTGCCTTCAACTGCTAAGCTCACTGCTAACTTGCCTTCCAAGACGCTGGGAAACGCTGGGAAAGGAACATTTCCTGGTTTCCTCTCCTCTGCTTCCACAGCACCCTATACTCACCCTCATCACAGCCCCTACCACACTACACTGAAATCATCTATTTGTGTGTCTGTCTCCCCAGCTACAGTAAGATTCCAGAGGGCAAGGAACACGTCTCACTCATTTCCCAACACCCAGACCCAATGTGGCTCCACGGTCCATGAACACTGAGCTCAACTCCAGCCCCACCAGGCTGGCCTCCTCACCGAGGCCCTGGTGCGCCGTGCTCTCTCTCCAGGCACCCCTTCACCTCGCCTAGACAACCCCACCAATGAGCTGGGACACAGCCTATGCAGGCCCACGAGTCAGCGGACTAGGGTCCAAAACCCAAGCTCCTCTCACTCATGTGCCCTTGGACGAGACACTTGGGTGTCCGCCCTCATCTGCAAAGCTGGGGTGCCAGAGCAGCACCTGGACTGCAGGGCTGACAGTGCATGTAAAGCATCTAAACCAGCGCTGTGCATGTAATAAAGACTCAAAAGGTAAGTTATTGTCCTTGTTCTCCCCAAAGACTGGAGTCACCTTTCTCTGCCATTTGGCACTTCACTGCTTTTCTTCTTCCTTTACCCAACCGTCCTGTGCATTCATATTGTACCTTCTGAAGCAGGGACAAGGTCAAATACCTCTAGGAACCTGGGCCCTGCCCTAATACCCAGTACAGGGCAACATGCGGAGAAGGGGCCCAATAGATGATAAATTAATGAACAAATTATTCCAGGAAGTCCAAAGAGTTGCTAATAAGAAAAACAATGCAGAGCCAGGGATGAGGCAGAGAGTAATGAGACAGAGAGCAGCAGTTGGGGGGTATGTTTGGGGGTGCTTTCACATTGGTAAGCATGGAGCCACACATGCTCCCCCAGAGACTGTCCCTTCAGTCAATAACAGTACCAGCTAACACTCAGGGTGTTCACTGCTGCTTATCAAGTGCCGGCAGGATTCTAAATGCTCACAGCCACACCAAGCACATAGGACTGTCATGCTATTGTACAGATGGAGAGACTGAGGCCCAGGGAGGTTAAATAACATATACAAGGTCACACACCCTAGTAAATGATGTAGAAGTCTAGTTCCGCAGTTCATGCTCCTTACCACTACACATTTTGGGGAGGGTGTGTGGGTGTGTGTGTGTGAGCGAGAGCGAGAGCGAGAGCGAGCGAGAGCGAGAGCGAGAGAGAGAGAGAGAGAGAGAGAGAGAGAGAGAGAGAGCGAGCGCGAGAGAGAGAGAGAGAGAGAGAGAGAGAGAGAGAGAGAGAGAGAGCGAGCGAGCGAGCGAGCGAGAGAGAGGGAGAGAGAGAGAGGCGGTGTTGTTTCACTTGGGGACCTTACTGAGGACTACAGCCCGGGAGACAGCCTCTCTGACAGCTCTGAGGAGCTGCTCCAAAGAGGAGAGGGAAGAGCCAGGGTATATATGAACTTTTCTGCTGGGAGAAACATGTAGTCAAGCATAAAAGGATGAGTTATCGATTTTACTGCTTTTCTGTGTATGGGAAGATGCAAGAATCTGGGGTCATTGAAATTCTTCCTGAGATATGCATCTTAACTACCTAGGGGCCGGCACATCCAAAGCACAGAATGGTTGTTTTTCTCCATCCTGAATTCCTCTCAGGCTGCACTGTCAGTGGGCAACTGCAGTGGCTAATGGCTTGATCCTTGTAGAACTGGAATGGCAGGCAAGATTTTTTTCTTTAGTGACATGGAACCCGGGAAAATGTCATTCCTTCTTTCTTTCCTCTCCCTCTAGACTTCTTTCTCAGGTAAGATTATTCAGGCAACCCCTGAAACCTGGGCATGGAGAAGCGGGGCTTGAAGATTGCAAAGACCAGGTATGAACCGGGAAAACAGAGACTCACTCCCACATTTTGGGTTTTAATCTAATTTGGCTCCACTCTTCACCAGCTAAGAGATCTCAGGCAAGCAACCTAACGTCACTGAGCCTCATGTTTCCCAGCCTGTTAAGTGGGCATCATATATGTCACCTCCCAAGATTGTTATAAGGATTAAAGGAGACTGTCATGTCATGACAGTGTACTGATAAAGCATACTCCGGATAGATTAGTTGCCTTTCCACCTTTCCCACACCTTAATATAAGCAAGGCTTTCAGCCAAATCCCTTGCCCTCCTTTACTGTCCTACCAGGGAACAATCTATACTCCACCCTGGCTCTTCCTGCCTGGTGCATATGCCCAAGCACCTGGGCCTCATAAAAGCCTGCAGAAGCAGCTTGGAAACAAGCACGAGAGGGGAGCAACCGCACCACGGTCCAGACGGCTCCTGGGGTGCAAATGAATGTTGCATGCGGAGAGGCTGGCCAGCCAGGCACTGCCAGACCTGACTGATAGCCAGGACAGCGCTTGGAAGCCCATAGAGGCTGGGGCTAGTACCATCTGCAGCTCTGAGGCTGCATCTGTGTAGGGCATGGAGAGGGCAAGGCAGGTAAAAGTGACAGGCAGCTACTTCCACCAAAGGTGGAAGATCAGACTGCCTGGGAAAGTTGTATACAGGAAAGCAAAATTCTGAATTCCTTGAGAAGGAATTCTGTTGCAAAATTCCTTTACTGTGAAGAATTAAATTTAAAGCCAAGAAGTACAGATACACACAATTATATTTTGGAGGTCAATCCACATTTTCATACAGCAACTTTGCTTGAAGCAAGGATATTTTTAAGCTGATGAACCCTTCTCTGAGGTCACTGGTCATGGACATAGAGAATGTTTCATTAGCAACATGTGAAAGGGTCCTAAATGTTATTACCAAATGGAGTCAACTCAACCAATACAGCAGGGAGCAGAGGGGAAGATGCTTAACCACTGCCAAGAGATGTAAGTAATTACTGTTTGAGTGGACTTGATCATAGTGATCCAAAGGTCTTCTAAAATAAAAGATTAAAACACAAGCAAAAACTGTATCTCACTGAGTATATCCAGCAAGAAGTCCCATTAGGCCTTTCCCACAATAGATCAGTTTCCAAATACAGCACATGACAAAGAGATACTGAAGGAAGGAGGAGTGGGAGGGCTGGCAGGCACCAGCACAAGGCGACCACAGAGTTCCCAGGTCCCTGTAGGCACAGTATCAGGGTCCTAGAGTTAGAAAGGAACCTCAGAGATAACATGGTCCAATCTAATTCCCAAAGCATCGGTTAAGCGCCTCCCTGCTCACGACTGCTCCCACTGTTAGAGCACCTGGGAAACGGTACTCCAGCAGCCCAGAGCACTGGCACCTCCAAGGCAAGCAGCACAAGCCACAGATGGCAGTGGTGCTAGGCCAAAGGGTAGCCTTCAGGAAGAAGAGGTGGCCCCAGCCTTTCCTACAGCCAAGGTGCTGGGCTGCTCCTCAGAGAGCAGCTGCAAACAGATCCGCTGTTTGCAAATATACAAACATTCCTGAAACAATAGCCACGGGGGTAAATTCTAGAAATTCTCAATCTTATGTGTACGAAATTAACAAAACCAAATGGACAAAAAAATATTTTGCCCGTTAGTATAAATTTTCTTACCACTCCATGTTCAGGGCTCCCTGGCCAGTGGAGCCACTAATCACAACACATTATGGTTTTCTGCATCTGTGCTTTCCCCACTTGCAGGCGGACAGCGTCTTATTGTCTGGCACGTGCCTTACATATAGCAGCTGCTCAATAAACATGTGCTAAGAGGAAGCCCCAGCATGAAGTCAAAGCTCTTAGGTTCCGGCCCCTCTGTCCCCGGGCTCCCTGAGGGTGGTCGAGGTCCAAGGAGTCTTTGGGCCCTGCTCAGCCCACTGAGGCACACAGCGTCCAGTGGGTCCTGGGGGCCCAGGCACACTGCCATCTCTCCCATTTCTCTCCCTGCCCCATACTGCCTTTTTCTTCCTTGCTTCCTCTTCTTTTTGCTCCCTCAACATGTCACCTTACAGCGAGGTGATTAGACGCACAGGATTTGGAGTCATCCAGCCTCAGCAACTTATTTAAGGTTACGGACCTTAGCCTCTCTGCAATAGTTTCCCTGGTGTGAAGCAGGAGACTAGACGTGGTGCGTGCACATAAGGCGCTGGGCTGTGTCTGGCCCACCGTAGCGCTTGGTAGGTGATGGCTACTCCTATATAATTACCCAGGGTACCTACTTGTCTAAGGGTGCTTAAAAATGCCAAAGGCAGAAGGTTGATTTGTTTTCCCTATGTCTGCAAGTCTGGTTTTGACAAAAGCCTATCTGCTTTGGAAACAAACTGAAACATGACCATGTCACTAGTTAAAATACTTCCTTTTCCTTTTTCACAGGGAAACAAATGACTCTGACCAGTCACGACCAAACTGGGTAAAAGGTTCTGTTCCAAACAGTGGTTAGGATCCCACACTACCTCGTTTAGAAAAGAATAAATAAATTAAATAAAAATCATCCATAAAGTAGTTGAGCTAGGGCAAAGATAGGGTTTGTACGAGCTCTAGGTTTTGGGAATCAGAAACCCAGGCCAGGCAAAAAGGTAGAGGAGGGAAGGGGAAGGGTTTCCTCAGCTTTTCAGACAGCAGACCTGTAATCAACCCTCTTTCCAGATCCCATGGCCCAGCCACTAGGTCCCCGAAGACTACACTGTCCTAAGTGTCCCTTCTGGGAAGCCCACCTGTGTTCCCCTCTGAATGCTTCAGAATTACCTCCTCTGACCCTGCCCCCTTTTTAAAGGAATATGCGAGTTAACCTAAACGCATCTCTCCTGTAGCATTTCAAACAGATAACTCAAAAGTGAAGAGAGGGACAATGTGAAACAGTGCAGGGAAGGCTGGAAGAGAGGAAGGGCTGACCCCCATGACAGAGGTAAGTCAGCTGCCCTTGACTGGTCCGTGAGAGCACAACTCCAGAACCGAATGCCTGAGTCTGAATGACGCCTAAGTCCACCTTTTCTAACGGGACAATCACTGAGCTCTCTGTGTGCAGGAAACAGGGGCCATCGCAGCACCGACCCGCTCAGACGGCCAGGAGGACTGAGAGCGGTCACCATGCACCCACTCAGAACAGGCCCGGCACACAGCTAACGATCTGGACGCGGGACTGCAGACGCCACCGTCGGGATGCTACTCTCCCCACTTCTCTTCCTCTGCTACTCACAGACCCAGCGCTGGCAATCACAAGGCAGCCTGGTCGTGGGGGTGGGTGCTGTGAGGAAGGCAGCCAGGAAGGTAGCCGGGACCTTTGTAAGCTGGCCTTTTGTAGCCCGGGGACAACCTGCGTGGAGGTTTGTTGGTATAATCTGGGGGGCGGCCGGGGCTGGAGGAAGTATTGCCTGCCCTTGGTCTTCCCTCTGGGCTGCTCTGCCCCTCTCTCTCCCAAGCTCCAGCACAGAGACAGGGACTCAGGCCTCCTCCATGCTTTGCTTAAATCAGCAACAGAAAAGAGGCAGGGCAGGAGACAGGGCAAAGCCGGGACCAACCAAAGTTTCACTCCGCCTTTCATGTAGTTATTTGCTTTAACAGTAAGGAAAAAATCAATAAAAGCTACTAGTTAACCACTTGACGGAGTACTGCTCCTCTCCTTCCAGAGTTAACCAGACCAGACCCTTCACTAGGTCCCTAGGTCAATGGTTAAACAGGCCTCTGTAGACCCGCCTAACGCAGAAAGACCACTCTCCCGGTGTTCATCCACACACCCACACGAGCTTGTCCATCCTCCGGCACAGACACTGTGGAGGCACCGCTCCTGCCAGGGACCTGACCCCTTAGCAGAAGCTTCTGCCCTTTGTCTTCCATCTTTCACCAGGGTACAAACCAACAGTCCTACTTCTTCTCCCTTCTTTAATCTGATTGTCACCACTTTCTTTTTTTTTTTTTTTAAACTCGTGGCAATTTTCTCTTCTGTGTGAAACTTGACACTGACAAAAAGTCAATGAACTGCAGGGTTTAGCAGGATAGTTTTCCTGTCCTCCCTCCCCACTTTCTTGATAACAATGACCATACACCTCAAGACAGCTAAAGCCCACACCAAGAAAACAGCAAGTCATGTGCAGCTGAGCCCCAGGGGGCAGGGATGTTGTTCTGTCCCCTGGTGCGTATCACGCACCTCAGAGCCCGATGCCCTCCACCACCACACGCCATTCCACAGGTTCAGAGCTGAATTCTGAAAAGTGGAACCAAAGGTGACAGAAGGGGTGGCTGGAGGAAGGGGAAGTCCATGGACAGTTTAGGTGAATTTCCCAACAATATCCCCACCATTCCCACAATGTACCGCATTATTTGTGGAAGTTAAAGACCAAAGAAGAATCAGATTTTCAACTCTGCCATCTAAAGCAGAAACTGAGAGCCTTATTTACTGCACAGATTCTAGCCCAAGTGCCATGCCTCCAGGTTTACAATTTCAACCTGCCACTTAAGTTAAAAAGCCTGTGTACTAAAGGTGTCCCCTGGGTTAGAATATCACAAATTTCCTCCGTCCACAAACCATTTCAATTCTCTCTATCCCTATTCTCCCCATCTGGCCTCATTAAATATTTCACACTCTCCAAGTAAAGATCGTTTTCAGCTCTATTTTTCCTAAACTAATGATCTGTCTAAAGAATGCTTCTGGTCTAAGAAAAGCCCAGAATCTTTTCTACTATTCTACTTCAATGAAAAATAAAGCCCCCAGGGACCTCCCTGGTAGCACAGTAGTTAAGAGTCCGCCTGCCAATGCAGGGGACAGGGTTCGAGCCCTTGGTCCAGGAAGATCCCACATGCCGCGGAGCAACTAAGCCCGTGCACCACAACTACTGAGCCTGCGCTCTAGAGCCCGTGAGCCACAACTGCTGAGCCCGCATGCCACAACTACTGAAGTCCTCGCGCCTAGAGCCCGTGCTCCGCAACAAGAGAAGCCACCGCAATGAGAAGCCCATGCACCGCCACGAAGAGTAGTCCCCGCTCACCGCAACGAGAGAAAGCCCGTGCAGCAACAAAGACCCAACGCAGTCAAAAATAAATAAATAAATTTATTTAAAAAAAAAAAAGAAAGAAAGAAAACTAAAGCCCCTGTAAAACCACAGCCCATCAGACCCAGAGAAGCAGCAGCAACAGGTGTCAGGGACTCTGCCGTCTGCTCCCCAGTCTCCACTAAAGCATGCAGGTTAGGAGCACACACTTCAGAATCAGCCCAGCTTTGAGTGCCAGCCCCGCTTTCTGTCACTGCCTTGACCTGGGTCTCACCAAACCCTTGTTCATGTAAAACCAGGGAAAATAAACGTCCCACCTTGTACACTGTCGTGGGGAAGAAATGAGGTGATGGCATAGGCTCCCACACATAAGCACCCAACAAATGCTAACTATTCTTAGCTATCTAGTAATCTAAAAAGCACAATGGTCTGGTGTCTTTAAGTTTTCCAGGTTCCAAAAAAAGAGGTTTTTTTCCCCCTACAAACGAATCAGTGAAATGCCACATGGAAGCAACCTAAGTGTCCATCGACAGATGAATGGATAAAGAAAATGTGGCACACATATACAATAGAATATGACTCAGCCATAAACAGAAATGAAATTGAGTTATTTGTAGTGAGGTGGGTGGACCTAGAGTCTGTCCTACAGAGTGAAGTAAGTCAGAAAGAGAAAAACAAATACCATATGCTAACACATATATATGGAATCTAAAAAAAAAAAAAAAAAAAAAGAATCTAGGGGCAGGACAGGAACAAAGACACAGACGTAGAGAATGGACTTGAGGACACCGGGAGGGGGAAGGGTAAGCTAGGACGAAGTGAGAGAGTGGCATGGACTTATATACACTACCAAACATAAAATAGATAGCTAGTGGGAAGCAGCCGCATAGCACAGGGAGATCAGCTCGGTGCTTTGTGACCATCTAGAGGTGTGGGATAGGGAGGGTGGGAGGGAGACGCAAGAGGGAGGGAATATGGGGATATATGTATACGTATAGCTGATTCATTTTGTTATAAAGCAGAAACTAACACACCACTGTAAAGCAATTATACTCCAATAAAGATGTTTAAAAAAAAAAAAAAGAAATTCCATAAGAAGGAAAACTCAGTTGAAGCCCAATTCAGGCATCAACTCACTACTTAGAACAAATCACATCACCTCCATTTCTTCATCTATAAGGTAGGAAAAACACACTGCACTAAACTTGATGACCTCAGAGACAAAAACAAATCAATGATAACAGACGATGAAAAAGCTTTCACTTCTTCAAAGAAAAGCAATAAATAAATCCAGAGTACGATTATTATTAAAATGTGACTCCCAATATTATGGGACATACATAAACCATGGTGCTACTTACTCTTTCAAGAACATTGGGTTTGACAGCCTTTTAATCTGGTCGCATGGAGCCTGGTACAAGCAGGAGGGGGTACATGTAAACCCCAGTTCAGAGGCAGAGCCCACAAATCTAGGACTGTGCCCTGCCTGCTGGTCAGGTGTCACTCACTCTGGGCCATTTCTTACATCCCGATGCCAGGAGAAATTAGGAAGAGTTTATGGTTCCGCCCGGACAGGTTAAACCAACGACAACCAAAATCCTTACCCACAGGACTTCTCAACAGACCCAAGAAAGGGTCCACTCTGACCATTTATTCACCTGTGTGAGCAGTGTAAGACCTCTTCCACGGTGTACACCATCCTTTCTGAAAAAATGCACACATGAGCTGGAAGGAAGAGCTCAATTTTTTCTTGTTTGATATTTACTTCTAGGTCTGGAGGTTTGAGTTTCATTTTTAATGTACCATAAAAATTTTGGTGTGAGAGCTAGGGGTTGGGATGGGAAGAGGAGTGGGGAGGTTGGGGGACTAGTCCTAACTTAAGAAGCGAGCACGCAAACAAGACTGCATCTGATTTCATCATCCATGGGTCTCCCAAAACCAGACAGGAAAGAAGAAAATCATTCATGGTTATTAAACATCTACTGTGTGTCAGGCATTGCACTAAATACTTGGTGTACATTACTCCAAAGCCCATTTTCTTCCCAACACCTAGAACACCAGGAAACAGCAGTCACCTGGACCATCCCAGGTGGGGAAAAAACCCTCACAACCAAGCAGTCAAGTTCCAGACATTTCAAAGGTTAGTGCTGTGAACACAAAAAGGAGGCTTAGCTAGGAACCAGGTCCAAGTTCCCAAAGATTCTTTGCAAGAGGAACATCTAAACCCTGTTTCTCCTATAATTCTAGAATTAACTCATGGTATTTAACATACTATCCAAAAAGTCAAAAATTTTTTAAAACCTGGAGCACAAGAAGCATTCACTGTAGGGCCACAACAGCCTGAGTCAAGTTTCTGACCAAGTCCGTTTGAAGATCAAATAAGAAATTCATACTAGCCTCTTTTTTATCCCTTAGGCCGCACCAAGCGGCACGCGGGATCTAGCTCCCCGAGCAGGGACCGCACCTCCGGCATTGGGAGCGCGGAGTCTTACCCACGGGACCGCCAGGGAGGTCCCTGTGCTATCCTCTTGAGCGACCCTTACAGATGTGCTTACAGGACAGCCACCGAAACAAGGAACTGGCATCTGTGTGGCCAGGTGGTGACGCACACAGCCCTCCTGCTGGCCCCGCAACTGAAGGGTCCTGCTCCCTACAACACCCGCCTCATCCGCACCCTGGGGTGCGATCCAAACGACTGTCTCCCTGGCAAACTGTCACACGGATGGGACTTGCAAAGTTTACACGCCATCTCTCCATCCACAACCCAGAAGATGAGAAGGTGGTAAGCCTTGAAGAAACACTGCTCCCAAGACACCTCCATCTCTCGGCACTAAGCCCTGATGTCGGCGGTAAATGCTGCCTGCGGTAAGGAGCCACCTTAGACCTCACACGCGGGGTGCAGGGCTGGGGACGCTTTCCCTGAACTGAGTGCGGAGGGGAATCGGGAGACGAGGGCGGTCCGTGCGCCTTAGGGGACGAGGGGACACGGGGGGACACAGGCGGACAGGGGCACACGGGAGATGGGGGACCACGAGGGGATGGGGACACGGGGGACGGCGGTCACAGGGGGATGGCAGACACAGGGGATGGGGGACACAGGGCATGGGGGACACGGGGGACAGGGGCACATAGGGGACGGGGGGACACGGGGGGACAGGGGCACAGGGGGGATGGAGGAACACGGGGGGGATCGGGACACGGGGAGATGGGAACACGGGTGGATGGGGGACATGGGGGGATGGGGGGCACGGAGAGACGAGGGGACGAGGAGAAGGGGAATGGGGGACATGGGAGGACCTGGAGGAAAGGAGGGACAAGGGGGACACAGGATGGGGGACAAGTGGGGACCTGAGGGGACGGGGGCCACGGGAAAAACGAGTGGTCAAGGCCCCGCCGCGCCCGCGCTCCCCGGCGCGGCTTCTCAGCGGCGCGTCCGCTCGCGGACTCGCGGGCGGCCTGCGGGTCTCCTCGTGCCCGGCCTCGGACAGCGCCCACGGCAAGCGCGCCGAGCCTCCCGCCCGCCGCCCGCCGCCCTGGACCCGGGCCCGCCGTCTGCTCCGGGGCCGCGGCGGCCAGAGGGAGGCGCCCGGCCCGCACGGGTCCCGGCCCGGTCCAGAGCCCGTCTCACCTCCGCCGCATGCCTCAGTGCGCCGGCGTCCTGGCAGCAGCCCGCAGTCCCGCACCTCGGCCCCTCGACCCTACGGCCGCGGCGTCCGGCGCCCCAGCCCCGCGGCGACCCCGCTACAGCCAGCGCCTCACCCCACGGCCGCTCCTCAGCGCTCGCCGTCCCGCGCGGGCTGCACCGCGGCGGCTGCTGAGGTAGCAGCGCTGCCGCCGGGCGGGGCGGGCACATGTGAGGGCGGGGCTGCAGCCCCCGGGGCGCGACCACCGGACCCCGGCCTCGGGGCGCCGGCATCACCGCGCCTCCGGAACCCGCTCTGCCTCCTATCCCCAGGGACGCCGTCGCTACCCGTAGGCTCAGACTTTGCCAGAAGCTCACAGTTCTATGCAGAAGGTAAGGAATGGAGCCGCCGCCACACCCTTCCTCCTCTCCACCCCTTCCCCGCGGGTCCAGTGGTACATTCCTCAAAGCCCGCCCCGAGGGTCCAGGGAGAAGCTGATTGGTTGATAACCTTAGAAGGGGGCGAGGAACCGCGCGAAATGGCCAATGGAAAAGGACGGTGGGCACATCAAAGCAGGCCAGATGGGGAGGAGAGAGGGTGCGATTAAAGGGCACGTATTCGTTGCGCTCAGTAGCCGCCGCACAACACAACTGGAATTTTCTTTCTGATCCTATCAAGAAGGGAAACAAAGAGACTGGGGATCCTCAAGTTTCGGGATTAGAGAGCGAAAAGAAAATATGGAGAGAACTGAAGCAGATATCTGTGTGTGCCTTTCGGTAGGTTACTCCATCTTGGCCTCAGTTATCTAATCCAATGAGGATATTGGACTAGAACTGATCTCTGATGGTCCTTCTCATACTTTGCGAGCCTATGAGCCTTTGCATGGGATTAGCAATATTTACATATGTGCTTCAAATTGGGGCATCTTCCTAAAGAGCTTTGCTTGAAAATGAGTAGAGTTTCTTTCAACCAAAGTTGAAAGTTGACACCAGTTCCTTGATATAGACGGTATTAACCTCACCTTTTGTCAAGACAAAGTCAATATCCTTTCTGGGTCCCTTTCTTAAAGCAGAGCATTCTTCTTCTATGTGGAGAACCACATTCTCCCCAATAATTTATACTCTTCCAAGAGTCACCTCCTCCTCTTCTCTCTTCCTCCATGTAATCAGACAAAGCTTCAATTAATAATTCATTCGCCTGTTGAACTGTCCAGAATCCCTGGCTTCAGCAACAAGTCTTGCTGGTCAGGCATCATCAGAGTTGCCAAAGTGCTGGTCACTACCTCAGGTCTGCAGCAGCCATTGAACTCTGCAAGGCCCGTGAGGCTCTCAGTCTCACTGCCTGTCAAATTCAAGACTTCAACATGTCCTGTAAGGGTCCCACCTGCTCTGTTTTAGAGCTTTACACAGGCAGCAGGCCTACATTTTGGTACCAAGCCTAAGGCCAACTCCACCTTCCTTTTTCAGAACTTTTCAACCTCCCATCAGCTGCTCACCCTGCACCCGCTCAACCCTCTTCCAAATTGTATCAGGTGTTTGGGGCACCCTTAGTAGCTCCACTCCCCAGCCAGACAACTCATCTTCCAACTATTATGCAAAGAGTTCTAGAAAGTCCAGTTCCTCCATGAAGCCTTCCCAGACGGATGAACAGAAGCTGCTGGCTTATAGAGTTCCCACTTCTACTTTGTGCTCCCCAAACCCTGATTTTCTGCCCTACTATGCAATTTTTATTGACATATATACCTCTCTCCTTCATGGACAGTAGCAACAGCGGCAGCTGCTTACATTTATTAAATGCTTACCATGTGCTGGGTACTGTTTGGAAGTGCTTTCATTTCAGCCTCAGGCAGACTTGGAGAGCTGACTTGCCCAAGTGCACGAAGTCGGGGCCTAACTCCAGTGCCTACCTTCACAGCCCCCACAATGCAACGCTATCTCCTATTTCTTAAGAACCAACTGCATTCTGTACAAAAGATAATGTGATACACCTACATCGTGTTTTACATTGATCTCTATACCTATATCATTTCAGCCTCAAAACAATCACATCAGGACGGTTAGGAGCAGTTTGTTACAGCCGAAGCTGCGTGTAGGCCGATGCATTTGGCTGCTGTAACAACACTGGTGAATAAGGCCTCTGGTTTTCCAAGTTGAGGATTTTCCCCCTGCAACACCTGCTCCCTGAGGGAACACAGCCTTTTTATATGTAACAAGTAGAGAGCCATTATAAGCAAAAAGGGAACAAATACAAAATAGCAAACTGTGGGACCAGGAGCCTGGTACAGCCAGTGCTCACAGTGGGCAAAGCCAGCCAAGAAGGACGGACGGTGAGAAGCACCGTGCATTTCACTTCACTGGTTTATTGGTTGTACTTCGTCAATGAGATCACGTCTTTGACACATCTGGCAAATTCAATAGCAAAGGGCAACAAAAACAGCCCCCAACTGATTCTGCCTGGAGACAGAATCAGCCCCACGCCCATGAGGAAGGGGCTTCTACGTACAGGGTTGCTGCCCCCAATTCGGGGAACTTTCTAATTTGCCATTTAGTGAAATACCCTGCTCCACTGACAGTCGTGATGCGGCCTGAAAACACAAGCTGGGCTAATGATTTCATTCTTTTTAAGCTGCTGAAATGCCCCCCAGGGATGGACATGCCAGCCAAATGGCCTGGGAGCCAGTGAACTTTTAATATTGATCGAGAAGACGGCCATCCTGAAGCCAAGTATTTCCAAGTCGCTCTCTCTGCCTGGCCCAGTCCTAGTCCATCCAGTTAATTTCACTCCCATAGCTCTCCTGTCTTTCCTCATCCCCAGAGAGCACAAGCATTTCTTGGGCACCTACTGTGAGCAAACAACTGTCAGGTTGTGTGAGGTTGTCCTGGTGGATCGCCCATGAAGCCTGTACCTACTGGCTGGATGAGTGTGGAAAACATCAGACCCCCTTGGTACGGAGTGGATCGGATCAGCTCCTCAGAGGCGTGTGCCGGGATTCCATCCCCAGCTAAACATACAAGCGCATGTCGGAACGCCCCTGCCCTAGAGCAGGACGAGCACAGGACTGAGTTCTGGGAGAGGGCTGGGGTGGGGAGAGGGCGTGCGTGCTCGGGAGGAAGGTGGAGAGACAGAGGATACCCAGAAATAACTGGACACGAACCAAACAGCAGGGAGGAGGATGCCAGTCCATAATCTGGCCATTGGAAGCACTGTGGTGTGGTCTTCCTTTTAAGAAAAAGAAAATTTCTGATTTCCAAAGTAAAACATGCACATCATTTAGAATTTTTTAATAGAGAAAAGTACAAAAATAAATAAAATAAAATTTAGCCATTCCTCTTACTGGCATATCTCTGTTACAATTTTGTTTTGATTTTTGTTTTTTTTTGCAGTATGCGGGCCTCTCACTGCTGTGGCCTCTCCCATCGCGGAGCACAGGCTCCGGACGCGCAGGCTCAGCGGCCATGGCTCACGGGCCCAGCTGCTCTGCGGCATGTGGGGTCTTCCCGGACCGGGGCACGAACCCGTGTCCCCTGCATCGACAGCTGGACTCTCAACCACTGCGCCACCAGGGAAGCCCCTGTTGTTTTTTTTAATAATTTTTTTTATTTAAATTTATTTATTTATTTATTTTTGGCTGCACTGGGTCTTCATTGCTGCACGCAGGCTTTTCTCTAGTTGCGGCGAGCGGGGGCAACTCTTGGTTGCGGTGCGCAGGCTTCTCATTGCGGTGGCTTCTCTTGTTGCAGAGCACAGGCTCTAGGGCGCGCAGGCTCAGTAGTTGTGGTTCGCGGGCTCTAGAGCGCAGGCTCAGTAGTTGTGGCATGCAGGCTCAGTAGTTGTGGCTCGGGGGCTCCAGAGTGCAGGCTCAATAGTTGTGGCGCACGGGCTTACTTGCTCTGCTCGTGTGGATCTTCCCAGACCAGGGCTCGAACCCGTGTCCCCTGTATTAGCAGGCAGATTCTTAACCACTGCGCCACCACGGAAGTCCCTTATAATTTTGATATATGCTTTTTCCTATACTTTTTTGTGTGTACATGTGTATGTATCTTCTTTTTTTGTATGTATCTTTTTTTTTTTTTTTTTTTTTTGGCAGTGCCTTTACCCCACCAGGGATCTAACCCGTACACTCTGCAGTCTTAGCCACTGGACTGCCAGGGAAGTCCCCTTGTACGTATCTTTTTTAAAAACAAAATTTATCAGGGACTTCCCTGGCGGTCCAGTGGTTAAGACTGCAGGGGTCACAGGTTCGATCCTTGGCTGGGGAACTAGATCCTGTGTGCTGCAACTAAGACCCAGGACAGCCCAATAAATAAATAAAAATTGATCAGGGGCTTCCCTGGTGGCACAGTGGTTAAGAATCCACCTGCCAGTTCAGGGCACACGGGTTCAAGCCCTGGTCCAGGAAGATCCCACATGCCACGGAGCATCTAAGCTCGTGTGCCACAACTACTGAGCCTGCACTCGAGAGCCCGCAAGCCACAACTACTGAGCCTGCATGCTACAACTACTGAAGCCCGCGCGCCTCGAGCCCATGCTCCGCAACAAGAGAAGCCACCACAATGAGAAGCCCGCGCACCGCAACAAAGAGTAGCCCCCACTCGCTGCAACTAGAGAAAGCCTGCGCACAGCAACAAAGACCCAATGCAGCCAAAAAAAAAAAAAAAAAAAATTGATCAAACTGCTTCGCAATCTACTTTTCTCCTTAACAAGACCAGGAATTTTCCCATGCCACGTAGATTATTCTAAAACATGATTTTAAATGGCTGCATCCTATGGTTATACCTTAACTTACTTAACCAAGATTCTGTTTTTACTCATTAAGATTATTTCCAATTCTTCATTATTATATGTAACTTCAAGGATTATCCATATATGTAAATGTTTATATATTTTTATGATTAGTTCCTAATAATTCTAGAAATAGAATTGCTTGGTCAAAATGCACGTACATTTTTTAAATGTCTCACATATATTGCCAAATGGTCTTTTAGGAAGTTTACACCAGTTACGTTCCCACCAGCAATGTGTGATGTAGCTATTTCTCTGAACCCTCACCAACCCTCAAGATTTCTTTTGTAATCCTTGCCATTTGACAGATGAAAAACAATATCTTGTTGTTTTATCATAGTGTATTTTTAATCCATCAAGGTAATAAATATGTATCTTTCCTTCCAAGTCCCCTGGAACTTAACAGCAAAATGAGTGTTTCCTTTTTCCGCATTCAACCACTCCTCTCCCAAATCCCTGAGAACTGATGTAGAGATCAGAGTAAAATCTGCTCAAATAACTAGACAAACCCAGGGCCATGTCACCTGAACCAGTAAAAGAAGGTAGTGGAACAGATGGCTCAAAACAGCACATACACCATAAATTACAACTGTGAAATTGGTAACAAATCCTTACACAGAAACTTTTTTAGCTATAAAAGGAGATCAGTCCTGAGTTATATTTAGCACTGCCTAATACGAAAATCTCATTTCTTCAACAACACCCAGTTCTGTGACGGGGCATCCTCCATACTGAGTGGCTAATCCACCCAATATTATTCTCAACTCCTGCCTAACTTCTTGTCCCTTGACTTTGTTTTTGCTTAGTGGTTGCCTCCACAGGATCTCCTCCTCTCTGGCCATCAGTAGCCTAATTTACCATTGAAGAATTTACCCCTCCCCCATTCCCAGTGTGGTTTGGTCAGGATTGAGCACAATCCCACTCTGGACTTGATGTGGGATGCAGATAGCTCTGGGAGCTGCTGGCAGCCATTTTGGGCCATGAGGTAGAGCCTGCATCAGAAGGAGTGGAGTTGAGAAACAGAGAGAGAAGCTAGGTCTGGTCAAATCTGTAAGCCCTGACTCAAGCCTCACAGGAAGCCAGTGTGTGAAACGATACATTCCTTCTTTTCTTTTCTTTCTTTTCTTTTTTTTTAAACTTAAACCAGCTTTGGTCAGCTTTCTGTCACAAGCAAAGAATGCTGAATGAAACACTGCCTGTGGATGGATTCCATGGTCCAATAGGAACTCAGTCCATTCAATCCAAGCATTCTAAACATCACACCCATTACTGCCACTAGTTCAGTTTATCATGACCCCAGGGGTGTTCAGATCCAAGGTAAAGCCAAGCTACGTGGAGACTGAAGGCCCCAGCATGCCTGGATGGGCTCAGAAGCCCACCCCATCCACCCGTAGCATGAGAGAGTCAAGAGGGAGGAACAGGGTGGTACAATTGGATTCCTGGGCTACATCCGTTGTCATGTGGACCTACTGAAGACACAAAGGTCCGAAAAGCTCGTTGTCCTGCCCCTCTTCTATACTGTGGGCTGATGTGAAAGCAACCCAGTCTTCTGCAGAGAAGCTAAGAGGATCGTGGACTGGGATTTCCCAGAGCTGGAAGACATCCTGGGTTCTGGGGTTTATCCTTAGGCTAACAGGTAAAAAAATCAGAAATCTTCCAACTAAATCTTTCTAACTAATTCCTTGATTGGGTTGCAAGTTTCACCCTGCCAGGAGAAAGGAAATTTAAATGCAACTTGACAAAATTGCAAAGCTACTTCTGCATCAATTTTTCATAATACAATGACAAAACATTGAGAGGTGTCTCCCCTAACTCACTGGTATGTACATTCTGTAGTAGCCAGAAATTCTGTGTAAGTACGAGTGAGCAAAATCAAGATGGGAGTCTATGGAAGATACCTCTAGTCACCAAAGCCACTGCAAAATAAAATCTAGAACCACCACATTGTAATCATGACCAAAAGAGAGTTTCCTGGAGCCCTGTTGTAACGCGCAGGAAGACGCTTCCCTAAGCGAAGCCACACCAAGCGCTGGAAAGCCTCGAGGAAACAGAAAATTTGTGAACAGGGTTTTTCCGGACTTATATCTTCATATACAGCCACAACTAAGAAAAATTTACCAAAATAAATAAATAAATAGATATACGTATTCATGTATAGGCGTAATGTGTATAGAAATATATATATATTTCTCTGAACACAGGCCTTGGGGCTCCACCTACCATCAGACAGGACTGAAGGCTACCCGGCTGCAGAACGGAAACAAACTCGCCTAGTGACTGGCCCCTTCCCCAGTGAGGAGCGAAAGAAGCTCTCTGTCCTTCCAGTCTGTCTTTCCTCTGGGGCTCAAACACATGCTCTTAAAAATAAAAACATCAGCTTCAATAGTGCATGAGGCAAAGGTCAAGCTCGGCCCAGCTGGGTTATATCTGAATATGACTTGTTTCACTCAGCTCTGTTTTCAATTGTGAAAGAGAAAAGAATGAAAAGAAAGGAGTGGAGGGAGAGAGGAGACAGCACATGACACTGTACGTGTAGGAATCTGATAATAACAGACAATGCTCTGATAAAGCCTCGGAATGGAGCTGACACATTCGAGACCACTGGCACACAAGTCAGTGTTTTCAGGTTTAAGAGGAAAACACATCCAAGTGCATCTGTCTTTTATGGGAAAGGAAAAGATGTCAAATCTGCCTTTGCCTGGGGCCTAGTAAGGGCACATGCAGGACCCCAAATCCCCTTTGCTCCTATTTGAGATCATGGAACTTCTGTTTGATTTCGGCCTCTGATTCCTTCGCATTCAATCATCACGAGTGTCTACGACGGACAAGGCACTTGTCTGGGCACTGAGAGCATCCCCAGATCAACAGGACATGGGGTCTGCCCTCAAGGAGCTGACAGTGGGACAGGGAAAGTGAGACATGCATAGAAAAGGGTCTTTGCCAGGTGGAAATTGCTATCTCGTGAGAGTGAGAAGGCTCCCATTCAAGAGGTCAGAGAGGGCTTCCCTGGTGGCACAGTGGTTGAGAATCCGCCTGCCAATGCAGGGGACACGAGTTTGAGCCCTGGTCCGGGAAGATTCCACATGCCGTGGAGCCACTAAGCCCGTGCGCCACAACTTCTGAGCCTGCGCTCTAGAGCCCGCGAGCCACAACTACTGAGCCCGTGTGCCACAACTACTGAGCCCGTGAGCACTGAGCCCGCGTGCCACAGCTACTGAGCCCGTGTGCCACAACTACTGAAGCCCGCGTGCCTAGAGCCCATGCTCTGCAACAAGAGAAGCCACCGCAATGAGAAGCCCACGCACCGCAACGAAGAGTAGCCCCTGCTCGCTGCAACTAGAGAAAGCCCGCGCGCGGCAACGAAGACCCAGTGCAGCCAAAAATCAATCAATCAATAAATTCATTAAAAAAAAAGAGGTCAGGGAAAGTTTTGTGGAGAAGGGGCTATTTGAGTGGGCCCTCAAAAGAAAGAGAGAGAGAGGTGTTCCAGGAGTTGAGCCTCTCTAACTCGTCCCCGTTCCCACATGCAGAGAACAAGCAGAGGTCCTCCTGAAGGACCACCTCCCTGCCCCAGGCAGAGGTAGGCTGAAGGGTTAGAAGGAAAGGGAATTTGAAAGGGTAAATATGAACATGCTGCCGTCTCAGTGAAGAGAGGGATTGGGTGGGGGGGCTTTTAGATTACCTTAGTTTTGCTCATTTGTGCTCTTTCATTTCAGGAAAGAATGGACTGTGGAACCTACTTTTGTAATGAAAAAATATGTACGATTTTAACATAATAGCCCAACCCACCACCACCAGCCTCTCCCCACCGCCCCACCCCACGGCAAAAAAAAAAAAAAGGAAAAGAGAAAGGGAATGAGAAGAGCATCCATGTCTCTCTCTATATACGGCCTCCTGCTTGGAAACCCAGCCTAGACACATCACCATGGCGCACCCTCAGACGCTAGTCACAGCAAAATCACAGAGGAGAAACCTATAAATAGTCTAGGCCCCTTGGGCCAGATGCCCCCAACCTTATCTAGAAGATAACTCCTGACCATGAAAATGAAAGCCCTGAGGCGACAGCGGGGGGGGGGGCAGGGCGACAGCTGACCCCCCTCCCCTGCCTGCCTGTCGGGGGCCAGGCCAGGGCAGAGCCGCCCTAGGGGGTTGACGCCTCAGCCTGCCGGGGTGGGGTTGGGGTGGGGGTGGGTGGGGGTGGGTGGCGGGCCCACCTCCTGCAGGGGCACCTCAGGGTTCACCGCAGGCATTGTTCAAATGCCACCTCCCGGTGTGCCACAGCCTGACACATGGGGAGAGCGCTAGGCCCCGCGGTTTGGGGTCCACAGCTGCTGGCCTGAGGACTGCCACCAGCAAGAGCTCATGGGCTATTCCTTTGTGCCTGGTCCAGGGCTGGGGCGCTTGACGCGCTAGCTCCGGGGGGACGGGGGCGTCTGGGGCTCTTGCCAGCCCGGCGTGCGGGCACTCTCGCGGGGTAACAGTACCCACAAGTTCTTTTGTGGGTGGGCATGTCACGAGGCACCCTGAGCCGGCCAGGCTGACTTCTCTCCCTGGGACTTGAGTGTTAAGCAGAAAGGCACAAGAACTGAAAATAAGGGACTGATTCATCCCGTCGCAAATACCCTAAAGAAGGAAACTGGTATCTATCTCTCTGCTCTCTCAACCCCCTTAGCTGCCCTGGGTCTTATCCTTCCCGAGACCTGGCTGTTCACATTTCTTTCCGTTGTGTGAGTCAATTCATATTCTTCCAGTAAATGTCCTCCATCCTTCCCCAAAGTTAGCCCTAGAGTCTACTTGCCATGTTGGCAACCAAAAACCCCCAAAAGGTATAAGTTCTAACCACCTTAATAACCTCATTTTGTCATTATTATCCCTATTTTAATATAAGGTAATTGAGCTTCAGAGAAGTTAAAGAAAACTTGCCCGAGGACACATAGATAACGAGAGCCACACTCAGAACGTGAACCCAAGTCGTCTGGCTTGGAGGCATGCAAGAGTGTGCGTTTTGTCATGAGAGTAAAACGAGCCCAAATCCCCACTTCCTTGGTTTCTGCAGAAAAACCCTGATCACATTAGTGTCTCTGAATTGCAGGAAACCTCTCCAGATCAGAAAAAGGAGAAGATGACACTCACGTCACAGAGCTGCTGAGAGTTTGATCCTGGGCTTCTGAGTGGACCCAACGACGAGGTTTTCTCTCTGTGTCTCTCACACACTTTTGTTTATGGGGTTTCCCCCATAACTCTGTCCCCTCCTGTGTCCTGGTGTGCTGTTCCTGGAAGGCCTATCAGAAAACGCAGACACCCTCAGGGAAGGGGCGTAAGGGGCACATAAATGTGCATAAAATCTAAACCTTCCACTGAACATGCCTTTGGAAGGAAGAGAACAAGAGTTTTCATTCCTCTTGAGGACGATGAAAACACACACTAAATGTTTATCTCGAGGTTACACAGAAAACCCAAAGGTAAGAGGGCCCCAGGAGTTATATGCCCGGCCAGTTGGTCTGAAAATTCCAGAGAACAGGTGTCCCAAGTTGCTGGTTTTGAACCCGCCCCTCACTTCCCCTCTTTCCCTACTCTCTTTCCCAACTCAAATAAATCATGTAAACAACCACACTAGGCAAATTTCTAACAAGGTTTCCCCAGACCCCTGTCCATTACACCCCTTATCTCTCCCTTCAGAGCTGTGACCTACTTAAAATATTCTTATAATTCTTTGAATGGCGGGAAAGTTCCCAAAGACGTGCTCCCTATGATGGAAAAATTAAAGTTCCCTTATAATATACAGTTAAAGAGAAAGTCTTACTTCCACTAAGATTTCTGATGCTTCTTTAGAGATAAATTCAAGTTTTCCCAGGATTGAGATTGTGAATAGTCTAAGGAAAAGATCAGTCGGTCAACAGATATTCACAAACTACCTGCCTTAAGCAAGGAATTTACCAAAATTGACGCTGGTTTACAACAAGAGTGAAAAAACCCACACAGCATGAAGTTATTCCACATAATTTTGACTCGTGATTTTTCTGGTTTTTAGGGCCAAGAAAACGACAATCTACATTGTAATGTGATAATTTCTGGGATTGCTTTTCTTCTCCTGTACATTCATTTCTTCCAGTCTGACAGGTTTTATATACAACAGCAAATCAATTTTTAAAACAATAACCCATCATTTTAGCAACTTGAACATGGGAATTTACCTTCCACAGGCATGAAGGTTATTGAAAGTTACAAACATGGTGTGCTTGCTACTTTGTATTCTATTGTACATTTTATCAGAAGTCTTTCCTTGTTTCCCTCTACATGTCTCTGGATATAAGCTTTCGTTAAAATGCAAAATACTCCATTATATTGATGTACCACAAAATTTTTAAACTGTTCCTCTAATGTTGGACATTTCAGATATTTCTATTTTTTTCTATTACAAGTAACACAGTAGAGGATATCTTTCATGTATTTAGAATTTTAAAAATCTTTATTAAATAGCTTCACCAGGAAAAGTTCCTGGGTATAGTACTTTTATGGCTTTTCCTATTATCATGTTGCATTTCCCCCAAATTTTACCAATTTACAATGCAACCCACAATAAAAAATGCAATTTTACTGCACCCTCAATAGCATTAGGTGTTATTTTTTTTAATTGTTACTCCCATCAGCAAGAGGTAAACAGTGTCACAGTGTTGCTATGATGTGTACTTTTGATTACTGTCAATGAGGAACATTATCTATGTATTTTTTTCTTATTTCCTTATCTGAGTAAATTTCTTGTTTCTTCTTTCTAAAATGCTGGTCATGACCCACAAAATTGATTTCATGACCCCTGGTGAGTCATAATCCACTGTCTGAAAACATGTAAAACAGGGTTTTATTTTCCACTGCACTCTCTCTAGTATCCCCCGAATGAACTGATACACATAGAATGAGCCAGATCAACTGGACATTTCCCCCCAGTGGCCTGTGACGTAAACTGCCCTTTTTCAGGGACTAGATATTGCTGGTCATGGGTGGGCGGGTGGCAATGAGAACTAAGACATGGTTTCTCTGTTTCCGGCCTGCCATCCAGGGGGCTGGCGGCCTTCGCAGGCTTGACCTGGCCTGGCTGCCCATGAGGTGTAGCAGCTCTGAGATGCCGTGCTGGGAAAGGGCGCTTGGGCCTGAGGTAGCAGAAGCGAGGAGCCGTCCTTCCCCTGGAACCAGCTGAAAGTAGCTCCAGTCCAGCTGAGAGGCTAGAGCAGCGGGTGAAGTGTGCCCACAGCCTGGCTTGGCCAAGCGGACACGGGGGAACCTGAAGGAGGCCCAGTCTGGGTAAGTGAAGGCATTGTCTCAGGAGGTCAGGTCACTCCAGGAAGAGACAAAATGTGTGGACGACGCAGGCACTGGGCAGGGGCTCCTCCAGGTCAGGTCAGCACCTGGGGGTGATTCCAGACAGCAGCGTGGGAGAGCCTCGGTCACCCTGGGGACACCGCCCAGCCAGGTGGCCCTGGCACATGAGTTTTGTGTCCCGTGTCGGATGGTTGTATGACCTTTAAATAGCGTCTTAATTCTCTTGCCTATTGACGAGGTGAATGACCAAGCCTTGCCAAGGGTCTCAGAAGAGACAGTGCTTTTATGCCTACCCATCAAGGGGACCACAACCAATCGCTATTCAGCCAAAGTTATAATTATGATTTTTTTTTAATTTTCTTTTTTTGGCCGCATGGCGTGGCATGTGGGATCTAGTTCCCTGACCAAGGATGGAACCCAGGCCCCGCGCATTGGGAGCGCAGAGTCTTAACCACTGGACCACCAGGGAAGTTCCAATTCAGCCAGAATTAAAGCAAGCGCCTTAGGAGGCGCTGACTGGGGACGTTCTGGCCCCAGGTTGGTACACGACACTTTCTAGTGTGTTTAAATTTCTAGCGCAGATTCTTGCCTCCCGCTGCGTATTCGTGAGGTAACCTTAGAAGGCAGGTTTTGGAAGAACCTGTCCCAACAGGTGTGCCCCCTGTCGTCAGCAGTAGCTGCAGAGAGGAGCTGACCCTGGCCCTGGATCTTCAGGAAACCCCTCAAACTTAGGAGGAGTTCAAGGCATGCTGAAGGGTTTCAGGCCTGCAAAGGATAACATTTCTAATTCTTAAGTGTTCTTAGGTTGCTTCTCCCTTCTTCAGGGTGACCACCGCATTCCTAACCCTTCTTTCTAAGTGTCCATTCTCCTTGAAGCGGGTGGGAGATTTGCACATGCCTCTGCTAACTACTAACATGAAGTCCGTCACCTACAGGAGGACACAGCTCTCACCCTACAGACTTGCACAAGCATGCATCTCCTCTCCCCCTTTCCCTGGGGAAAGGTTCTAGACATTCCTGACAGATATACACCCTGCCCTACCATTGGAGAGAATAAGCGATTACCAAATTCACCCGCAAAAATGTCATCCTGATTGATTAGAATGGTGGGTTGCAAATTTAGCTCATTAGAATCACATAGGAGCTTAATCCCAATGTTCAGGCTGTATCTCAGACCTATTAAGCCAGAATCTCTGGAGATGGGGCCCAGACTTCAGTATTTTATTTTAATTTATTTATTAATTGAAGTATAACTGACCTACAACACTATGTTAGCTCCTGTTGCCCCACACAGTCATTTGATATTTCTGTACATGACAAAATGATCCCAGCCAGCCACCAGTACTTTTTAAGCTCCCCAGGTGTTCCAACACGCAAGCAGGGTTGAGAACCCCTGAATAGTACTGCAGGGGCCCAGGGGTTCAGCGTTGCATTTATCTTTCATTTCACAAGATTTCACCCTTCCCTTGAGAGGAATCTTTATAACAGTGAAACCTCTAAATAGTTGATCACAGTAACAGACCAACAAGAAAGACTTTTTCTTGGGGGTGGGGGAGGAAATGGGGAGGGATGGGCAGACAAGGAGAGGACTTATATACAGAGAGTATTTGACCATGGAATCATAATCATCGGATTCTAAACAAAGCCAGTCCCCTGAAAGGCATTCGGCCCTTGCCTTGCTTCAGGAAGGGCTGAACTTCACACCCTTTGTCAGAGCTCTCCAAGAGAAGCACCTGCGCGGCGGCCCCCGCGGCCTCTGGTGCGGTCACACGCGCCACGTCCGTTTCTGGGCTCGGGCTGCGCCGCGGCCTCCGCTGGAGGGAAGGAGACTCCCCGGGGGAGCGGTCGCCTCGCTGCGGAGGTGATGGAGGCGCGCGCTCCCTTGGGCTAGCCAGCAAGGACGCGGCTTGGCCCAGGACAGCTGGCAACCGCCGTTTGCCCCGGGGAAGGTACTTCTCTGATTGCGGGATAGGAACATAGAGCGAACTGGATGGAAGCGGCTGGGAATCTGAGCCCCGCGGCCTCTCGGATAGGTTTGGGGTGCACCCGCACGGTGGGGCGTTGTCTGAAATGGAGGCACCGAGACGGCGCCGCTGCGGTTAGGAGAGCGGCGCGTTTAAAAGGAGACGAAATAATAATTCCAAGGACCCAAATATGTCAGAAAGGAAAAGCCTTCGCGGCCACATGCAATTTAACGGTGTGATTTTTAAAAGGCATCAATCCAGACACCGCATGACCTTGTGGTTCGGAGATCTGCTCCCCGAGGAGGACTGGGTGGTACTCACGGGCGGGCCCTCCTGGCAGGCGGTCCTCGGCGCACGTGCAGGTGCAGGTACTCCAGCCGCTCGCGAGCTGAGCACAGCCGCGCCGACCCCGAGGCCCCTTCCACCCGCCCGGCTCCCGGGCCGGAGGTGCGCGTCCGGCGGCGGACGGAGAAGGCCGGCTCCTGCCGCAGCCTCCTCCGCGCTCGGCTCCGCGGTCGCTATGGAAACCAGGCGCGGCCCCAGAGGTGACACAGCGACGCGCCCCGGGCCCTCCCGGCATCTGCACGGCCCAGCGAGCTCTGGGATGTGGGCTTCCCGGGCGGCACCGTCAGAATGTCCTCTCCGGCCTCAACCAGACCCCCCCCTCCTCCCCTCCCCCTCCTCCCGGCCTCTTCCCTCGCCCCCTCCAGGCCCACCTCGGTCCGCAAGTCAGGGTGGAAATGCCGGCCCTTCCCGGGCCCCTTCCAGGCGGGGACTCCGGGTGCTGAGCTGCCAGAGGCCTGCGCCTCTGCTGGGGTCGGGACCCCTCCCCTCACTCCTCACGAGCCCTGGATTGCCCAGGAAAGCAACCTGCCAAGCCCTAAGGAGGTCAGACGGAAGGCCGGATAGATCGGAATAAATTCCTATAAGCATTTGCTTATTATAATCGGAGCAGAAAGAAGCCTTAGCGATGATTTCGTCTTCAAGCATCATTGGCTTCAGTACGACATCCATCAAGCTGTGTGGTCGACAGCAGACCGGCTCCAGCCAGCACCCTCAGGGGAGGGCTGACGACTCTCAGAGAAGCGGCGCCTGCTTGTCTCTGATGGTGTCCCCTTAATCCCGCCGTCCCCTTGAGTCGCGTCCCTCTCCTTTCCGTAGCCATTAATGCGAGGGGCGAAGCTCCAGGATCACGGTGCAGCTCAGAGGTGGTCCCGCTTGTCACCCGCAGTCCCTCCTTCATCTCACCACTCTGCATCCATGTCTGTTCTACCTAAATCTGCAGGTGTTTTGCTCCAATTCCAAAATAAGGGAAGGAAACACATTTTTTTGGAACTCTGACAATATGCGTAGCATATTTATGGGTTATTTCATTTAATCCTGTGTCAACCTGTGAGATTTTACATCACTGTCTTATAAATTAAGAACATAAAAACACAAAGAAGTTACTTACCTATGCAAGGCTACACAGCTACATAAACGGTAAAGCTGGAACTCCCACCTAGCTCTATTTGACACCATAGCTGAAGACACAAGGCTGTCTGGGGTTGGCCCAGGTGGATATGAGGGAAAACTTCCTAGGATGTCCAGAATCACTAATAATTTCTCCCACCTCTCATTTACTGATTTTATTTCCAATGTATTTTTTTTAAGAAATAAAGTTTATTTTAGAAGCCTTGAAATATATAGAAACATAAAGGAATAAAAATCATCTGTAATCCTACCACTCAAAATCATGATTAATATTCCTATTTCCTTCTAGTCTTTTTTCTATCTTTAAACTAAGTTAAAACTGCCATAGATTGTATATTTGTGTCCCCCCAAATCCATATTTTGGAATCTAATCCCCAGCTGATGGGATTTGAAGATGGGGGCCTTTGGCAGGTTATTAGATCATAAGGGCTGGGTCTTCATGAATGGGATTAGTACCATGAATGGTAAAGGAGACACCGAGCGCTCCCTTGCCCCTTCTGCCATGTGAGGACACAGTGAGAAGTTGGATGTCTATGAATCCTCACCAGACACTGGATCTGCTGGTGTCTTGATCTTGGACTTCCCAGCCTTGAAAACTGTGAGAAATAAATTTCTGTTGTTTGTAAGTCATCCAGTCTGTGATGTTCTGTTATAGCAGCCTGAATGGACTAAAACAAAGAATATATGTATAACTGTATCCTACTTTTCATTTAAAATAGACTTGTGTAAGTTTTCCCCCCTCCGTTACGTTTCTTTAAAAACACTACTTTTAATGCTATACAATATTTCATCATATGAATGTATCATCATTTCTTTATTGAATATTTGAGTTATTTCCAATTCTTATTGATTGCATATAACTAATAAATTTTTTTCTACATAAAACTTGCCTATACTGACATTTCCTTGCAAGTGAGTTCTAGAAGTGGAATATTGGATCAAAGATATGAACTTTTAAAATTCATATTGACATTATTGGGACTTCCCTCGTGGTCCAGTGGTTAAGACTTCACGCTCCCAATGCAGGGGCCCGGGTTCGATTCCCTGGTCAGGGAGCTAGATCCTGCGGGCCACAAATAAACATCCTGCGTGACACAACAAAGACCTGGCGCAGCCAAATAGATAAATAAATAAATAAATTTTTTAAAATTAAGAAGAATAAAATTCATACTGACATTAGTGACATCCCCACCAGAGTGGTACAGTTGTTTCAACTGGTGAGCCTACATGGGCACATCATTATCACCCAAATCCATGGTTTACATTATGGTTCACTCTTGTTGCCCATTCCATAGATTTGGACAAATTTACAGTGACAGGTACCCATCATAATGGTATCATATAGAATATTTTCACTGTCGTAAAAATCCTAAAAGCTCCACGTGATGGGATCTGGAGATGGGAAACTTAAATATGCATTGAAGTCTTCTCATGTCTTTTTATGACTTGATAGCTCATTTCCTTCCAGCACTGAATAATAATAGTCTGTTGTTTGGATGCACCAGGTATCTATTCACCTACTGAAAGACATCTGGGTGGCTCCCAAGTTTTGACAATTATGGATACAGTTGCTATAAACATTTGTGTGTGGCTTTTTGTGTGGTCATCAGTTTTCAACTCCTTTGGGTAAATACCAAATATGGCTGCTGGATCGTATGGTAAGAATATATTTAGTTTTGTAAGAAACCACCAAACTGTCTTGCAAAGCGGCTGCACCATTTTGCATTCCCGGACCCCAGCAACGACTGAAGTTCCTATTGCTCTGCATCCTCACAAGCAGCTGGTGTTGTCAGCGTTCCAGATTTTGGCCATTGTGTAGTGGTATTGTTTTTTTTTGTTTTTTTTAATATTTATTTATTTATTTGCTTGTGCAGGCCTTAGTTGCTGCTCACCAGCTCCTTAGTTGTGGCACATGGGCTCCTTAGTTGTGGCATGTGAACTCTTAGTTGTGGCATGCATGCGGGATCTGGTTCCCCAACCAGGGATCGAACCCTGGCCCACTGCATTGGGAGCTCGGAGTCTTAACCACTGTGCCACCAGGGAAGTCCTGTGTAGTGGTATTCTTTTAACTTGCATTTTCCTGATGACATAGGATGTGGAGAAGGGGATCTATTGCCTTTGACTGTTTTGGTTTTTTTTTTGGCCACGGCTTGCATGGGATCCTGGTTCCTCGACCAGGGATCAAACCCAGGCCTTGGCAGTGTAAGCTTGGAATCCTAACCACTGGACTGCCAGGGAATTCCCGCCTTTGACTATTTTTAAATGTACCTTGCAAATCCAGATCAGGCCAAAAAGTTTCTGCTCTTGAATAAAGGGTTAAAGTGTGCTGCAAAATTGATAGGAATGAACACAACATGGTAATGATCTTTTGTAAACTCTCTTACTGGGTTATGTTACAGTGGATATCTAAATATAAAGACATAATATTTATTTATTTATTTAACTTTTTTTTTTTTTTGGCTGCGTTGGGTCTTCGTTGCTGCTCACGGGCTTTCTCTAGTTGCAGCGAGCAGCAGCTACTCTTCGTTGTGGTGCGTGGGCTTCTCATTACGATGGCTTCTCTTGTTGCAGAGCACAGGCTCTAGGCACACGGGCTTCAGTAGTCGTGGCTCGCGGGCTCTAGAGCACAGGCTCAGTAGCTGTGGCACACGGGCTTAGCTGCTCCGCGGCATGTGGGATCTTCCCGGACCAGGGCTCGAACCCGTGTCCCCTGCACTGGCGGGTGGATTCTTAACCACTGTGCCACCAGGGAAGCCCAAGACATAATGTCTACCACTGATTTCACTAAAGGTAGTATAAGACTAATAGTTCACCAAGTAGTTTATATGTATATACATATATAACATACAGAATTTAGGAACTAAATTTACTACAATTAAATTGACAAAACACCAATATAATTTTGCAGCTTTTCTCTTCCACAGACTAGAGCTATACAAACGTAGAATGTCTATTTATGAGTGAAGGCATCTACCATATTGTTTTCCGAGTTTGATTTCTATAAACAGTGCCTGGGGATTACATTGAAATCCATGTATTTGAACGCAGAACATATATTAGTCAGGGTCCTCGGAATTGGCTCACACAGTTATGGAGACTGAGAGGCCCTTGGACCTGACATCTGTAGGCCAGAGAAGCAGGGCAGCTTGTGGTGTAATTCAGTCTGAGTCCAAAGGCCTGAGAAGCAGGAGCTCCCCTCTCTGAGGGCAGGAGAGGCAGGATGTCCCAGCTTAGCAAGAGAAAGAGAACTTGCCTTCCTCTGCCCGCCGTGGATTGGATGACCCACCGCATTGGAGAGCTGATTTTCTTCACTCAGTCTCCTCATTCAAAGGCTAAGCCCTTCCACAAACACGCACAGACACACCCAGAAATGACATTTTACCAGCTGTCTGGACATCTCTTAGCCCAGTCAAGGTGACACATAAAATTAACCACCACAATTGACTTGAGCAATTTATGCCATAGGTGAAGGAATTTACTCTGTTCTTTTTTCCCTTCCCAGTCTTTCAGCAGCTGGCCATTTGGATTTTTATAAGATATACTGAAACTCCTTGGGAACTAGGAAGTCATTCCCTGCCCCCCTTATTATACAAGTGAGGAAACAGAGGCTGAAAGAGGCTAAATGACTAGCTCAAGGCCACACAGAATTTTATTAGTAATCTTCAAGTCTGAAGACAGGCCGACGAAATTCGCAGATGACTGAAAGTTAGAAGGAAGCCAATAGAAATGGACTGAAATCTATTTCTAATCTAGAGATGACGGATAAACATTAAGAACGGTCTGCCTGGGATGATAGGCTAAAGCCAGTAAGTAGAGAATTAGCATTAATAAACGCAATGGCCCTCACTTCTGGTGGAAACATTGTAAGCAGATAGGGTAGGGGGTCCCCAGAGAAAGAGAACCAGGCACAGCTTTCTAGACCTAAGGGAAGCCATTTTTGGCCTAAGCCATTCTGTGATCTGAGCCTGGCCACAATGCTTGCCCTTCAGCAGGTCTCAGTAATCAATGCTCTTAAGGGAAGGGAGGGGACACAGGGACAAAGGAAAAGCAGTCAAGAAACAACAGTTCAGCGAGAAACAGTTCTAGCTCCCCGTTGAGGGATGCACAGCACTATCTGATACAGTCTGCGGACTGTCCTGCAGGAACTAAGGCCTAGCTCCCCATAGAGGGATGCACGCCACAATCTGATACAGTCTGTGGACTGTCCTGCAGGAACTAAGGCCTAGTTCCCCGTAGAGGGATGCACAGCACTATCTGATACAGTCTGCGGACTGTCCTGCAGGAACTAAGGCCTAGCTCCCCATAGAGGGATGCACGCCACAATCTGATACAGTCTGTGGACGGTCCTGCAGGAACTCAGGCCCCTACGCGGGGGAGGACAGAGTGACGATGCTGACCCTCGTGACTGCAGTCAACTAAAGCCTGGACCCTGTTGACCTTTGCCCAGTTCTATGCTGAATTCTCCTCTGCTCAAACCCCTTCATGAACACACATGTACCCTTAGCTTAAAACTTCCCCAGTTTTGCTGTTCAAGGAGACACAGCTTTGGGAAGGATCCCCGCTGCTCCCTTACTGGCTGCAGGTAATAATCCTTTCTTCCCCCGCTTTTTGCCTTGGGTAGGTCTTTAGGCTCGATGCCCAGTTTTTCAGGTAACAACATCGACTGCACAGCACAGGCCCAACCTGGCTAACGCTCACGTGCATCAGAATACAGAGGAGGTACATCGTCAAGCTTGGGTCCAGTGAAGGCCCCGAGTGGGGAGCAGCTGCTAAAACAGCACTGCAGCCTCAGGAGCCTCAGGAAGGGGCAGAGTGCTAGGGACTGGCCCGGGGTTCTTGGTGCTGCCCAGGTCAGTTTGTGCCGTTCGTGAGGTACAACGTGCCAAGCAGGCTCTTGACAGCTGGAGTCCATCCACCAGAAGATGGTGAGGGCCTGAGCTCTGCCCCAAAGGAGGAAGGGCCCCAGCAGCTGTGCCTGTGTAGCTTGCAGACTTCTGAAGGACATGATTACTGCCTTCAAATCTCTGATGGGCTGTCAAACAAAGGAGAGGTATGTGGCTGGTTTTGTGTCACTCACAGGGCAGAAGTAAGGTCATTAGGGATGCAGGTCAATGGGAGACGGATTTCTACTCAGTCTAAGAATTTTCCAACATTGCTGACTCACAACAGGATGGTCTAAAAGTGACCTCAGGGAAATGCTGGGTCCACGGGTCAGAGGTCTTGGTGCAGGGAGACCTACTTTGCGGGAAGAGTTGACTCCATGACTTCTAAATTCCTTTCAACTCAAAGATTCTGTGACTCTTCAAGGTTTATTTTTCTTACCGCTATTTCACTCCGGTAGATAATGTTTTAGTGCTTTTGACCTTTGACTTCCAAAACAATGCAGAATGTTTTCTACTATTAGGATGCATTTTTTTTAAAAAACAAACAAAAACTTTAAAGAAAAATTGAATCCAGAAGTATCCCCGGGAAAAAGGGAGTTGCTACGGAAGGTGGGCGCTAGAGTAAAAGCGAAGCTTGCTCACAGTGTGGGCAAATAGAGGCATGTGCGATGCCACAGATTCTCACTGTTCCGGGAAGGGGACACCCACACCCCACCGGCTTCGACTCCCCAGTGGGACTGTAAGACCCACAATGACAGGAGCAAGTCTTCCCTTCATTTCACCTCCAGTAACACCTATAAGAACATTTTATACAGAGGAGGTGCTTAGTGTGTTCTGAATGATTTGACTTTTTTTTTTTTTTTGCTGTGCCACGTGGCTTGCAGGATCTCAGTTCCCCAACCAGGGACTGAACCCGGGTCATGGCAGGGAAAGCCCGGCATCCTAACCACTAGGCCACCAGTGAACTCCCTTTTAGGTTCGTTTGTCTATTTTGTTTGTTTGTTTGTCTTTGGTTTTTTGACTTAAAGATGAAATCGGATACTTTTTCCCTGGGGTCTGGTGGAAGCCCTGTCCCGGTTAGGCGCTCGGCCGTGGCTGTGAACCTGCGTTATCCTGCTCCGGGGGGTGGGGCGGGGGCTGAGCCGGCCCACACTGGGTCCCAGGTGGCCGCGGTGGCCCCCAGGGGTCCCTCCTCATGTTTGCAGGACGGGTCTCCGTCGTCGGTGTGTCTGTGCTGCAGAGCACAGCCGCTCCGTACACTGGCTTGCTTCCCTCTGTAGCTGGCCGAAGCAACCAAAACCGACATTTATATTCCACTTGTTCAGAACCCGAGCACTGCGTTAGGTGTCCACCACCTGCTCTTTAAGCAGCTACCCCTCAGCTCTGCTTCCCAGGTGAGGAAATGGCAGCAGACAGGCTCCGGGACTCGCTCAAGGTCACAAGTCCCTCTGAGCCTAGCACTGCAGCCCCAGGTGTGTGCTTCTCGCCACCAGCTCCCCGCCCCCCGCCAGTGTCTGTACGCCCTAAGTCACCCAGGGACCGAGGTCCAAAGTGAGCTCTTCTTGGTGGAAAGACTCCAGGTGGTAAGTGTCCTCTGCCTCCCTCTTTCCACGCTCCTCTCTTCCCTGGAGGGAGGCGGCCCTGTGTTTCCTTCTCCCGCGGTTTCCTGGGAGGGCTGCTCCCCAGCTCCGCCCCCAGCTCCTCTTGGCTGGGGCTTTGGAACGAGACACAAGACTGAGCACCTGTGCTTGGAGGGGTTACAGCCTGTTTTTGTGCCACTTAGCAATTCCCTCTCCATTTTCCTGAAAATGCCAGAGGGTCTATATTTTATTTTTAAAATCAATGGGAATTTTCATATACTTCGTCTGGGGTGCTTATCAGCACACCGCTGTCCCTTCACCTCCAACCCCGGCCCCAGGCTGGTACTGCAGAGCCTGGGGGCCTGGGTCACCGTTCGGGGCAGATGCTACAGGAATCACTCTCCCGCCTGTGACCTGCAGGCAGATGCTTAAGAGGAACTTTCTGACTCCATCTCAGGTCCAGTGGAGCCGGGTCAGGACCAAGCCCTGCCTGGGGCTTCCAGGCCTGGGTTGGGCAGGGCAGGTCTATGCCGGGCATCTCCTGCTTCTGCTTCTGTAAGACTCAGCTAAGCCCAAGGGCAAGAAGACACAGAGGGTGTGCCCACGGGAACCTCACCCTCCTTTACAGCTTCCCACACAGCCAGGCGTCAGCCCCTTTCCTCCGCTCCAACCAGCCTAGTCACTGGCACCAAACGCACTGTCTGGAGTTGTGTGGATCCCACCACACCCGCCGTGAATGTTCTCTGCCGTAGGAGGCTCCCAGGCTTGAAGCAATAAATGAGCAAGTCAGTAGTCTTCTCCACCTGGACACAACGCACCCGCGTGCCTGGGGACAGCCAGGCTCCTCCGTGGACTCAGTCAAATCTGCTGAGACAAAGGCCAGATGGAGGCCAGACTTAAGGGGGTCACGCACAGAGCATCTGGATCTTTCACTCCTGATCTGCCCTGTTACAGGGTGGCAGGAAGCACAAAGACAAATGAGCACCTAGGATACTTCAAAAAATGTCTTTAGGGGCTTCGCTGGTGGCGCAGTGGTTGGGAGTCCGCCTGCTGATGCAGGGGACACGGGTTCGTACCCCAGTCCGGGAGGATCCCACATGCCGCAGAGCGGCTGGGCCCGTGAGCCATGGCCACTGAGCCCGCGTGTCCGGAGCCTGTGCTCCGCAAGGAGAGGCCACAGCAGTGAGAGGCCTGCGTACCGGGAAAAAAAAAAAAAAATGTCTTTAGACCTAATATAAGAAGATCTGGGTTTGAGTTCCAGCCAAACCATCTACTGATTGCATGACCTTGAGCAAATTTCGTTATCTGTCAAATGGGAACAGAAACATCACTTTCCTTCACACAGGAGCGTGTGACGATCAAATAACGATACAATGAAAACACTTTGTAAACAGTAATGTGCTATGAAACTGTACAGGGTTGTGATAAAGTGCTATTTATCGCAGTTAACAATACTAGTTTCAGCAGTTTGTTCCTCTACTCAATTTTTGACCAGAACTGTGTAAACAGTAAAAGTGGAGAGCTTTGATTTTCTCTCACTTTCTAGTCCACTGCCTGCCCCAGGCAGGCAGGCAGGTGCCTGGTGGGGGCTAGGGTGGGGAGGGGCAGTGCAGCCCTACACAAGGTGTGGAAGAAGCACTACCTATGTGCTTGTCATAGTCAGGGGCTAGATCCCAACGGAATTCAGGGTGGGCTGGAGCGGGCCAGCCGGGTCACAGCAGTAAGACCGCCCCAGGCAGAGCTGACCATCTGACAGCAGAGGATGCTGGCCCATTGACAAGTCTCCCTGTGAGGTGGGGCTTCCTTTGCTGGGCTGCTCAGAAAATGCTGGTCACCTCTACTCTGGACCTCGACTGCAAGGACCTTGAAAGCAAGCCCCCTGGCAGATGTGCTCGCGTATCCACAGCCCCCAGGGTTTCTGTGCATACTCCTAAGCAGGCAGCGCTGGCTCACAGAAAAGAAGCCTATATCTTTGGTATCAGAAACTTCATCCTTCACGAATCCCGGCACTTCTGTGTCTGGGACAAGGGTTCCAGCAGTATGGACGCCGCTGTTGCTGTTACCGAACAAAGTTCATGTGCCCAATGCACAGAGAAGCCAAAAATACCGAAACATCGGAGTGTGGAGCTGAGAGAGGTTTATTGCAGGGCCGAGCAAGGAGAACGGGTTTTTGTGCTCAAAAACCCCGAACTCCTAGATGGTTTAGAGGGAGAAGTGTTCATAGGTGAAATTTGGGGTGAGGGCTGCAGGATACATGACTATCTTCTGATTGGTTGGCGGTGAGGTAGCAGGGTGGGGCTCCAGGAATCGGGCTCAGCCACCTGGGTGGGGGCCTTAGTTCTGCAGAAGAGCTCAGAGACATTGTTATGTGTATCCCCTGAGGAGGAACCAGGACACTGCCCCAAGGCTGCACTACTGTTCCTCGACTGCTCTTCCCCAGTCTCTGCATCCCCTCCCTTCCCTGATTAGCAACTGTTTGAAATGAATCTGCCGTTTGGAACGCAGGGAAGGTCAAGGAGGCTGAACGAAGCCTATTTCCTACAAACAAGAAGCGTGGGACACAGAAAGGATTTGTACCCGAGCCCCTGCTCAGATTCATTGCCAAGGCCAACCTCTAAGAAGGATACTTAAGGGAAAAACTGCAGACAGCTCCAAGGAGAATGGTGCAGAGGGTTCAGATCATTCCCAAACTGCCCTGTCTATCCTTAGAGAACTAAACGCAAGGACAGAACCCAGGGTCTTGGGTCCCAAGTTAATATTCACCTGTTCCTAGAGGTGATTTTGTGGACTAAGAAAACAAAACCAAAACCAAAGTGGATCCTTGTCAATGATTTTCCAGAGAGGATTATCCAGAAGACTTAGTGCTGTGACTAAAGAACTTAAGAAACAAGATTCTGGTCTTCCTGAGGATCCAAAATAAGAAAAATAAACTCTCAGTTGATAATTTTTTGGCTTAAGTCAGGGGTTACAACTGGCCACAGCCGCGTTGGTCAGCAGTGTGCTCGTTTCACTGTTTTGCTGATGCCCGCGCAGTGTCCTAGTAGACCCTTCACAGGACTGAGAACCAGTGAAGCAGGGCCTCCACCGGGGTGTTTCGTGAGAGACCTGGGTCTATAATCCAGTACCAGGAGGCGAGGTGCATGCACAGGAGAGAGTGAACCCGACCCATGAGCAGCAGATGGCCAGTGGGGGTGAGTGATGGGGACAGGACGGGCGAGGTCTGCAGGGGAGAGCTGCTCCGGGTCGGAAGTGCGGGGTGGGGGGGGTACTGCCTCATGCCTGGAACTGGGGGTGGTGGAGAGGCACGTTCTGGGGCAGGGGGAGCAAGCCAAGACTCGGGGGCTGTGAATGTCCAGGGGTGTTCAGGAAGCAATGAGCAGGCTGAGGCAGAGAATTTGAGTTGGGGTGAAATGGTAGTTCTTGAATGAAGGTGAGCAGGGATCCTGTCTCTGCGTCCAAAACCCATTGAATCAAAAGTCTTCTGATTGAAAGAAGGGTCTTTGGGGTGACCAGAAGCGTGGGCTCCCTGTGGCTTAGCACCCCTGGTAGCCCCCCTCCTGTTTCCGCTGGGCCACCTGTAGGGCTCCCCACCGCTCCCTCCTTCTCAGCCACATCACATCTCAGCTAGTGCCATGGGAGAAATCAGTCTCAGAAGTGGATTCACACTGAGATGTAAGTGTCTAATAGTTTGACTGTAGAACCATTTATTGGAGGCGACTTCAGAAATCCTTTTGTTCAACCGCTGTCTTACAGATGAGAAGACTACAGGCTACAGAGAGGAAGTGACCCACCTGACTTCTGGAATCAGGGACAGAGACCTGGGAACTAAAACCCAAGTGTCCCGACTCCCAAGTGGCAGGAACAGAGTCTCCCCCACGGGGACAGCTCAACACTTGTCTAACTGTAAAAGCCAGGGGCTTCCGGCGGCATTCTCTGTCAACTGCCGTCCAATCGATCACCAGGTCCTGTTTCTTTAATCTCCAAAATGTCTCCAATATGCCCACTGCTTTTCAACTCTTCTGGTACAAGCCACCATCATCCCTCTGCTTGGACCCAGTAGACACCTAATCGAAGTCCTTACTCCCTCTTGAGTTCATCCTGTAGGAAGAGTGATGTCTGTTTTTCCTCTTTTTTATTGTGGTAAAATATGCATAGCATACAACTTACCATTTTAACCATTAATTTTATTGTGGTAAAAAATACATAACATAAAATTTACCATCTTAACCATTTTTTTCTTTTTCTTTCTTCTTTTCTTTCTTTCTTTTTTTTTTTTTTTTTGGCCACACTACATGGCTTGTGGGATCTTAGTTCCCCGACCAGGGATCGAACCCGGGCCCTCGGCCGTGAAAGCATGGAGCCCAGATCTCCATACCCACAAACCACATCTCCCCACCTCCTCCTCCCCAGCCCCTGGCAAGCACCATTCTTTCCGTTTCTAAGAATCTGACTGCTTTACACACCTCATGTTAAGTGGAATCATGCAGGGTTTGTCTTTTTGTGACAGGCTTATTTCACTTAGCATAATATCCTTAGGGTTCATCAAGTTGCAAAATATATGACAGAATTTCCTTCTTTTTTAAGTCTGAATAATAGTGCATTGTATGCACAGTCCACATTTTCTTTTTCCCCCCAGTTTTATTGAAATATAATTGACATACAGCACTGTATAAGTTTAAGGTGTACAGCATAATGATTTGACTGGCATACATTGTGAAATGATGGCCACGGTTTGTTTAGTTAACATCCATCATCTCATATAGATACAAGATTAAAAACATCCCCCCAAAAGGAAAGGAAAAATTTCCCTTGTGATGAGAACTCTCAGGGTTTTACTCTCTTATCAACTTTCCTGTGTACCACACAGCAGTGTTGACTATGGTCATCGCATCCCTAGGACTTATTTATCTTATAACTGGAAGTTTGTACCTTTTGACCACTTTCATACAATCCCCATCCCCACCTCCTGCACATGGTAACCACAAATCTGATTTCTTTTTCTATGAGTATGAGTGTAGTGGGGTTTTTTTCCTTTCCTTTTCTTTTTTAGATTCCACATATAAGTGAGATCCTACAGTTTTCGTCTTTCTCTGTCTTTTTCACTTAACATAATGCCTTCAGAGTCCATCCATGTTGTTGTAAATGGCACGATTTCCTCCTTTTTTTGGCTGAATGATATTCCATTATATCACATTTTCTTCATCCATTCCTCCATTGATGGACATTTAGGTTACTTCCACCTCTTAGCTATTGTGAATAATGTTGCAATGAACATGGGTGTGCAAATATCTCTTTGAGATCCTGTTTTCAATTCCTTTGGGGTTTTGGTTTTTTGTTGTTGTTGTTTTTGGCCTTGTTGCACGGTTTGTGGGACCTTAGGTCACCAACCAGGGATTGAACCCTGGGCCCTTGGCAGTGAAAGTGTGGAGTCCTAACCACTGGACCGCCAGAGAATTCCCTCTATTCCTTTGGATATATACCCAGAAGTGGGACTGCTGGATCACATGGTAATTCTATTTTTAATGTTTTGAGGAATCTCTATATTATTTTTTGCAGAGGCCGCACCATTTAATATTCTCACTGAGAGTGCACAAGTGTTCCTATTTGTCCACATCCTCACCAACACTTATTTTGGTTTGTTTTGTTGTTGTTGTTGTTGTTTTGATAGTGGCCATCTCAATAGATGTGAAGTGATATCTATTAATAGATGTGTGGTTTTGATTTGTATTTCCCTGATGATTAGTGATGTTGAGTATCTTTCATTTGCTTGGGGGCCATTTGTATGTTTTCTCTGGGGAAATGTTTATTCAAATCCTTTGCCAAATTTTAAATTGGATTGTTGTTGTTGTTGAGTGGTAGGAGTTCTTTATATATTCTGAACATTAGCCCCTTATCAGATACGTGGTTTGCAAATTTTTTCTCCTACTCCTTAGGTTGCCTTTTCACTCTATTGATTGTTTCTTTCATTGCATGGATGTTTTTAAGTTTGATATAGTCCCATTTGTCTATTTTTTCTTTTGCTGCCTGTGCTTTTGGTGTCATATCAAAGAAATCACTGCCAAGTCCAGTGTTGTGAGGCTTTTCCCTATGTTTTCTTCTAAGGGTTTTATAGTTTCTGGTCTTATGGTTAGATTTTTAAATCCATTTTGAGTTAATTTTTGTATATAGTGTATGGTATGGGTCCAATTTCAATCTTTTGTGTGTGGATGCTTGGTTTTTCCAACACATTTGTTGCAGAAACCGTGCTTTTCCTATTGTGTATTCTTGGCATCCTTGCTGATGATCATTTGACCACATATGCACAGGTATATTTCTATGCTCTCTATTCTGTTCCATTGGTCTATGACACTCTTTATGTCAGTACCATACTATTTTGATAATTGTAGCTTTGTAACATAGTTTGAAATCAGGATGTGTGATCCCTACACCTTTGTTTTCCTTTCTCAAGATTGTTTTGGCTTTTCAGAGTCTTTTGAGATCATTTAAACAATTTTTAAGTGTACAATTCAGTGGCATTAAGTCCATTTACCATGTATGCAACCATCAACACTATGCATTTTCAGAATTTTTTCATCATTTCAAACTGAAACTCTGTACTCGTTAAACAGTAACTCCCAATTTCCTGTCTCCCCACCCCCTGCTAACCACCAGTCTACTTTCTGTCTCTATGAATTTGTCTATTCTAGGTACCTCATATAAGTGGAATCATATAACGTGTGTCAGCTTATTTTACTTAGCATAGTGTTTTCAAGGTTCACTCATGTAACATGTTTCAGAATTCCTTCCTTTTTAAGGCTGAATATTAGTCCACTGTATGAATATACCACATTTTGTTTATCCATTTATCTGTTATGTACAAGAGTGATATTTTATAAACACAAATCATCATTCCTCTGCACCTTAAGATGCTTCCTAATGCTCTGTGGATAAAGTACAAGATCCTTCTGGCCCTACCTGATGGGACCTCTGCTGACCTCAGCAGTCTTATCTCTGCCATTCTCCCCACACCAGCTTTCATTTACTGCCTCAATAAGCCTCACACTTCCCTGCCTCAGACTTCCATGCACATTGTCTTCCCTCTGTGTGAGATACACTTCCTCCCTCCACTCACCCCACCTTTTGTGGCACGGACTCCTACTCAGCCCTCAGATCTCAGCTGAGCTGTCCCTCCTCCGGAAGCCTTCCCTGACCTCTCTGAGAAGGCTGCCTTGTGGCATCTGCATGCCAGGGGCACTGACCACAGTAGTAGTTAATTAGTTCATGTCCATATTCTTTGCTCATATTGTGAGAATTCATTCTTTTTTCTCCACACCATTGAAAGAGTTATTACTCCTTCAGCAGGGAGTGATGGGTGGAGAAAAGAAGGCATTTGGAACAATGGTGATTGCAGTGTACATGAGCTCCCGTCTGGGAATGAAGCCCCTGCAGCAGAAGCTGTCACTGGAAACCCCATCTGCTGTCTCAGCCACAGCTTGTCGAGTTCGGGTCCAACACCCCCTCCCGCTGCACCCCTTCACCCATCTCTCCTTTCGCCCATGCTGCTGGGGGTTCTTTGTTTCCTGCCCACTAGCCACTTCCAATACAGGGTTTAGCTCGCACCTTCAACATGTTCAAGTCAACCTTTCAAGAAAGTATCTTTATAGCTCCATCCCAAACTGTGAGCCACTATTTCTAGAAATGTGTACTGTCTCATTCCTCTCTCAGCCTTAAAAAAGCACTGTGACCTTAGCTCAGAGGAAGCTCGATAGTTCAAATCAGTCCTCGTCAGGAAATATTTATTTAGCTTCTACTGTATGCTAGACATGGTGCTGGGCTCTGGGGGTACAAAAATAAACCAAAAATGGAAGTCTTTGCTTTGAGGCAGTCGAGTGATGGAAATGCACACATACACAGATACTTTCAATCTAATATGATTAAGGCTATACTATAGGTCCTGGGTCCAGGCTGGGAGTAAAGGAGCACTTCCTGGATGAGAAAGCCTCGAGCTGCCTTGAAGGGTAAGTAAATGTAATCAAGGTGAAGAAAGCTGGGAAGAGCACTCCAGAGGCTCTGAGCTGTCAAACAGCACAGTGAGCATGAGGGCTGGCTGCAAGCAGTGTGACTGCAGAACCCAAGGAATCAGTGCCCAGTGGGAGGGAAGCCCGAAGAACCAGGAGGAGCCTGGCTGGAGGACCTTGAGGCCGAGCGAAGGAGCATAAACTCATCCTGTGGGAGGACGGCGAGCCACCATAGGTTGTAAGCAGTGTCACAACATGGTCAGGTTTGAGTTTTAGACAGATCTGGCTATAGGGGGAATGAACTTTATGACAGGCTGCTAAGTGAGGAAAGTAAGACGCACAATAGTGCATGTAACATATGTCGACTTCACATAACGCACAACCTTAAAGGTTGAGAATCCTGTTTTATTTGGCAGACAAAACTGAGGACTTAAGCCCAGGATGCAGCATCTCAGGTAACTCTGACAGGCTGCTCCAAAGAGGCAAGCGGGGAGCCAGGATATATAGGAGTTTTTACAACAAAGACCAGGTGGTCGGAACATCAAAAGATTACTGTTAATTAAAGAAAACCAGAATTCGCAAGTTAAAGGAATTTAGCACTTTTCTATGTATGGGAAGAGGCAAGAGTCTGGGCTCATTGAAATCATTCCTCTGATCTGCACCTCAGCCACATGGGGCCAGCATCCTGTGCTTTCTCATCCTGAGTCCCCTCAGGGGGCACCGTCGGGGAGGCTGTAATGTGATGGCTTGGTGGCTGCAACATCCTTTGTTTACTGATATGGCAGGCAATATTTTTCACTCACGTATACTACCACTTGTGCTCATAAAACTTTATCCAGACATATAAGTACATGCGCTTGGACATGCATAGATTATCTCTGTGAGGATATTCAAGAAGCATTCGTTGTCTTGGGTAGGAGAGCTGGGTGGCTGGAGACAGAGATGAAAAGCAGACTTTCTGGTTTTCAGTGCGCACACTTTTATCTTTTTATTGCTTATTAAGAATGAATTTAGGCTTGCTTGGGAGTGGTCTGTAAAGATGGTGACATAGGAGGCTCCTGAACTCCCCTCCTCCCGTGGATGCGCAAAATGAACAGCTACACATGGAGCAGTTCCCTCTGACAGTAACTTAAGAACCAGCCGTTGACCCCCACCCTTCAGGGGGGCAAGAAAATATCTCCATCGAAAGGAGCAGGAAAGGCTGAAACACACTCTCACGGCAAATCCCACCCCCGAGAGCAGTGCCATGCAATCGGAAGCGAACCCCAACTCCCAGCTCCTCCTTGAGGAGTGAAGAGCTTGGACCCCACATCTAGCACCCCAACTTTTATGACTTCCACCTGAGGAATGGGCCCCCAAAACATCTAGCTCCAATAGCCAACGGGGCTTGTGTCCATGGGACCCACAAGCCTATAGCAAACAGAGAAGCATTTATCAAGGGCTCAGCGCAGAGGGAGCTGGCAAAACTTGCCCACCTCCCCGCCTCTGCCTGGGGCCCATCGGCACGCCGCAAAGCTGCTGCCTGCGGGGCAGGCGTCTAATCGGGCATGCGTCTAGGGGCTGAGTGCAATCCTCCCCAGAGACTGGGGAGGCCAGCAGACACGCCCCCTACCCTCTTTCTCCTGGCCGGACAAAATCAGCGTACCCCTGGAAGGAGCCTGGACACACGTCTGGTGCCCCAGCTTCTGTGACTGCTGTGGGGGGAGGCTGGGACCCCATATAATCTGGCTCTGATAACCGATGGGGCTTGCATTTAGCAGCTCCATGGTACCGTGCAAGCAAAGAAGTTCTTAATGAGCTCAGAAGCACACCACCCATGGCTATACATCGGGGCCCACCTGAGAGGGAACAGGCAAAAATGCCCATTTCCCAGTTTCTCCCTGTAATGGCCTAGCTCCACACTTTCCCAGCTGCTACATGACAGTCTGGCTTCCAGCCAGCCTACATCTGGGTGCTGACTGTGATCGTCCCCTTTGAGACACTGATGGCCTTGGGAGTGTGAATGAAAAATGCTGCCTGGCCTGCACCTGCCCTATCAGTAAACAAAGGATGTTGCTGCCGTCAAGCCACTGCAGCCACCCCCCACGGTGCCCCCTGAGGGGACTCAGGATGAGAAAGCACAGGATGCTGGCCCCAGGTGGCTGAGGTGCAGATCAGAGGAATGATTTCAATGAGCCCAGACTCTTGCCTCTTCCCATACATAGAAAAGTGCTAAATTCCTTAACTTGAGATTTCTGGTTTTCTTTAATTAACAGTAATCTTTTGATGTTTCAACTACCTGGTCTTTGTTGCAAAAACCCCTATATATCCTGGTTCCTCCCTGACCTCTTCAGATCAGTCCCTCAGAGCTATTCTGAAAGGCTGCCTCCCAGGCTTGAAGTCCTCAAGAAAGTCCACCAAATAAAACATAAGTCTCAACTTTTAGGTTGTGCATTTTTTCCGGTGGACAGGAGACACTAAGAACAAAGGATGTGGCTTGGACAACCACAGAGGTTTGAGAAACTGGCAGGAGCACCGGCCCGGCTGATTTATGAGGTCCATCTCCCCCACAAAACTACTGTTCCAAAACTGGGAGAAGTGGCCATTCTATTTAATGCACAGAAACCAACACAGAGAGTCAAGGAAAATGAAGAAACAGAGGAGAACATGTTCCAAACAAAAGAACAAGATAAAACTCTAGTAACAGATCTCAATGAAACAGAGATAAGTGACCTACCTGATACAGAGCTCAAAATAACAATCATAAAAATGCTGGCAGAGGAACAGAACAATGCATGAACAAAATGAGTATTTCCACAGAGATAGAAAATATTTTTAAAACACCAAGCAAATCACAGAGCTGAAGAATACAGTAACAGGCTAGATCAGTTGGAAGAAAGGATCTGCAAACTAGAAGACAAGGCAGTGGAATTCATCCAATCAGAGGAGCAAAAAGAAAAAAGAATGAAAAACTGAAGGTAGCTTAAGGGACTTATGGGAAACCATAAAGTGGGCCAAAACAAGCATTACAGAGGTCTCAGAAGCAAAAGAGAGAGATAAAGGGGCAAAAAGCTTATTGGGGGGGAAGATAAACTGGGATTGGAATTGACATATCACACTACTACTACTATATATAAAATAGATAAGTAATAAGGACCTACTGTATAGCACAGGGAACTCTACCCAATACTCTATAATGGCCTATATGGGAAAAGAATATAAAAAAATAGTGGATATATGTATATGTATAACTGATTCACTTTGCTATATACGTGAAACTAACCCAACATTGTAAATCAACTATACTCCAATAAAAATTAAAAATAAATAAAATAAAATGAAATTGCTAGAGTAATTTAAAAACAAAACAGACAAAAAACGAAAAGCTTATTCAAAGGTTTTCAACTGACTTCGCCCAGATCCATCAGAGGAATCCCTATCTACAGCAACTGCAGCATTACAAAATGTATTTCTTAAATAATAAGACTTGAAAGTCGAAATTACACCTTGATCTGTGGGCTACAGGATGAATGCTGTGTTAGGAGGCAGGAAAACAACACTCATCTCGTAGTACAGCTCCATCAGAGCTCCTGGGTGACCAGGTGCGTTGTCAATGAGAAGTAATATTGAGAGGAATCTCTTTCTGAGCAGTAGGTCTCAAGACAGGGTTTAAAATATTCAGTAAACCTTGGTGTAAACAGAAGTGTTGCCACCCAGGTTTTGTTGTCCCATTTGTAGAGCACAGGCAGAGTAGATTTAGCATAATTCTTAGGGGCCGTAGGATTTTCAGATGGTAAATGAGCATTGGCTTCAACTTCAAGTCACCAGCCACAATAGCCCCAACAAGAGAGTCTGCCTATCCTTTGAGGTTTTGAAGCCAAGCATTGACTTCTCCTCTCTAGCTATAAAAGTCCTGGATGGCATCTTCTTCCAAGAGAAGGCTGCTTTGTCTACATTGAAAATCTGTTGTTTAGTATAGCCACCTTCATGAATTCTTTTGGCTGGACCTTCTGGAGAACTTGCTGCAGCTTCTGCATCAGCACCTGCTGCTTCCCCTTGCACTTTTATGTTATGGAGGCAGCTCCTTTCCTTAAACCTCATGGACCAACCTCTGCCAGCTTCAGACTTTGCTTCTGCAGCTTCCTCACGTGTCTCATACAACTAAAGAGCGTTAGAGCCTTGCTCTGGATTAGGCTTTGATTTAGGGAATGCTGTGGCTGGCTCAATCTTCTATCCAGACACTAAAACTCTCTCCGTAGCAGCAGATATCATATCGGCTGTTCCCCTTTCTCATCATCCTGTGTTCATGGGGGCAGCACTTTAATTTCCTCCAGAACTTTCCCTTTGCCTTCACAGCTTCACTGACTGTTTGGCACAAGAGGTACAGCTTTTGGCCCATCTCGGCTTTTGACCTGCCTTCCTCACTAAGCTTCATCATTTTTAGCTTTTGATTTAAAGTGACAGACGTAGAGAAAAAGAAGAGAAAAAACAAAAAAATAAAAATAAATAAATAAAAATAAAGTGAGAGACGTGTGGCCCTTCCTTTCACTTGAACACTTAGAGGCCATTGCAGGGTTGTTAATTGGCCTAATTTCAATACTGTTGTGTTCCGGGGAATAGGAAGGCCCAAGGAGAGGAAAGGATATCAGGAAATGGCCAGTCAGTGGAGCAGTCAGAACACCCACAACATTTATCGATTAATTCACAGTCTCAAATGGGTGCGGTTTACGGTGCCCCAAACAATTACAATAGTAACATCAAAGATCACAGATACCACAAAATATAATAATAATGAAAAAGTTTGAAATATTGTGAAAAGTACCAAAATGTGACACAGAGACACCAAGTGAGCAAATGCTGTTGGAGAAACGGAGCCAACAGACTTGCTCAACAAAGGGTTGCCACAAACCTTTCATTTGTAAAAAACACAACATCTGTAAAGTACAATAAAGTGAAGCACAAGGAATGCCTGTATAATTAAGTTGTCAATTAAAGAAAAGGAGAGAATTTTAAAAGCAGCAAAAGAGGGACTTCCCTGGTGGTCCAGTGGGTAAGACTCCACGCTCCCAACACAGGGGGCCCGGGTTCGATCCCTGGTCCAGGAACTGCATCCTGCATGTATGCTGCAACTAAGAGTTCGCACGCTGCAACTAAAGATCCTGTATACCACAATGAAGATCCCACGTGCTGTAACGAAGATCCTGCATGCCGCAACTAAGACCCAGGGCAGCCTAAATAAATAAAATATTAAAAATAAAATAAAAGCAGCAAAAGAAAAACAACTTGTACAAGGGAATCTCCATAAGACTATCAGCAAAATTTTCAGCAGAAACTTTGTAGACCAGAAGTGAGTGGGGGACTTCCCTGTCGGTCCAGTGGTTAAGACTCCAAGCTCCCACTGTAGGAGGCGCAGGTTCGATCCCTGGTGGGGGAGCTAAGATTCCACATGCCACGCGGTGCAGCCAAAAGAAAAGTGAGTGGGATGATACATTCAAAGTACTGAAGAGAAAACCCACCAACCAAGAATCTCTGTCTGGCAAGGCTATCCTTCAGAACTGAAGGAGAGACAAGCAAAGGCTGAAGGAATTGATCACTAGTGGCCTTACAAGAAATGCTAAAGGGAGTTGTTCAAGCTGAAAGGAAAGGATACTGACTAGTAACAGGAAGACATGTGAAAGTATAAAACTCACTGGTAAAAGTAAATATATAACTAAATTCAGAATATACTAATGTTGCAACAGTTGTGGGGAAATCACTTATAATTGTAGTATTAAGGTTAAAAGTAAAGGTTATAGTATGAAAGGTATCTATAAATACAATAATTTGTTAATGGATAAACAATGTAAAAAAGAAATAAATTGTGACATCAAAAACATGAAATGTTGGGCAGGGCTGTAAAAATGTAGAGCTTTTGTGTGTAGCTGAAGTTAAGTTGTTATCAGCTTAAAATAAACTTATAAATAGAAAATGTTCTGGAGAGGGTGTGGAGAAAAGGGAACCCTCCTACACTGTTGGTAGGAATGTAAATTGGTGCAGCCACTATGGAAAACAGTATGGAGTTTCTCAAAAAATTAAAAATAGAACTGCCATATAATCCAGCAGTTCCACTCCTGGGTACATATCTGGAAAAAACGAAAACTCTAATTTGAAAAGACACATGCACCCAATGTTCACAGCAGCACTATTTACAATACCCAAGATATAAAAGCAACCCAAGTGCCCATCAACAAACAACTAGCTTAAGAAGATGTGGTATATACACACAAGGGAATATTAGCCACAAAAAAGAATGAAATATTGCTCTTTCCAGCGACATGGATGGACCTAGAGAATATTATACTTAGTGAAATAAATCAGACAGAGAAAGACAAATACTACATAATATCACTTATATGTGGAGTTTAAAAAATAATACAAATGAGTCTATATACAAAAGAGAAGGAGTCACAGACCGAAAACAAATTTATGGTTACCAAAGGTGGGGGAGGGGCAAACTAGGAGTATGGGATTAACAGATACAAACTACTATACATAAAATAGATAAGCAACAAGGATTTACTGTATAGCACAGAGAATTATATCCAATATCTTATAATAAAGTATAATGGAATATAATCTGTAAAAAAAAAAAGAAACCAAACCACTATGCTGTACACCTGAAACACAATATTGTAATCAACTATACACCAACTAAAAATAAATAAATAAATAGAAAATGTTTTATATAAGTCTCATGGTAACCACAAAACAAAAACCTATAGTAGATACACAAAAGATAAAGAGAAAGGAATCAAAGCACACCACTACAGGAAACCATCAAATCACAAAGGAAGAGAGCAAGAGGAAAAAAGGAACAAACAAATTACAAAACAACCAGAAATCAATTAACAAAATGTCAAAAGTAAATTCATACCTACCAATAATTACTTTAAACGTAAATGGACTAAATTATCTAACCAAAAGACATAGAGTGACTGAATGGATTAAAAAAACAAGACCCAACTCTTTGTTGCTTATAAGAGACTCACTTCAGATGGAAGGACACACACAGACTAAAGTGAAGGGATGGAAGAAAATTCTTCCACTGAAATTGCAAGAATTAATATTGTTAAAATGCCCATATGACCCAAGATGACCTACAGTTCAAAGCAATCCCTATCGCGGCTTCCCTGGTGGCGCAGTGGTTGAGAGTCTGCCTGCTGATGCAGGGGACACAGGTTCGTACCCCGGTCTGGGAAGATCCCACATGCCACGGAGTGGCTGGGCCTATGAGCCATGGCCGCTGGTCCTGCGCGTCCGGAGCCTGTGCTCTGCAGCGGGAGAGGCCACAACAGTGAGAGGCCTGCGTACCGCAAAAAAAAAGAAAAAAGAAAAAAAGAAATCCCTATCAAAATTCCAATGGCATTTGTCACAGAAATAGCAAAAACAATCCTAAAATTTGTACTGAACCACAAAGACCCCAAATAGCCAAAGCTATCTTGAGAAAGAATAACAAAACTGGAGGCATCACACTTCCTGATTTCAAACTATGTTAGAAAGCTATAGTAATCAAAATAGTATAATATTGGCAAAAAAAAAAAAAAAACAGACACATAGATCAATGGAATAGAATAGAGAGCTCAGGGGAGTTCCTGGCAGTCCAGTGGTTAGGACTCCAAGCTTCCACTGCAGGGGGCACAAGTTCAATCCCAGATTGAGGAACTAAGATCCCGCATGCTTTGTGGCACGGCCAAAAAAAAAAAAAAAGAGCCCAGAAACAAACCCACACATATATGGCCAATTAATTTATGACAAAGGAACCAAGAAAACATAGTCTCTTCAATAAATGGTGTTGGGAAAATTGGATACCCCCGTGCAAAAGAATGAAACTGAACCACTATCTTACACCATACACAAAAATCAACTAAAAACGGGTTAAAGGGACTTCCCTGGTGGCGTAGTGGTTAAGAGTCTGCTGGCCAATGCAGGGGACACAGGTTCAAGCCCTGGTCCAGGAAGATCCCACATGCCGCAGAGCAACTAAGCCCGTGCACCACAACTACTGAGCCTGAGCTCTAGAGTCCGAAAGACACAACTACTGAAGCTCGCACACCTAGAGTCCGTGCTCCCTAACAGAAGTCACTGCAATGAGAAGCCCGCACACTGCAATGAAGAGTAGCCCCTGCTCACCTCAACTAGAGAAAAGCCTGCACACAGTAGCAAAGACCCAATGCAGCCATAAATAAATAAATAAATAAATAAAATAACAAAACCAAAAAAAATATTCTGCGCAGCAAAGGAAACCAACAGCAAAATGAAAAGACAACCTAATGAATGGGAGAAAATATTTGCAACTCGTATATCTGACAATGGGTTAATATCCAAAATTTATAAAGAACTCATATAACTCAATAGCAAAACAAATAAACAAAAGCAATCTGATTTTTAAATGGACAGAAGAAATGAATAGATATTTTTCCAAAGAAGACATACAAATGGCCAGTACGAATGGTACATGAAAAGGTGCTAAACATCACTAATCATCAGGGAAATGCAAATGAAAACCACAATGAGATACCACCTCTTACCTATCGGAATGCCTATCATCAAAAAGACAAGAGACAACAAGTGCTGACGAGAATATAGAGAAAAGGGAACACTTGTGCAACTTTGGTGGGAATATAAATTGGTGCCGACACTACGGAGGATCCTTAAAATATTAAAAAAACAACTACTCTATGATCCAAAAACTCCACTTCTGCGTATATATTCAAAGGAAATGGAAACAGGACCTTGAAGAAATATCTGCACTCCCATGTTTATTGCATTATTCAATAGCCAAGACATGGGAACAACTTAAATGTCTGTCTTTGGATGAATGGATACAGAAAATGTAAATATATATATAGTATATAATTATTGTGTATTATTATGTATATAATGGAATATTATTCAGCCATAAAAAGAAGGAATTCTTGCCATTTGCAACAGTATGGATGGACCTTGAAGGCATTACCCTGTGTAAAATAGAGAAAGACAAACACTGCATGATATCACTTATATGTGGAATCTAAATAAACTGAACTCATAGAAATAGAGGCTAGAATGTTGGTTACCAGGGGTTGGGGGGTGAGGGAAATGGGGATATGTTAGTCAAAGAGTACAAACTTCCGATTGTAAGATAAGTTCTGAGGATTTAATGTACAGCACAATGATTATAGTTAATAAACTGTATCATATAGTTTAAAGTTGCTAAGATAGTAGATCTTAAATGTCCTCACTACAAAAAATAAATTGTAATTATGTGACAGGATAGAGCTGTTAGCTAATGCTATGGTGGTCATCATTTTGCAATATACAAGTGTATCAAATCAACACAGTTGTACAATGGAGGTCTGCTCTTTTGTCCTCACACCCCTTCTACTTCCTACTCCTGGGAACATGATGTGATGACTGGAGTTCCAGTAACCATTATGTGACCATGAGGCAATCTTTTTTTTTTTTTTTTTTTTTTTGGCGATATGCAGGCCTCTCATTGTTGTGGCCTCTCCTGTTGCGGAGCACAGGCTCCGGACGTGCAGACCCAGCGGCCATGGCTCACGGGCCCAGCCGCTCCGCGGCATGTGGGATCTTCCTGGACCAGGGCACGAACCCGTGTCCCCTGCATCGGCAGGTGGACTCTCAACCACTTTGCCACCAGGGAAGCCCCATGAGGCAATCTTGAAGATGGACACCATGCAGTAAGAATGGCAGAGCAGAATGACAGAAGAGGCCTCAGTCTCTGATTACCACAGGGACACTCTATCAGCCCAGTCGGCCTAGCTCCAATTTTCTTTTACATAAGAGACAAGTGAACTCCTGTCGTGTTTGAGTCACTATTACTTCAGGCTTCTGTTTCTAGTAAACCTAACTTATTCCTAAATGATAGAGATCCTTTTCCAAAGATATTTAAAGGATTGAAAAGCAATACTCGAGAGCAGGAGTCGGCTAACTTTTCTGGTAAAAGGCCAGATAGTAAATGTTGCAGGCTTTGGGAGGCATATGGTCTCTGTCACAATACTCGACTCTGAGGTTGCAGCATGAAGGCAGCCACAGAGAACGTGGGAATGAACAAGCATGGCTGTGTTCCAATAAAGCTTTATTTATGGACAGTGAAATTGAATTTCACATAATTTCCTGTGTCATGAAAGATTCTGCTTTTTTTCTTGTTGTTGTTGTTGTTTCGGTACGCGGGCCTCTCACTGCTGTGGCCTCTCCCGTTGCGGAGCACAGGCTCCGGACGTGCAGGCCCAGCGGCCATGGCTCACGGGCCCAGCCGCTCCACGGCATCCTCCTGAACCGGGGCACGAACCCGCGTCCCCTGCATCGGCAGGCGGACGCCCAACCGCTGCGCCACCAGGGAAGCCCTGCTTTTGTTTTTTTTCAACCGTCTAAAAATTATAAAAACCATCCTTAGCTCAAAGATTGCACAAAAACAGGATTTGGTCCCCAGGCTATAGTTTGCCACCCCTGCTGTACAGGATACAATTCCAGCAAATAAACCAAGGAATAAACATCATAAGTCTTTATTCTATATCTGTTAGCTATCTGCAAGCTTCTGTATGTTTTGAAACCTTCTTGGATGTACCAGAATTGGGCCTTAAAATAATTAGATTTGTTTTTCAACAACATATCAAAAATTACACATGTAGATGAATGCTTCCTTCCCAGTGATGACCTTGGGAAGTAAGGGACCAACCCTGGTGATGCTGATTACAGTATTATGTGAAATTTATTTTTTTTCCTTTTTGGCTGTGCCACGCGGCTTGCAGAACCTTAGTTCCCTGACCGGGGATTGAACCGGGGCCCTTGCCAGCGAAAGTGCAGAGTCCTAACCACTGGACCACCAGGGAATTCCCCTACTATGTGAAACTTTATTTGAATTCTTTAGACTTGGCCTGTTTAAGAAAATCAACCATCTCACTTCATAACCACACTTTGTAAGACCAACTTCCTGTTGGCTGCTCAAGGAGCTGAGCCAGTAGGGACCAGTCTGAGGCAGCGTGGGCAGCAAGAGGCTGGCCCGGGACCCTTGGCCACATTAGCTGCTGTGCCTGCAGTCACTGATAAAGGCCATTTGTGGAATAAACACGCAGAAACGGTAGAGCAGTGGTCAGGGTTTTGTGGGAAAGGCAGAGGGGGAAACTTACTATTAGGAGCTGGAGAAACATGAGGGTGGTTTTTTTTTTTAAACAAAAAACAATGGTTGTGTTAAGTCTGATCATAGCAGTAACTGCGGACGGGAAAGTGCAGCCTTAGCGGGTAAGAGGAGAACAGAGCTCATGAGTTCATACTGAAGAGAGGGCGGTGAGGACACACGTGATCAAACTTTACAGTAGTACAGAAAAGCCAGGGGTGTGTGTGTGTGTGTGTGTGTGTGTGTGTAAATTGCCAGAGACACTGACACTCTCTGGAAAGAAATTAAACTGCTTATCCAACATCAGGTGCACAAGTGACTGGCTTGGTAAGAATGTTGATTTTCCTTTCGGGAGGTGTGATCGCAAACACACACATCCTTTGTGTGTGTGTGTGTGTGTGTGTGTGTGTGTGTGTGCGCGCGCGCGCGCGCGCGCGCTCCGCAAGTGCAGACGGGGATGTGGATGGAAGCCGTGTGCGGAGGGCAGAGGCTGGCTTGGGTGTGCACAGTCTGGAAGTGGAGTGAGAGGGGTCTGCCGTGTAACCGCGGGAAGGGGCAGGGAGAGACGTTTCGGAGGGCTCTAGTCCGCCGGTAGAGACTGTTTGCTCGCAGGCGCAAGGTTAGGGCGGGCGCTCTCGGCCTCCGTCTCTCCCTCACTCTCTTCTCCCGGCAGCTGTGCAAAGATTTAACACGTGACCCTGAAAGCACAACGCTGCAGCCTCTGAGTGCGCCAAGAGAAGGGCAGGGAAACAAAGGCCACAGCCAGCCGCCAGGAGCCCCCGTCCCCGCAGCGACACAGAAGAATAGTCGCAGGATTCCTTTCACCGTCACCCTCCCCCAGGACCTCCCGCCTCCCTCGTCAGCCCAGCCCCCAGCCCTGGCGCTGAAGCACCAGGCCCAGGACGCCAGCGCTCCTCCTCGACTCCCTGGAGGGAGCCAGGGCTGCTCCTGCGCCGGGTGGGATTCCCGGGGAGCTGGGCGGGGGCGATGCTGGGAGTTCAAGAAGCACTGAGGACGTGAACCGCAGGCCAGCTCAGCACAACTCAGACCACATCGGCCGTATCCCCACGCCTCGGCGCGATGCTTCTCCTGCCCCTGGGCCACGATTCTGCCAGGAGGCCTCCAGGAGAAAGCAGATCCACCTCTCCCCTCGTTACCTGCTCTCTCTCTTCACTTCTTCAGACGCACTCCTTCCGTCCCTCCCTCCTTCTTTCTACTGCAGGCCCTACACTTCGACCTTTGCCTGGACGATTACCACACCCACTACACACTTCTTATATTACCCTAAACCAGACATTTCTACTTCCCCAGGGCTTGATTTTTTTAAACACTCACTTCCACCTACTCTTTCTCTCAAGGATAAAATGGGGTTAAAGGACTTCCCTGGTGGCACAGGGGTTGGGAATCTGCCTGCCAATGCAGGGGACATGGGTTCAAACCCTGGTCCAGGAAGATCCCACACGCCGCAGAGCGACAAGGCCCATGTGCCACAACTACTGAGCCTGCGCTCTACAGCTCGCAAGCCACAACTACTGAGCCCACGTGCCACAACTACTGAAGCCCACATGCCTAGAGCCTGTGCTGCGCAGCAAAGAGGAGCCACTGCAATGAGAAGCCTGCGCACCGCAACAACGAGTAGCCCCCGGTTGCCGCAACTAGAGAAAGCCAGTGCGCAGCAATGAAGACCCAACACAGCCAAAAAAATTAATTAAATAAATAAATAAATTAAAAAATCTATAAAAAATGGGGTTAAAAAAGGAACTAATAAAAAATGAAGAAAAAGCACTATAAAAAATCACTACATATATAGAGGGACAGATGTCACGCATCCTACTGATGTGTGTGAAAAGGACAGTTGTTAACTATGAAAAATATTGTCAGTATTAAATGGATGATTTTTAAGCTGGAAAATTGAGCTTTTGCCTTTTTCTAAGACATCCATCTTCCAGCCTCTACTACTTGTCAAATATCACCAATACTCAGTAAAAATGTCAGGGTTTTACTGACAATTTTTTTTTGGCTGTCATGTTCTTTCTAGATGATAAGCTGAACCAACATCAAAATTATTTTTGTGTGCTTTTCTGCAGTGTCAAATTTGGTCACAATCCCTCAACTCTTTTTTTTTTGTGGTACGCGGGCCTCTCACTGCCGTGGCCTCTCCCGTTGCAGAGCACAGGCTCCGGACGCGCAGTCTCAGCGGCCATGGCTCACGGGCCCAGCCACTCCGCGGCATGTGGGATCTTCCCGGACCGGGGCACAAACCCGTGTCCCCTGCATCGGCAGGCGGACTCTCAACCACTGCACCACCAGGGAAGCCCCCTCAACTCTTAAATGTTCTCATGGCATCTACAGATAAACCTGAGATGCTGTGGGGCTGAGTGGAAACAAAGATCTCCATCTTGCTTACACCTTGCTGTGAGCCCTTGGGCGAGAGCCGATTGCCTCATCTGTCACCTTATACTCAAAGCTCCGGTGTCTCCCCAAGTCTGTGAATCTGTCTACTAAAGATTTGGTAGGTCTTTCCCAGATTAACACAGAATTAATCCATTGAAAACCCTGCTGGCTGCCATTTTGCTTCAAGATGGTAACTTGCCTTCACAAATGGAAAGTAAGCATTCCATTCCTGGCCAGTAAACATTCTGACCAGGTAGCATTTAGGAGGGCTTCCAAGTGGGTCAAAATCAGATAATCGTTTGCAGAAGGGAAAAGTTACAGACATGAACCTGAAGGGCTGACTCACAGAGTTTAGATGGAGACCCTTCTTCAGAAGGCTGGTCACTCTGCTGATCCCCTCACAGAAAAGGGGGCTCAGGAAGTCCTGGGTCTCCCCATAACGCCTTTACTAACCCTTACAGTACTTTCTGACAAGGAACACTGATTCCAGTGTGAAGTGGTACTAAGAGCATGTATGTGATGTCTTAAATTCTCCTGAAATCCGATCCCCATCCTAGGTGCCTGCTCTACCTAGAGTCATGCCTCACGTTCGTTTCTTCCAGGACTGGGTGCAGGTGTAGGGAAGTAGAAACACGCTAACAAGAAAAATGAACGACAGCGGTCCTTTGCTCTAGGACCTGAGAATATTTGATAAATACAGCTCTCTCAGCCCCAGCACGGGCTGTGGCATTTACAAATCCGGGGAGCAGATGGCAGATCCAGGACCTCCCAGAGGGGCAGGCGCCCGCTCTCGGGATGGTTTTTATCCCTCACTTCTTTGGATTCCTGTGGGGTCTGAAGCAATTCCCTTGACCCTCTTAGAACCCACTCTCCTTCCGAGGCAATTGGTTCCTTGTGTGCAAAGGCAAACAGAAGGCCTTTCTGCCCTCCTCCCTTCCCGAGCTGGGCGGTCACTGCGTGTTCTCAGATCAGGCTGCTCCCACCCGCTCATCTCCCCCCTCCCCTCCACTCACCTCCCTTCTCAACTCTCCAACCTGGTCCATCTTATTACATCGCCTTGCATGGATCCCCTGCTTGTCCTCTCTCGTATTCCAGGTGTTTCATCGCTTCATTTTCATGGGGTTTTTTAATCCACTCTTGTTTCTTGCTACCACCCCTTGGCCTAAGACGTCACCTTGAGGGCGCCGGCAGAGATGGCAAGGAAGGCAGCATGTAGAGTGAGGAAGGTGGCCAGGTGCAGCTTCACAGGTGAGGCCCCGCGTGCAGACCCACAGAAGCCTCACGGGCCTCTCTCCTTCCAGTTCACAAATCAGGGCAAATGAGATCCGGGTCCCCTATGAACCTATCTTCCTCATAGGCTGTGACACCTTCTCTACTCTGAGCGAGTCATAAACATCAGGAGGACGCAGGCAGGATAACCAGCGTCATCTGACTTCCAAGAGATCTGATAGACAGCAACAGCCCAAGATGAGGTCAGACCACAGAGGTGCAGGTTCTGAAGTGGCCTGGGCTGGGCCTAAGCCTTTCGGGAAGTGACGCTAGGAGGCCCTGTGCCGCCCCAGGGTCTGGAGGTGTGGACGGTGGGCTGCACCTAGGAGGCCCTGTGCCGCCCCAGGGTCTGGAGGTGTGGACGGTGGGCTGCACCTAGGAGGCCCTGTGCCGCCCCAGGGTCTGGAGGTGTGGACGGTGGGCTGCACCTAGGAGGCCCTGTGCCGCCCCAGGGTCTGGAGGTGTGGACGGTGGGCTGCCCCTAGGAGGCCCTGTGCCGCCCCAGGGTCTGGAGGTGTGGACGGTGGGCTGCACCTAGGAGGCCCTGTGCCGCCCCAGGGTCTGGAGGTGTGGACGGTGGGCTGCACCTAGGAGGCCCTGTGCCGCCCCAGGGTCTGGAGGTGTGGACGGTGGGCTGCACCGTGTGCAATTTAGGTGTATTTCACTTTATAGGGCATTACTGGGAGAACTTCCCAAACATTCGGTTTTATCCTGGACGGGCTGCGGGTGGCTGAGTGGGGCGATAAGGGATGGAGACGGGGAGAGTGGACCAGAAGAGCCCCGTCCCTTAGAGAGTCTGGAGAAGCCTCGGCAGCAGCATGATGGCAGAGAGCCACAGCTCCAGGAAAGGGAGAGCAGGAGACAGGATTTGAGTTGCCTTTTAGGGAAGCAGCCTTACCAGCAATTCCAGTTTAAAAAATAACTTTGCCAGCGCAGATCAAGTCTTGGCTCCTCCTGCCTGGAACACACTGAGGGGCACATCTTGGGGTTTAGCCGTGAGTTTCTCCCGCCCCTCCTAAGCCCGTTTACAGGAGGCAGTAGAGGCTCGTGGGGACCCTTTGCTGGGGGAGGTCCCAGGGCCTCAGAGGAAGTCTGGCCTCAGAGCTGGACGAGGTTGACAATTCTTGATAACAAAACAGACTGTTCCATGGTGCAGCAACAGGAAGAATTGGGTCCCAACGCCAGGGGAGAAGGATGTGGCTGCACTTCAAGCGTGACCTTTCTGGTTATCTTCCTGCCAGAATCTTTCCCAGTTTGCTCTCCACCACATGCACTGCAAATGATGGTGTCAGGGAGAGGAGAGCCAGTTAAGACGGAAGGAGACGTTTTCTTGTTTCAGAAGGCACACTCCCCACCCAACCACACCCCCAAAGGAAACCTAGCAGAAGCCCGCTGTAGGCTTCTGCTACTGTTTCTACTGATGACGTCAGATGGGCCCTCAGACAAAGCAGGTGAGTCAGCTGTACCTTATTAGAGCCGTCTTGCGGAATATTTATGACAGACGGTTCAGAGGTCCAGGGATGACAGGCAGCAGCGGCCTCCGGTTTGGGGGTGGCTGAGTGAGTTCCGAGCTCGTATCCACTTCCCCTGGGAGGCCATCCTTACGGGCCCGGCACACACACATTCCATTACCCTGAATTTGGCAGCACGGTTTTCTGTGGTTTGGTCTTTTGGCTCCAGATTGAACTACATTTGTCCTCCAGTTATTTCTTTTCACCTAAAACCTTTCTCTTCATCCAGACTGCACAAACCTTGTCCCCCTCTTTACCCCCTTTACGAGCATGCAGCCCAGCACCAGACACACAGCAGCTACTCACCAAACACCTGCTCAGCTGAGAATAAATACCTGGAACGGGCAGCACACCAGCCTTGTGCTGCGTGAGGCTGTTTGAGATGCTCGTGCTTCTCCCACCTGCCAGGCTATGCCCTCCTAGTGAGCCCATCCTCCGCCTCTGCAGAAACCATCTCATACTCCTGACCCTCACTCTGAGTCTCCCTTCCCTGCCCTTCACACCAGATGAGGCCCCTGCCCCATGCTTCGTGGAGAAAACGGTGTGGCCAGAGGAGAGCCGTCACCTCCCACCGCCGCCCCTGCGTCCGGATGCATCTGTGCCACGTGGGCGGGGGTCCCAGCTTCAGCTGCACACGTGCCCCTGTTCTATCTGAGGTCAGCCTTCTACCGGGACTCCGGGAACCATCCCGTGTTTCCACAAGCTCTTCACCTTGCTTCTTCCCTTTCTCTCACAAATTTTCAATTATTTGCCCCTTCTCCTCCCCTCATTATTTGCAATTAAAGAGAAAAAATTGCCTTAATATTAATACTAAACACGTCTATCTTGCTGCTGACTGTGTGCCAGGAACTCTCCTAACCACTGCATACATATTAACTCATTTACTCTTCACGCCAACCCTATAATGTAGTCAGTGCTACTGTATTTCAAAATGAGGAAACTGAGGCATAAGTCTCACCAAACTCTCTTGGAGTCCAAGAGAGAATAAGAGCAGGCATCTCAGACTTAACTGAGTGGACTGCTTCCCACTCCAAACCCACTGATTTCCTTGTCTTCTCCATCTTATTGAGTGAAACCACTATTTACTCTGTTGCTCAGGACAAAACCTACGAGTCATCCTTAACTCTGCTTTCTCTATGAATACCCCTCTCCGTTTCACCTTCAAAATGCATTGCATGAAGTACCACAGCTAACTACTTCACCACCTCCACCACATCTAAACCACCACGGCTCTCTCTGTTCCTCAGACCACGGTCCCTATCTTCCCATCTCCATTCTTGGCCCCCTCTGGCCGGGTCCGTCCTCCACATGAGCCCTAGTGATCTTTCTAAAATAGACAGATACTGCATCATAGCGCTCTTCCCCTAAAAATTCTCCAGACTTCAAATCCCTGCCCGTGTCCTACCAGGCCCTACAAAACTGGCCCTGTCTGCATTTGCGGGCACCTGCCCCTTCTCCCGTGGTCTACAGGATACTGCCCTACTGGCCTTCCGTATGTTGTCTCAACATGCCGAGTACTTTCCTGACTCAGAGACTTTCCCTCCATGGAAACACTCACCCTGGGACTCGGTGGCCTCCTCACCTTCCAGGTGGCAACACCTGCTCAGACAGGCCTGCCCTACCTCCTGAGCTAGTGGGCCCCTCCCATCACCCAGCCTCACCTCCTGAGCTCGTGGGCCCCTCCCATCACCCCGCCTCACCTCCTGAGCTAATGGGTCCCTCCCATCACCCCGCCTCGCTTCATGTTCTGTCCCCAAGCACCTGTCAGCATGGGAAATTACCTGGCATAATCACTGTGTTGTCTGTCTCCCGCTGCCCCCATTTCCCACCCCTGCTCCAAGTGGAAGTTCCTCGAGGTGGGGACCTGCCCCGTTCACTGCCACAGTCCCAGCCTGGAATGCGGCTTGGCCCCTAGCGGGGTGGACATCTGGAGGGATTCCAGCTCCCCTCCTGCTCTGGTCCCACACAGTGACCCCTGCAGAGACGAAGGGGTCCCTGGGAAGCCTCTCTCGCCCCTAGATCTGCGTCCAGGGCCACATGCTTCCTCTTGTGTTTGACCCCATTTGCAGGGTGTGGAGAAGCCGCCAGCCTGTTTGTTGCTGGGCGTCGGGGCCAGCACGTCAGTGAAAATACAGGCCACAGTCCAGATCGATGGCATCACGTCTTAATGACTCCAGCTGCATTTAATTAAAACTGAGCCTGCTTGCTGGAACCCAGGCCTTGTGGCCAGTAGTCTGAGTTCTGCCTCAGTTTTGTTCTCCTCCAATCTTCAATTAAGGGAGCAACAAAAGATCCCTATCATGAGCCATGTGTGGTGATCTCATCAGCTAAGACAAATATTTTTTTTCTGGTTATATTTATAGAAACCTTTCTTGTTTCCTTGGACAACCCTAGCTGGGGTTATCTTGTTTACTTTCTCTTTGTCCAGATCTGCATCTGTCGGGGGGCAACTTTTTATCTGCTGCTCTTTGCTGCCTCAGATTTCTAATTCCTCTGTTTTTCTTCTCATCTTTCATCTTTCGGGCTCTTTTAAAATCAGACAGTTTGGAATTTCCAGTTACCAAGGCAGTAACTAGAATTAAAAAAAAAAAAAAGACACCATTGGCTCTGGTGAGCACTTGGCGATGGTTTTTCTTAGCAGTGTCTTGTTGCCTCCAGGGAGGGGGCCTTGGTACTCCTTCCCCCTTTCTGCCAGTCACGTGTTCCATGGTGCCAGGCCCTCCCTTCAGCCGCCACAGGGTGGAGAGTGCAGCCCATCCCTGCAGCCCTGTGAACTAACACCTCTGCGTCCGTAGTGAACCCATGTCGCCTGGGAATCTACATGCCCAGCAACATTCTGTCCTGCTCAGGGGCTGTTACCCTGGGTCCTGTCAGGGCTGGAAGAACGAGACCCTGGGAGCCAGGGAGGCTGCGCGGGCTGAATCCTGGCCCTGCAGTCTGGGATGCAGGGGGCAGCATGGTCGGACCGGCCAAGCAGCTCTGCCCAAGGAGCTTGGCTCAGGTGCCGCAACTTCTTAGCCAAACTCGTGTTTCCCTTGTGGGTGGTGGCTTCTCCAGACGCATGCTCACGGGCGCTGTTGCCCCCAAGCAGGGGGACTGGTTCTCAGGTTAGGGTCTGAAAAACACCTTAGTATTTTTATGTATAAAGCACTGATATTCACACCACACACAAACAGATATACAGTGTATCTATAGTATTAAAATTTCTTTGGGGGAGTGTCAATCAGAAAAAAGATACTAAAAAACACTCTTTAAGATGTGATAATAACAAAATGGTTGAACAACATCACCTTAATCTTAGCTCTTGCCTTCCTCTCTCCTGATCAAAACTTTGCTTTCAGCAAAGAATCTAAGACACATTCCCTCTAAGTTATGTCTGATAAAAGTTTATAAAATAGCATCTCTCATGGGGATATTTGCCCACTAATAGCCCTGGCAACGCCTTACAGTAAAAAGGAATGAAGCTCTAGTCGTGGAGTTGTAGGCTGGGGCGAGCAGGACGATGCTGCTTTGTGAGAAACTTGGATTTATTGACTATCTTTTCACATAAAAAATTCGGACATTGGGCTTCCCTGGTGGTGCAGTGGTTAAAAGTCCGCCTGCCGATGCAGGGGACGCAGGTTCGTGCCCCAGTCCGGGAAGATCCCACATGCCGCGGAGCGGCTGGGCCCGTGAGCCATGGTCGCTGAGCCTGCGCGTCCGGAGCCTGTGCTCCGCAACGGGAGAGGCCACAACAGCGAGAGGCCCGCGTACCGCAAAAAAAAAAAAAAAAAAAAAAAAAAAAAAATTCGGACACATTGTCCACCAAAAGATCTTTTTTATAATTGATTTTAGATGTAAGAAGCTTCTTCTTAGGTATAATTCAGAAATAGAAATGTTGCAACTTCTAGGGTCATTTAATGTTGTTTCTGAAGTCGGGATAATTCTGAAAACTCCAGGACTTGTGATTACATAGACCAGGACCTTCTCAATGTCCCTGAAATCAGAGCTTCAGGCTTTGGTCACTTTTCCTTTGCAAAAGACAGTTATCAGTACTTAACTGACCTAGACAGAGGGGAGAGCGGCCGTGGTGCCTGTGCAGGAGGAGGGAGGGCTTTCTGCCGCCTTGGTTGATCTTTCTGTACTTGCCCTGTGCGCACAGCAGCTGGATTTGTGTGCCTGAGATGCTCTAAAGTGGCCCAATGTCCTTGAAGTCATCCTCTCACTATTCTTGGCTTTAACCAGATCTTACTAGTGACCGATGTCCAGTGTTGGCTTTAAAAGTAAAAAAGAGACTGGGAACAATTGGTAGTGTCCGTATAAGAAAAAAATAAAGTGACTGGAAAATAGATCCTTTGCCAAATGCAGTTAGAACTGTTTACCTTGGACTAGGAAGGGCAGAGGAAGAGGTTATTTTATGGGGATGAGTGATAAACTCTTTTCTTTTTTCTAACTTTTTGGATGCAGATGGGGTACAAATAATATTCTCACTGCTGAGAATCAAATAAAAGAAACTGGGCTTGATTTTGCAACACAGAGATGTAGAGCGAATACAAGGAAAAAATCCCAGTACGTTGTTGGACAGCAGTCCTTAGGGGGCTTGGTTTTGTTTCTTTTTCTGGAAAATGTAGAAGAAGCAAGGCACAGCAGGGATGGTTTTGCCAGAGTGGAGCTAGTTCATATTTACTAAGGACCTGTGAACTGGGACCTTAGTAGGACCCTATAAAGGCCAGAAAATATATACTCCCTGTTCTCTGAAACGTCCTGATTTTAGGACTAATTACTCTGATTCTTTTCATTTCTGAAAGTTAAAGGGATCATGGTAAAGTGAGTGGGAGGGATGTAAGCCCTTGTCCTGCCTTTGCCATTGACTAACTTGCTGACCTTGGACAACCCACAGCTTCCTCACGTGCCATGTGTGATGACAAAGGCCTTCCTTCTTACTTAAGTTATTGTGTCAAATAAGAAAAAGAAATGACAGTGTTCTATAGGATGTTCAATGTTACACAAATATAGCAACTGTTACTAATTTGGATAAATCATTCTTTAGACCTTGATCAAAGGTATTTCCAGCTGAAAGTGTTGACCAAAACTGATTCCCAGATTTGAATTTCAAAACCTGTGAAAATCCATACATTCGAACATCCTCCTGTGCCTACCCACTCACCCCTCAGAGAGTGTCCACCGTGGGGCAGTCAGCGTGGCAGGCCCAGGGACGCAGGGAGGGATCGGGTGCAGCGCCGGCCTCAGGAGGGCACAGAGGACAGTCAGGAGAGGAGACTCACACAAGGAACTGCTATGCCGCACAATAAGTGCTCTGATCCGACCTCACTCACTCAAGGGCCCCAGATCTGGCCTTACGAGGGCAGAGGGAAACTTCTCAGAGGGGCTGGGTGCCAACCCAGGCTCGAGTGATAGGACTTGGGCGTGTACAGAACAAGTGAGGTGGGGAAGACCCCAGGCCAAGACTCAGAAGCAAAGGAAAGCTGGGCGAACTCGGGGAACTGCAAGTACAGTTAAAGGAGGATGGGCGGGCGGTGTGCAGGTTAGCCAGGAGCGACGTCCAGCTGGCTTCTCTGCCCGGCCAACGGCTTCCCTCAGAGCAACAGAGAGCCATTGGGGGTTCAAGTGGGGAAGCGTGAAGATCAGACTGAAATGCAGACACCTCACTCTTGGTGCAGTTCCGGGGGATGAGTGGAGGGCAGGGCCCTCACGAAGACCGGGAAGGAGTGAAGGTGGCCCGACCAGAAGAGCTGGGTGACCAGGGGCTTACATGATGCTGTGAGCTGGGGGCGCGGGCACAGCGGGTTTCAGAAGGGGAGGAAGCAGGAAAGGCAGGAGGCCTAGGTCAGCGGGTGGGCGGTGAACGGTTCCTGGGGACGGCCCTGGAGAAAGGGAGCTGGGAGTGAGTGGGGGTGATGTCACTGACAGTGAGGACCCAGGAGGCTTCCCCTGCAGCTTCTTAAAAAACTGTGGTGAAACACACAAAACATAAAATCTACCCTCATGATCACTGGAAGTGTACTGAGAGCAATGAGTGTATCGCGTGCCAGCACATTCCCCTGTGTTGTGCTACCACCACGGCTGGCGGCGTCCATGGGATGTGTCATCGTCAAAAGTGAAACTCTGGGGACTTCCCTGGTGGTCCAGTGGCTAAGGCTCTGCGCTCCCAATGCAGGGGGCCCGGCTTCTAACTCTGGTCAGGGAACTAAGATCCCGCCTGCTACAACTAAGACCCGGCACAGCCAAATAAATAAATAAAACAAAACAAAAAACAAAACACTGAAACTCTGTTCCCGCTGAACACGAACTCCCCACTCCCTGCCCCCCATCTGGACCCTGGCAACCACCTCTGTCCGTTCTGTCTCTATGAATGTGACTATTTAAGCTCCTCTTATAAATGGGGTCTCACAGCATCTGTCCTTTCGCCACTCACTTATTTCCCTGAGCACAATGTCCTCGAGGTTCATCCACAGTGTAGCCTGTGTGAGACTTTCCTTTCCTTTTAAGGCTGAATAGTATTCCTTTATACATACTCTTATCCCTTTTAAACTTCTGACTATGGTCCATAATAAAAAGTGTATTCGATGTCATGACCTAGTACACATGTATTATGTTACTGAAATAATATGTTATTAGTATATGTTATCATATAATAACATACATGTCTTTGAAATAAACATTTTACCCCCAAACTACCCTTCCTACATGTGAAGTACTCTGATATTTTATTTCTATACTGTTTCTTAAAAAAAAAAAAAGAATCTAGTCACAATCCTCCAGATCAGTTTCCTGACACACTAATGGGTTGCGATTCCCAGTTTGTAAACGGTTGGTCTGTCTGACACTGATTACCCAGGATGCCAGCAAGGCTTGGTGGAGTGGAACATTAGGGTTTGGTGCCAAAGCCGTCAATGAGTAAGGAGGGGTGGAAACCAGCTTCACCCATGTGTCTTCATGAACGGCCTATAATTCCAGCACAACCTATCAAGCAAAGGTCCAAACTATTAGTTTATTTCTGGTGTAAATAGGGTAATTCATGAATTTGCTGCTTTTTTCCAGTGGTCACCAGCTGGCATGGGTCTTTTGCTCTGGTTTATTCACTGCCAGTGGCCATTCCAATCCACTTTTCTATCACGGGGGAAAGCCAAGTAAACTGCCCTTCCTCATACCCTTGGACCCGTGTCCCCCACCCCCGCCCACCTGATCTGGGAAACGGGAAAGTGGGGGGTGCGGGGGGGTGACTTTGGCAGCAGGTGACTGTGGCCTCTGGACCCTGCGGGGCTCCCAAAGGCTCCAGCTGTTGCACAGCTGCAGGAAGGATCCCCTGAGGGAGGGGCACTGTGCAGGGGAGTTGGTAGCGGGGTCAGCCTCCAGGATGGACGCTGGGGGAACACCTGCCAAGAGAAGAGAGGAGGGTCCCAGAGCAACGAACATCAAGGGTCAGGGCTCCCACTGTGTGTCTTCACGATGCTCTGAGAAGGCCCTGGGGTTTCACCACTGTCTCCCAGCCATTTCGGTTAAACACTAAGTGCCAGGAGAGCTTCGCCCTCCCCACCTTATTAATTAGCTAATCTCTGTGGTACTCCCAAAGGATGAGGTCAGAAATATCCCCATCTCCATGGCAATGAAAACATCAGTGGGGATGGGGGGGAGAAATCAGGGGAAAGTTCACGTATGCATCAAAGTTCGCCGAGCACCGCTGTGTGCCGTGCACTGAGTTAGCTGTGAAGATACAATGTGGACAAGCCGTGGCCTCTTTTGGACGTGGGCTGAAGGGGGTGACCAGACCAAGGACTCCGAGTTATGGACGTGGACTCTGCAAAGTTCCAGTGGGGAGAAAGAGCCGGGCTCTTTGACTTTTCAGAAAGTGGAATTGAGGCTGTTCATGTCAGAAGTAAACAGCTGCTCAAGAGTGGAACCAGTCAAGGGTTTGATGATGACCTTGGGTGATTTGGCCAGAGAGACTCACAGAGAACCCTAGGACGCCTCACGACTTGGGCTGAGCCATTTGAGCGCCAAAATATATCTACAAAACATTTTGAGCTGGAGAGTCAACTAGATAAGAACTTAGGATTTTTATAACATGACTATATTTGGTGACTTATTTATTCAGGGTTCCGTTTTGTCTTTGTAACTTAGTGAGGTCAGTACAGTGGGCATTTACTCATCCTAATTCCTCTATCCCATCCCACTGCCTTTCCTTGATAAAGGAACTGAGGATCAGAGGGTAAGTAGCTTGTCCTGCATTAACCAGAAAAAGAACCAGGACACTCCTGCCCAGACGAGAGCTCTGTCCACCACCTCAGGACACCTCTTCAGGTCCAAACTCTTCTCCTGCAGAGCCTTTGAGCGCTGGCCCTGCTGGAATGAAAGGGTTGGAGGAAAGGACAACGCAGGATGCCGCAGTGTGCCCCTTGGGCGCCGAGAGCTCAGTCCTCTCCCATGCATCCCCCTCCCTCCCCGGGACACACTGGCTCCGTCCCTCTGGGAGGGGCCCTCAAGCATGGAGTGCTGTGGTGCAGTTGCTTTGCTGTCAGATTTATGGGTTAGAATTTTGGCTCTGGCATTTGCTACCTGGTAAACTCGGGCAAGTTTCTTAACCTTTCTGAGCCTCAGTCAAATGGGATACTAATAAGCACCCAGCGGGATAGTTTGTGCAGTTAAACCTGGCTCATGGGCTGACGTCAGGTATGGGAGAAGGAGTTCAAAAGCCTCTGCCGTTTCATCTGAGGGCCCTCCCTGCCCTCTCTCTGCTGAAGGCCCTGCAGAGATTACCCCCTGAACCCAGGGCGTCCCAAACACTAGAGACCCTTGTTCTGGGATCCCAGGGGCTCACAACGTGGCCTCAGGGCATCCTGTCCCAGTGAATCACCTCCTTCAGCGGTAGCGCTTTCCCAGCCCCGCGGCCTGGCTAACTTACTGCAGACCAAAAATAGCTCCAATGAATGGAACTCGGGTCCCCGGAAGTCCACAGCCATCCCTGAGCATGGAATTCCAGAGCAGGAAGGACTTCCCGGGGTCTCGCACTCACCCCCAACCCTGACCCCAAGCAGACACCCCGCGGTGGAAATCTATTAAAACCTTGAGCACGTCAGGAGCACTTGCTGTGGACACCTAACTTCCTTGACCTTCCAGCCCAGCTCCCCAACCTGCCTGCAAGAGCTCTCCGGGACAGGACCAGCCGCATCCCACCAGGCCTCCCCTCCCCTTAAATGCTGATCATCTCAACCTCTGTGCTTTGCTTGCACAAATCTTATTTTTCATACTGAGTTCACTTCTCACCTCTAGACCGTTGCTGAGGTTTCGTGGCCCCTCCCTGCTTCAGTGGGGAGCTGGGATGGATGGGGACGGGGCCCCATCTGACACAGTCTGGGACAGGTACCAGCAGCCAACATGCTCCTGATCTAGGAGGAGGGGGAAAGGAAAGCTGACAACCATGGACACAGGTGCCCTCTTCTTGGTAATGCGGAAAGGCACTAGTATTTTCGTGGCCAAACAAGTCCTGAAGGGGAACCTCAGGGCAGAGGGTGGCACGACGCGGGGGTGACGACTGGGTGGGAGCGGGGAAGGCAGAGGGGGCCCTGAGAGCGCCAGCGAAGCCAGGGTTCCAGGAGGGGAAGTGTTACTTGGCCCAGAAAACCCAGGTCCTGCCTTACTTCTTTATCAGACCTCACTGGAGGAGACCTTGGTACTCATTAGGCCAAGGGATCCTGGCTACTCACTCATTCAACAAACATTCACGACCACTTCACTGGGTTTGGTGTTGGAAATACAAAAGTAAAATACACAGCTTTCTATCCTAAAGGAGTTAGCTGTTCACAGGGGGCTTCTCTGAAGTGAACAGATGGCTCATCCGCTACAATACAGGCAAGTACAGGCCCTACAAGAACACAGGCAGGGAGGCACTGAATCTACCTGAGAAGGGGGGGGTCAAGGAGAAGCTTCCCAGAGGAGGTGATAACTGTGCTGAACTCTGGGGGTGAGCCTGTCCAGGAAGCCAGAAGGGGACCCCAAGAGGAGGGAGTAAGCCGCTCAGAGGCCCAGGTCTGGGGAGAGCAGGGTGGGTCAGGAGAGCGGCCTGGAGCTGGGCGTGAGAGCAGGGCTGGGAAGGCAGGCGGGGCGGGTCCCGGAGGTGATGCGGGCCACTGCCTGCAGAGGTGATGGGGGCCCAGTGCGCCGGGGGCCTCGGACCCCCGCCAAGTATGCAGCCCGTACTAGAGCCCAGGTTCGGGAGCAGCGGGCCCGTGGTGCGGCGCAGGGCAGCTTAGGGGGGCGAGGCTTCCTGCCGCACACGCACATGGAGACCGCCACGCTGAGGTCTGGCTGCTCCCCTGTTCCTGAGTGGGTGTGCAGCCGGAAGTAAGGGGCAGCCCTGCTCACGTGCAGCGACCAGGGGGCTGGAGGCCCGTGAGAGGCTGGGGAGGAGACGCCGCTGGAGTCTGGGCTCGCGGTGGGCTCTGCTGGGCCTCCCGTGTCTGACAGCTTTGCTGTCAAATTTCTGTCTTTCCCATCGGATTCCAAGCGGCTGGCACATGGTGGGTGGCGGAGCCTTGGTGTGACCGCCACTTCCTATTGCCGGGAACGTGAAATGACCGCCCCCCCCCCACCCCGAAGCCGCCGCACGCACAGCAGCCTGCCGCCCCCTGCTCGGGCAAGTGCCCTTCCGTTTGCCTGCTGAGGTTGGGGAAGAAGAGGGCATGGCCGGGCATGGCCTTCACTTTGAGTTTATTCTGCTTTGACCTATTGGGACAGCACCATGGTTCCCCCAAATTCAGGTAGAAAGGGAACACTTAGGACGAGACCCCTGGTGAGGCGCTTAAGGTAGGTGTACAGCTTGTCCTGCTGTCCAGGAACTGGCGGTCAGGCTGACTGTCTCAGGGGCGGGGTCTTAATGAGACAGACCCCGGAGCAGAGTGTGGCTCGGCTGGGCAGCCAGCCGCCGTCCTGAGGCCCACAGGCCAGTGGCACCGAGACAACCACAGGAGGAGAGGGATTCTAGACCCGGGGCAGCGCTCCCGAGAGCCCAGCCACCCCCCACCACCCTTTACTCCCCTCTTAGTGCCTCTCCCCGGCCTCCTCTTTCAATCCCTCTCTTTTCCATCTTACCCTCCGCCTGTCTCACGGTTCTCTGCACCCCGTTCCCCTTGCTGCTCTGCAGCCGGCTCGCGGGGCTTCCGTCTTAGTGGTGAAGGAAGCCGCTAAGCACTGCGAGTCACCCGGCGGCTACTCGGCGCTCCGTCCCCCAGAACACGGACCAGCACCTCCGCTGTGCACGGCCCCGAGGGAACCTTCCGCCTGCGGCTTGTGTCATTCGATGGGGCGCCTTTCACAATGTAAACGGTGCTCTTCGGAGTCACCTCAATTTCAACGTGGGACTCGAAAGCCTTCATAGCATCAAGTCTTTCAGGGGCAGATGTCGGCGCCTGGAGGAGACCAGGTCCTCAAATGGACACGGAAGCCTGAGAATAGCGTCCACATTACTGTGCTCCAGAGCCTTCTGACGTGGAGACTGTAAATCTCCTCCCCTCCGGCCGCACCACCCGCTACCCTCACACGACCACAGCTGCGGCAGATTGCTGATCGGAACCCGCCAGGTACCATCCTGGCTCCTGGAGATCTTCCTGTTTGCCCCGTGACGCTCGTCTCCCCACTCTGCTCCCCTTCCCTGCCCACTCAGCTCAGGGACACCTCTCCTTGCCACTCCAAACTCCTTTGGAAGTCTGGCACTGTACCTCAGATGTCAAACCACTGCCCAGAAACAACGGCTTCTGTTAGGATTGGAATGAAATGCACGCATCTCATCCTTAGACAGCTCTGAAGGCATGACTCGACCCGGCCCAGGTCTCTTACTTGTTTCTTCCTGCTCTTACCCTCATCCGGCCCCTCAGCCCCACTGGTCACTCTCAGACTCACCAAGTTCATGTCCATCTCAAGGCCCTGCACCTGCTGTTCCCGCTGCTTGGAGGACTCGTCCCCCCGACATCCAGGGCTACCAGAACGGAAATCTACGAGAGCAGAAGCTTTGCTTTTTCTGTCTTTCCCATCGGATTCCAAGCGGCTGGCACATGGTGGGTGATGGGTAACAACGCTAGATGAACAGTGTAAATAACACGCCACCTGGGACTTCCCTGATGGTGCAGTGGTTAAGAATCCACCTGCCAGTGCAGGGGACACGGCTTCGAGCCCTGGTCCAGGAAGATCCCACATGCCACAGAGCAACTAAGCCCGTGCGCCACAACTACTGAGCCCACGTGCCACAACTACTGAAGTCCGCGCACCTAGAGCCCGTGCTCCACAGCAAGCCACCACAATGAGAAGACCGCGTACCGCAACGAAGAGTAGCCCTCGCTCGCTGCAACTAGGGAAAGCCCGCGCACAGCAATGAAGACCCAACACAGCCAAAAATAAAAAACAAACAAACAAAAAACACACCGCCTCGCATTGTTTCCTCGTGTGCCTGTCCTCCCCTGTAGAAAGCGTCCTGAGGACAGAGATCTGGTCTCGGTGATGCGTATCCTGCCCAGCATCCAGCCCAGGACCTCGAGTGGATGTGCTTTTAGAAATGTTTGTTGACACAATGAAGACAGAACGGGAAAGAGTCCTTTCCTACCAGGCGGGCTTAGCAGCCTCCACAGCAGGAAAAGAGTAACCCTTGCCCTCCCCGCTCATCCTGGGCTCGGCTGCCAGCCCAGCCCCTGGAATGTCGCTCCCATGGCAGCAGAGCTGTCCTCCACTTGGATTCCTTTCCCGCCACTGCCAACATCACTTTCTGAGCTGGTCGGACTCAGAGAAAGGGTATCTGCCCTCCTAGAACAGCACACACCTAATCTTAGGAGAAAACAGGGCTCTGCTGAGATAACTGCCTGATTTCAAGGTGAGCTCTTCTAGAAAGATTTACTGAGGCCATGACTGTGGCTGCTGCTTTTCAAAGCCCAGGCAGACGTTTAGGTGATAGAGTTAAATATTCCAAACTTACCTCATCCTCCCCCTCTCTCCCTCTCTCAAGGGGGAACATTCGGTTCCTCTTCCCCAACCCAGTCCTTCTCCATATTTGGGAATCTGGAACGGGCCCTAGGGGCACAGCGTCCCCTCTCGGTGTCTGCTGGGAGCTGTAGTTCCCGACGAGCCCCTGCCAGCAAGTGGGCTGTCCTTTCTCAGGAGGACGTCTGGACGCAGGGGCGGAAGGTGCCATGAGGAGGCTCACCTTCTGGTTTCAGGTCTCGGAAGCTGGTTTTGGTTGTGGCTCCGTCTCCCCACCTGTAAATAGGGATAATTATCTCTCTTTTCCTACCTGCCAGATTGTTTGTTGGGAGGGGTAATTATCCAGCACTCAGTAAATGCTTTGAGCTCGTGCCAGCAAGGAGGGCTTTATGAATAAAAATTGCTGTCTTTAAAGAGGAAAATATTAACTTTGATTGCCTCATTGCCTTCACAAGCCAATCCTTTGCCTACATGTCAAAAAGATGCTGTTTCATTCCTTGTATGTGCCTTCCACCCACCCCGCATTTAAATAGTTTCCCTGCATCTCATTCCATTTTGTTTCATCATCCTTTGTTTCATATCCTCAAGAATAAATGCGCGCTTGCTCTCTCCTCTCTGAAAGGAGTGGATGAGTTAGACAACTCTGCCCTATGCTGAAAGCACAAGAAAGTCACGAAAAAGGGATGGGTTGGGCCTGCTCTGAGCTCCTCGGCTCATGCCTGGGTGTGGCAGCAAGCTCGGTCTCTGCGCAAGAGGCTGACCTTTGCTCCCTCTGAAGAAGGCACAGAGGTTTCAGTGCGGCAGGAAGGATTTTTGAAAGATCTTTTTTTTTTTCCTTTGGCCACGCCACGCGGCTTGCAGGATCTTAGTTCCCCAACCACTGTGGAGTCCTAACCACTGGACTGCCAGGGAATTCCCTGAAAGATCTTAGCAAGAACTCCCTTCTCCAGAGATTTGAGGGAAGAGTTCTGCCACCCAGCACCTTTAGTTACAGGAAAGGGACTGGTCCCATGCAGTGGAAGCAGCAGCTTAGAAGCAAATGGTTAGAATCCTGGCCCTGGGACTTGAGGCAAGTCATTCACCTCTGGCCTTGGTTTCCTCATCTATGAAGTGGAGACGACACACAGGTCCGAGTTTTGTCGAGTGCTGCCCAAAGGGATGCTCAAGTCAGAAACGTCTGGATCAGAATCCTGCCAGGGTCCACTGTGGACACGCAATCGGTCTACTTGACTTCTCTGACCCTCAGGCATTCTTTCTCTAGGATGGGGATCCCGAGACCACGTGAGGCCCCCTGCACAGAGCCTGGCGCTGCGGCTTCTCAGTAAACGCCGCTGTGACTGTTAGTGCCTTGCACACATGGAGTCGTGAGTCTCCACATGCACCATCATCGCACTGTGATTACTTGTCTCGTTTATGACCGTCTCATTTCGTGATGATCAATGAAAATAATGTAAAGGTGCTTTCTAAGCTGTAAAGAACTACACTTTACAACTTAATGATGAGGGGTGATTAGAACTGAGCACACAGACAAGGGCGATGGAAGCCCCAGAGGTCTCCTCCCGGCCCCAAGTTTCCACGGGATCAAGGAGGTACAATTGCTTTTTACTACAAAGAACTATAAGCACGTAAACTGTCACCAGGAACAGCAGGATTATTCATTTCTTGTTTTAGGTGTGAGTAGTACCATGTCCACTTGAGGAGTAAGAAGGACTCCTGTGCACACCGTACACCAGGTCACAGGGCAGCACAGTCATGTCTAATCATACGAGCACGCTGTGTTTATGGAGGGTGGCCATCAAAGGGTTAAAGCTGTCACTTACGGATGGTGGGATTTCAGGTGATTCTTGTAGTTTTTGGTCTTGTCTGGGTATGCATCATTTGAACAAAAACAGTTAAAAGAGCAGGTACTAAACAATCAGATTAGAGGTTGTAAAATGTGAGGAGGATCCTTTAACCCCAGAGAACGTTTTCTTAGGCGTGTCTGTGGAAATTACGCCCAAGGCCTGTGAAGAGAAGCCAGAGGGGGATGGAGTCCCTCCAGGATGGCCCCAGAAAGACAGGAAGGGACGCTTTCACGTCTGTTTACTTCCTAGGCTGTACCCACACAGCAGTTTCACCATCGAGGGGTAGTAGGTCGAGCCTCCGGTTTTCCACCTCTGCTCTCTGCAATCCCTAGGACTCGGGAACTCACCCCTCCTTCATGCGACCCAGGGAATCACCTTTTGTCATGAGGGATTAGGGGAAGGGTGTGGTGAGCCTACCTAGTCCACTCCCACTGTCCCACTACATTTCAGAACCAGACGCACAAATAACAAACTTGCTTCCCAGCAGGACACAAGATAGGAGGGACGGTGACGCACGCCTCACCATTCATGACCTTCTTCCCAGAGGACGCCCAAGGCGAGTCTGCGCAGGCTCCGGGGCAGCCTGTCTGTTGGGGCAGCCCATCCCCGGAGAGGCCAGGCTCCCTCCTGTTGCCACAGACACTGAGGCTGTCCCCAGAAAGACTTCTCACCCAAGACTTCTCACGTTAACATGGAGCCAGAGAGAGGGCTGCCACGTCAGGCCCTGTGGTGGTGGAAGCTCACAACCCAGACTCGTGGACCGGCACCTCCTGGGGCTTCCTGATTACCCCCCGGAAGGGTGATCTTTCCTGCGCAGACTGATTTGCAGGGAAAGAGGCTTTTACAAAACCAACAAACTGGAGCTTGGCCAAGTAGTCCTGAACAATTTTTCAAATGAACTGAATTGTCATGGGTTAAAAAAAAATGTTCCGACACCTGTTTTCCTCACTTTACCAGCCTTCAAGCATTCCACCTGGTGTCATTATGAACCTGCCCCGGAACCAGATGCTGGGTGGGGTCAGCTTACCTGTGGAGCAGGGCACGAGGCTCGGGGTGAGGATACCAAGACGCCCTTTGAGGTTACAGTCTGAGAGAAATCATTAAGACAAATGCAAAGGCAAATTGCAATTCCTTTTGTTTATTTTATAGTTATTACTTTATTTCTTTTAGGCCCTGGACCCATGGGATAGTGTTGGGCACAGGTGTGTTTTCCTTGCTGTAGTCAGCTGAGTAAGAAACCCAATTTTCAGGCTGACTGAAGCCTCCAGGGTTGGGAGCGCTGCCCTTCTGCTTCTTTGGGGTTCTCACCACCCCCCTCTTTCCACTGCCCTCACCTGGGTCAGGTGTGAAATGAAGATTTCTGGAAATCCTCCCAACATTTCTCCTCCTTCCCCACTGCCCATATGCCTTCATCAGGGCTTGCTGACCCGAAATTCCATTTGGGGAAATAACTTCAGGAAATAATTTGGGACATAAAGATTCTGTCAGTGGTTCCCAGGCTTTTAAATACAAATGACCACTTTTAATTGCCCCTCCATCAACCCTCTTTTGGAATGTTTCTCTAGTAAATAAAATCTATTGATCAGTAACAATCGTAGCATCATCTCAGGTAACCATACAACTGAAATATTAAAACTATGTTGAGAGCCCCTCCCGAGGGCCCGCTGAAGGAAGCCACAGGTTTTGGGGACCAGAGCTGCTCTGGGGGGGGGGATACAGGGAGGGAGCCCTGGGGTGGGGAGTGCTCTTCCCAGCAGGATCTGGGCATGAACAGCGGCCTTGGATGCTGAGACCCACCCCAAAGCATGGGGATCTCTGGGCTGGTGAGGAAACACTTCAAGCCAAGGCGAGGTCCTCTCTGGGGCAGCATGTCGGGGGCAGGGGTGCTGCATCCTTCCGTGGGTGACAGCAGCTGTCGCTTCCCCTTCCTGGCCTCAGTTTGGCTGTAGAATAACGCTCCTTCCAACCCTGAAATCCTATCACTCAGGGTGACTAAGTCTATTCGATTATTTCCTAGGAAACAAGGAAGAGAGCACTAGAAGGAACATTGCAAATCACTCGCAGGCAGGTAGGCAGGCCGGGGCACCAGTATCTGGAAACACCGCCACGTGTCCCTCCTTTTTGGCGGGCTGCATTAGGGCATGTAGCTCCTCAGCTTCCAGCCTTTCTCACAGCGCTCACCAGCGCGGGTACCTGCAAGTCTCGATCAAATGATGCAGAACAGCTCAGGGGAGGCGGGGTACCTTGGAACAGCGCACGCCTACCACTTTGCACCATGCCAGATGCCCCCTGAGATAAGGAATGGCACCGCTGAGTAAGGGAATGGCACAAATACCTGTAAGAAAATGCAAAGCACAGTGGGGAGTTTGAAGGGAGGAGTGATTAGCCTGAGTTGAGTGGGACCAGGGAAGACTCAGGAGGGCCCAGCACCCCCCACCTCCCACGACAGAGCAGGGCTGGCTAGTCCCCAGTGAGCAGCCATTACTTGTTTCACATCAGGCCTGGCCTGGCATCGTGAAGATTTGCTCAGGCGAACCCTCTGGCTCCCGGGGTGGGTGAGAACATGTGGAAGTTGGAGGGCGGGTCTGCGTGGGGGGCTCCTGGTCGCGCTGAGGGCAGATAGGGAGGAGCTATTGCCAGCCCTCTGAAGAATGCCCTGCCGTGGGCTCTGGTGAGAGAAGTCTCCAGTAGTTGTTCCAGCTTTGCCACTGAAACCATGAGTTCTGATCTCAGACAGTTTCTGAGCTTTAATTTCCCATCTAGTGATAGGAATAAGAATAATATACCTGTATTGCCTTGCTCACAGGTTTGCTGTCCAGCTCAAACAGGGTGAGAGCACCTTGTACAGCCAGAATTACGTTATCAGCTGAGAAAAAACACTCGAGCCAAACTGCCTTACTGAAGTCCCAGCCCCCCTCTGCATTCCTGTGTGACTGCCCTGTTGCCTTGGCTTCTACACCCACAACTTGGGGGCCACAGCAGGGCTGCTGTCGCAGGGCTGCTGGTGATTAAGATGAGGTGGATGTAAAGCACTCGGAACAGCGCCCGGCACATGGTTGATGCCGGAGCACCAAACTGAGCCGGGTTCCTACGCTGTAAAGTACTGCACGGGGTGGGGATGACGACACTCCTTAGACACAGAAGCAAAGTGAGCACTGTGTGTGTGCCTGGAGAGGAGGAGACGGGAAGCAGAGTTCTGCCCTGAACTCCAAGTCCAGGCTCTAAAATGAGCCATAAAAATGCCATCTAACTGACGAAGGTCTGGGGCCCGTGACCGGCCTGGAAAAGCATCATCTCCACCCTGCCAATATTTATGTCTTTGGCTTGCTTCTAGCCAAAGTCCACAACAGGCATGATCCTACTGCCTGCAGGGCTTCACCACTGGGGTCCCTGTACAGAGGGGCTCTGGCTGGACGAGACGTGCCCAGAGGGGCAGCTAAGGTTGCTGCCTATCATCACGGAATGTAGGGCCAGCTTGGAAAGGGCAGACTCGACATGTGGGCATCTGACCTTTGTAAGGTCAAGAGTCTGATTCTGGGTCAGAAAGTAAGAGTACAGGACTTTGAGGTGGAATTGGATTCTTTATTCTCCTTACCCACCCCCAGTTATCATCTCATCTTATTATCAGCCTGAACTATTCCAGTGATTTAAAGCATTCTAGGGACTCCCCTGGTGGTCCAGTGGCTAAGACTCTGCGCTCCCAATGCAGGGGGCCCGGGTTCAATCCCTGGTCGGGGAACTAGATCCCATATGCCACAACTAAGAGTTTGCATGCCACAACTAAAGATTCCCACGTGCAGCAATGAAGATCCAGCAGAGTCAAACAAATCAATAAATGTTTTTAAAAAGGCATTCTAGGCATTGTCACATGACCTCTTCTGACCTTTACAACCACCCACATGGCAGGTGTTGATGTCCATGTCCTCAGATGAGAAAAACGAGGCTCAGAGGACTGGCCTGACTTTTCAGAGGCCCTCGGGATTCCAAATGGTGTAGCTCATCTCCCAGACCAGAGCCCTTTTCGCTATGGAAACACGGACTCATCACTTGCTCAAAGCAGCCGAGCAAATCCACACCCTCAGGACACTTCTCAGGCAAGATACACTGAGCACCCGACGAACAGAAGGGAGAGTGGCAGGTCCCAGAGCTTGGGTGGGCTGGGGGATGGCTATCAGGTGGGTTTTGAGTCTCATTTACTAGTTTTCCCAAAATGAAAGCATTCCAGCAAAACAAATATTGAGATGGGTCAGGTCTTACAGGTCTGAGAGAACTGCCTTGTTTCCACTCATTTTATCCCGGGGGAGGCTAGGTGGTTTCAAAGCTTGAGTCACGAGCCCCTGTTCACTCTCCCTCAGGTGGAATACATTAGGACTGCCGCGTCTTAGGCTGAGAAGTTCTGGGTACGTTCAGAAGCGGGTGAGGGGTGGGGAGTGTCACAGTGCTGGTGTTCAGGAATCAGTCGGCGGGCACAGCAGTGCTGAAGTTGTGTGGTGACAGACAGATCACTATGTGGTCCTGCATAGTCAAAGATTGGGTGAGACACAGAAATAGAACACAAGCCTATTTTTATATGACTCTTTGCAACCTCCCACTTCCTTAAATATCCTGACCTCATTCCGGCAGCCACAGCACTACACCTGCTGGCAAGTTGGCTTCTTTTAAGGCTGTGCTGCCATCTCCTGGAAGGCCTGGGCATTGCAAGAACCTTCTCAGGGATGAAGGGAGGGGCCTTTTTCAGGCAGCAAAAGCTTGGAGGTGGCACTTCCGGAGGCTGAGGTGTGGCTGTACCAGTCTCAGCTCGCCCAGGCCTGGTACATCCATGTTCTGATGCTACTACTGCTTACCCGACTTTTCAGGGAAGATTTCTAAAACCAGCTCTGAGAAACAGGTTTTTTGTTTGTTGCAGTCCAATAATTATGTCATTACTAATGATCTTCATTAGCTGCTGTCAGACTTGAGGCAGAACCGATAGAACATGTTGGTAACTTCAGCCTTGAACTGATCCACACTTTCCTCTGGCCTGCGTGCCTCTGGAGTTCGCTGTGTGGGAATGAATACTGCCTGGAGTTGAAGAGGGGTTTAAGGTGCACGCTGAGTATATACTGGTCCCAAGGGCAGTGACCCCACCAACGGAGGCCAGTCCTGAGCTCAAGGGCCACATTTTCTCTCTGCTCTGCTCCAGCCTTGGCTTTACTGTTAGAAAACAAAGTTAGCTGTCGTCCCTGTTGTCCCTCCCAAGCTCTCTTCTGTATTTGGTTTCTCTCTCCTTAGCATTTATCACCACCTGACATACGACTGTATGTATTTCACTTGTTCATGTTCAATTTTGTTTCCTTTCACCATATGGAAACTCCGCAGAGGCAGCTATTTCTGCCTTTGTTCAGTGGGACCCTCAGTGTTTAGAACGAGGCCTGGCGGTTAGGTGTCTGTGGAATAAGTGAGTCCTGGCTTTATCCCCTTCTACGGTTATGGCTCCACACTTCTCAACCGCGGAGTCTGATGCATTTAATGCTTCTGCCTCAGCTTTCCGGGAGGACTTTCTGCAGAGAGCTGAGGGCCCGGGCTGCTGACCAGGGAAGGGGAGGCCGACGCGGGCAGGTCCTGACCCTGTGCCTAGCCTGGTCCCTCTCATCTAATCACAAGCGGACCCGCTTCGAGAGACTTCAAAGGTAGGAACTGGGAGGAACCGAACTGAGGTAACACAAACCTGGGAGGCCCCCAAAAGCCTGAGTGAAGCACAGAATATAATAATAAATGTCACTTATGTGTCTGTGTACTACCACTTAATAAATACTATCGCAGCCGTAACGTATGGAATACTTACTCTGTCCCAGTGCTTTACTGCAAACTGCATCACACACTGTACGGCTGTTTTCCACGAGCTCTCTACTTGGCCTGAGGTATGGAGTCTCAGTGTGGACTGACGGGGAGCCGGGAGGGAGCCCGGCGGAAGACGGCACACAGACGCCCTTTCCCGCCCGCTGCCCGAGATGCGTCCCCACAGCAGGTGCCGGAGAACCACGCCTACGCCCGCACCCCGTTGGGCCTCAACTCCAACAGCCCGCGGCTTCCGTCGCCGGGCTTCCTCCAGCTGCCAGGACTTCCGGGACGCGGCATGCCGGGGCTTGTAGTCCGCAGTTGCTAGCTGCACCGGGAGGGCGGCCGCTTCAGGAGCCGGACTACAACTCCCAGAGTGCCCTCGCGCCGCCGAGCCCCGAGCGTCGGTGGGGGCTGCGCGCGCAGCGATGTCGCTGGCGGCTCTGCAGCTAGAGAGGCCAGGGATTGGCCCTCCCCGGGCCGAGGGTCCCAGGCCTTGTCGTGGGGCCGGGTGTCCAAGGACGCATTGCTCTGCAAATCCGAGGGCGCCAGGCTGTCCCGCGCCGGAACCGCAGGAGAGCCCAGCCGCTCCCCGCTTTCCTTCTCGGGGCGCGGCCTCGGGGAGGCTTGTGGGCCAGGCTGTGCGTACTCTCCCTCCTCCCCAGGCCGCACCGGGTACCTCGCAGCCCGCAGAGGGCGGCGGCCTGGCGCCCGCCCATGAGGAGTGACCCAGCGACTTCCGCAGTCCCCCTGAGGGGGCTCGGGGGGCCCCTGCGGAGCAGCGAGCCTGTGCGCGCCGCTCCGGCGCCGTCGGCGGCCGCGCTTCTACTGGAGGAGGCGGCCGACCTGCTGGTGGTGCACCTGGACTTCCGCGCGGCGCTGCGCACCTGCGAACGCGCCTGGCAGGGCCTGGCGGAGGAGCCGGCGGGCGCGTAAGTGCTGGGCTCGGTTCGCCTCCGGGGGCGGTGGGAGGGGCGCCAGACCCCAGCGCTCCTGCTGTCCGGTCGCTCACGCCAGCCTTATGCCGTCTTTTCTCGCGGTGACTCTCCGGAGGCAGCGGCTCACCTTGTGCGGGTTCTCCGAGGAGAGAACGAGGGGCTGCCTAGTGAGGAGGAAGCGGTTGAGTAGTGTAACGGGCTTAGGGGGACCCACAGCCAGTTCTTTCTCCCCGTTCCAGGGTAGAATGCCTGACGGGAAGATAGAATTGAGTTGTTAAATCACTTAAGTAAGCAGGTGGCGAAGTCCTCTCTTAGGCGCACCCCTCCCCCGAGCGCTCTCACCTTGGCTGATAACTGGGTGTGTTCTGGTCCTGTTGAAGGATCGTATCAAAGAATCGAAATCTTGGTCCTGCCTTGCTCTTTCTGATGCTGCTAGCCTCTCCGGTAGCTGAGGGCATCATTTCTCTGTGGGTTGTAGAGTTGGATTGGGCCGCAGTAGGGAGGGGGTAGAGTCCCCAGAGAAGGATGGATGAACTGGGGAGCCCTGGCTGTGTGTTCAGGGGTCGGTGAAGGCTTGTTGCAGTAAATGCTGAAGGCTGTGATTCTGGGTGCTGCCCTCAGGCGGAGACCTTGCTCCTGCGCCTTTCTTCACTAAGCAAACTCTTAGCTTCAGCTCTCTTTCCACCCACACATTTGTGCTGCCCTTTGACTTTTTCCCCTCGGGAGTAAATGAACCCTTCCTGTTTGCTAACCCTGAATTTACCTGGATGCAGGGATGTGTGTTGGGCAGCAGCCTCTAGGTTTGCCTCTAGGTTTACAGGAACTTTTAGCTCCTGGGAAGAGGGCAGTTTTCTCTTGTGTTGGGGCCCATGAGAGTGACAGTAATGGTGAGGCCCACTGGAATGTCAGTGGCGAGGAGAGAGGAGATGGCTGCTGAGCTGGGAGCTGGCGAAGAACAGTCTCAGGGTGGAGGTGGGAATGGCAATGCAGGGGAACCACTTCTGGACTTGAATTGGCTTTTCTGCGGACAGCTGCTTGGAGGTGAAATGCTCTCTGTGTGTTGTGGGGATCCAGGCGCTGGCAGAGATGGATCGGTGGCAGGAAGTGCTGTCCTGGGTTCTTCGGTGTTACCAGGTTCCTGAGAAGCTGCCCCCCAAAGTCCTGGAGCTGTGGTAAGTCCTTAGGTCCTTACTGCTTCCCCACTGGGTCAGTGCAGAAGCAAGAGGCTTTTCCTGTCCTCTGCCGATGCAGCCCTGATATCTCCTCTTTTCCCTTCCATACCATTTCCCTTCAGATCTCATTCTTTCCCTGTCCCGCCGCCCCCGACTTCAAAACATAACGATAAAAGATGTGGAAGGAGGAATTTAGGAAGGGGGAAGGGAAAAAAGGAAGGAATAGGAGACGAGCAGTGGGGTGACAGAAGTGGGGTGTGTCAGAGCTGAGAGAGCTTCTTGCTTCTCCTAAGAACTCCTGGTTCTTAGCGTGTCAGCATCCTGTAGGGAAGGGCTGGAGGGCCGGGGGCCGGGCTGGGTAGGAGGAGTGTGGTGGTTATGAGAAGTTAACAAACTGCGAAGAACTGACTGCTCTTTTTTCGGGGCTGGATTATTTGGGGCTGCAGTGTTCTTTTATACAGCAAGATGCGAGAGCCTGGAGCTGTGCTGGATACGGTCAGTGCTTGGCTCCAAGATGCTGACAACCAGGGCCTTCCAGAGTACAGAGCCTTAGCAGAACTTCACCTGCAGCGGGTGCTGCTTCCTCTGGGCTGCTTGTCGGAGGCTGAAGAGCTGGTGGCGGGCTCTGCAGTCTTCAGTGAGAAGCAGCGGCTGGACGCACTTCAGGCCATTAGCACAGCGAGGCAAGAGCAGAAACACGGACAGTCCGGCTCCGAGGAGACCCAGAAGCTAAACCAGGAAGGTGAGACGTTGTCCTTCTTTTTGGCCTCTCTACAGTGAAGTAATGGGCTTTCTCCTGAACCTTGGAGCAGTTCTTTGTATGAGTAACTTCCAGATCACAGAATAAGAGACCTGTTGAGGTGCTTAGAAAGCCCAGCCCAGACCCTCGGAAGTTGGCAGTGAAAGGTGGGTGGCGCAGTCCTCAGACAGAACCTTGGCTTTTGTCTCCTGACAGCCACCTTCTCCTTGGGGTCCTGTCGTTAGGTCTGCCTCCACGGTGCTGGCCTGGGTGGGATGTTACTCCTTTAAATGCTGGCCCAAATGCAGACCCCGCTGAGGTGTAGTTGGGGATAGCCAAAGGAGAATGAACAGCTGACATGGTAACTTGTTAGCTCGACTTACGGCATTCAGTTTGGGCCCCTGCCCTGCCTCCTGTGTGTCTTCCCTTAGCAGACCTCTCGCTCAGGGTCTTCTACAGGGATTGACGTCTGCGCCGTTTCAGGGCCAGCCAGCTTCTGCCCAGTAGAGTGCAGCTCTATAAACGGTGGAAACCGCTTCAAGACCCAACACCGTGCACCTGGCTAGCAGCTGCAAGGGCGCCCTGCACGGGCAGGGATGCAGGGGGTGGACTTAAAGGCCCTCTACTCCGGACTCTTCCCCGGCCCCTGAAGCCTCTTCATCACCTTTTCCTCAAGCGATCGTCTAGTCTGTACATGAATACTTTCAAGGACAGAAAAGTCCCTGTCTCCTGACGCAGCTGGGGACAGTTCTTTAAGGAAGTTCTTCCCGAGGCTGAGTTTAACGTTTCCTTCTGGTAGTTTCTAACCCACTGATTCTTGCCTTTTCTGTTGGTAACACGTAGAATAGGCCTAATCTGTTTTACATGAAAGGCCCGTTAGGAGACTGAAGTCCTGTTTCCAAAGCGTTTTTCTTTCTGTGCTTTCTTTGTGAGCATGGACCTGCTGAGTTAGGATCACTTCTTTGCAAACAGGTTGTTGACTTCAGGGACTACACGTGACCCCCCCAGACCCCCTGCCTGTCCGCTGCCTGGGAAGGAGGAGTTCAGGGCTGGGAGGTAGTGTTCATGTTTGTACTCACGGTCCGAGACTGGAATTCTTCACTGTACCTATTAGGTGCCCTTTATTTTCTGCATTCATTGATCATCAGGAACTATTGCTCTGTGTAACTCTGTGCATACGTCTTAGGCCAAAATGCTGTAAAGTAGTCAGGCTATTAAAGAAGCACCAGATGTGCCAGGTTTCCCCGGCTGAGTAGACGTTTCTGTCAAAAGTCCTCGTAAGGAGGTGGTATTCTGGTGATTTAGTCTGTCCTTAAAGCACCTTTGGAGCTTTTGGAACTTCCTTTAGAACCACTTTATGAACTGCATGAGAAAGCCAGTCTTGTTACCCTTTTGCTCGACTTTTATAATCAAGCTCAAAGCTCAGAGTCAGGGAAGCTGGTTCTTACCCTGAAGTTATGCTCCGTCTCCCTGGCCAGGCTTCTCCTCCCACAGGTTCCTGTCACTACTGACGTTGCTTCGCCAGCTTTGGGACTCTGCAGTGAGGCACTTCTTTTCCCTGCCCTTCAGAAAGAGCCTCCTGGCTGCCTTGCTTCTCTGCCTCTTGGTGGTGAGGTTTGATCCCGGTGAGTGAAGACGCCTCCCGCCCTCCTGGGGATGGGGCGGTTGACAGGGGCTGGCCCTTGGGAGCCCTCCTGGGGGTGGAGGTTTTCCCTGGTCTCTTCTGCAAGGAGGAGTTGGTGGACCCAAGCAGGAGCCAGCCCTGGAGAAAGTCCACTGTGCCCTGTTGACCCTGGACGTCCAGGGGTGAACTCTGAGGAGAGCCTCAGAGTTAAAAAAGAAAAACTTCATCATAATGTGTAAAAACTTTATGTTAATTTAAAACATATTAAATTGTAGAAATACAATTACAATAGAAAAATATATATAATATTTTAGAGAATATGGAAAATAGAGAAAAGTATAAAGGAGAAAACAGAAATCACCCATAAGCCTGCTACTGTAATGGTTATACTTAGTCTTTCTCTGGATATAGATGCAGTTTTCTGTGTCATTAAGTATTCTTTTTTTTTCCTTCTAGTTTTATTGAGTTATAATTGACATAGAGCACTGTATAAGTTTAAGGTGTATAGCATAATGATTTGACTCACATACATCATGAAATGATTGCCACAGTATGTCTAGTGAACCTTTATCATTTCATATAGATAAATAATTTAAAAAAGAAAAAATTTTTTTCCTTGGGATGAGAACTCTTAGGACTTACTCTCTTACCTTCTGTATCTAACACACAGCAGTGTTAATTATATTTATCATGTTGTACATTACATTCCTAATACTTATTTATCTTATAACTGGAAGTACCTTCTTCCAATTGCCCATCCCCCTACAAGTATTCTTTAAAACATGGCTTTAGGGACTTCCTTGTTGGTCCAGTGGTTAGGACTCTGCGCTTTCACTGCTGAGGGCCCGGTTTGGATCCCTGGTCAGGGAACTAAGATACCGAAGCGCAGCCAAAAAAAAAAAAAAAAAATGTGTTTAAAGCTTTACCTGGCTGAATAATATTTCAGATTACAGGAACTTCCATAATTGATTTTACAATGCCCTGTCGTTGAACATTTTGATGGTTTCTTACTCCGTTTTCTGCTGTGCTCTTTGCTGAGGGTTAATTCTTCAGACCCATAAGCACTGGGTCAATGGTTAGGTGCTCACTCGTGGACTTTCCTGTGTCTTGCTCTGTGTGAGTTATGACCTAATCTCTACTCATGAATTTAGTTTTAGGATTATGTAACTTTCAAAACTGAAAGGAAAACTGGAAACCCTTGTTTCAGTCCCTTCATTTTCTTTTTCTTTCGTTTTTGGTTGAGAAACCTAAGAACCAGAGAGAAAAGAGAAAAGATGACTCGAGAGTCACACAAACGTGTGTCTGTTGCTCTTGACTTAGCCTTAGATCTCACCCGTGTCCGCCTCTTCCCTTTTTCTCGCTCAGGAGCCGTTTCTGCACAGCTCAGGTTGTCCCTTTGACCCCGTGGCTGAACACTGAGCAGGAGTTCCCTCTGAACAGCTCTGTTAGGCCTCAGGGAAGCTGAGGAGAGTTTGTGTTCATTCCTGTCCACCATCTGACCTTTGACTTTGTTCCAGAGGCTTCGAAACTTTTTTGTGGTTCTTATGAGTCCTTCAGCCTCATAAGCCCTGGTCTCCTGAGTGGGTACAGCAAGGGGCCGTTTGAGCTTCTTCCATCAGGGAGCCCCGGCTGTGGTCCCACCCTCAGGACAGTCTTGACTCAGTGCAGAGGTGGTGAGAACCCAGGGCTGGGCTGCAGTTAGAACTCGGCAGAGAGGATGTAAAGAGGGTGGACTATAATGGCTTTCTTAAAAGTAACATTTTTTTTTTTTTTTTTGGCACGCCTTGTGGCATGCGGGATCTTAGCTCCCCGACCAGGGATTGAACCTGCGCCCCCTGCATTGGAAGCGTGGAGTCTTAACCACCAGACTGCTAGGGAAGTTCCAGTAACATATTGCTTTTTAAGAAAGAAAAAAAAATCAATTAAAAATCAGTAATTCAAATAAGGAAAAACAAACGAAAACAAACAGCCAACTCAGCTCTCATTCAAAAGAGGGGGATTTTACTTTTATTTTCAATATAATTAACTTATGATAAAAATAGGTAATACTGTCACTTGGCTCCAAATTGAAAAGATACAAAAAGGAATGTCGTGAAAAGTCTCTTCCCAAATTCCTCTCCCCAGAGGGGGCCACCGTTACCAGTATTTTGTGTATTAAAAAGTTAGGTTAAAACATAATAAATTTGGATCTTTTTCTGAGCAAGCTAGAGGTCACTGTAATCCAAGTGAAGAAAATACATCCCAGAGTCTATATCCTGGAGAAAGGGACATTCTTTCCTGTTGGGAGGGGAGGAGGGGCACCAGCATGGGTCGCTCCCCAGGTGGGAGAGTTTGGGTGGGAAGGGGCCCACTGACTCACCTCTCCCTGCAGCTTCTCCCGCTTCCCTGCCCTTCATCTACAAGCTGGCTCAGATCTTCCATCGGATCCGCAAGGCCGTGGCTTCTCCTCTCCGCCGGCCTCCCGTCCACGACTGAGTGGTCTTCCTGCTCACCTTGACCGCCTGGTCCCCAAGGCTGCCGGACAACAGAGCCAGTCATCCACGGCAGCCTGTTTCTTGCAGCTGGATGGGCCCTGCCAGTGCGGCCAGCCTAATTCTAGGAGGAGCTGACCTGGCCCAGGCACTGTATCTTGCTGCCTGAATGCCCTCCCCTTTGCGCCCCACTTTGGCCGGCTTGGCAGGTGGTGTGGAAACAAGATGCACAGCCCTGCAGAGGCCCCTTGCACAGGAGGGGTTTGGGAAAGGAGAGTGCTTTGTCCTTGAAACATTTCATCTTCCTGCAAAGGCCGGGGTTTGAATTTTCAGGCCAGGGTGTTCATGAAGCTGGAAGTTCAGAACAAGGTCCTGGTGGAGGGACTTGGCCTTTCACTTGCTTGGAACACTTACCTCTGAAGGTCGCCCCCAGTGCAGGCCCTCCCCGGGCAGGGTGAGGGCTCCACAGTCTGGTCTGGTTTACCACTACCCCTCCCCGAGGTGTGCAGTGGGCCCATCTCTGCTCAGACCAGACATGGCTTCCTGAGCCCCTGGTGCACTTCTCACTGGGTGAGGGGTTCTGGCCTGGTGCCTCCTGGGCTTCAGCTCAGATTTCCAGGTTGTCAGTGGCCAGGCGGGGCTCTGTTACACCGGTGTCTCTGCCCTCTCGCCCTCCTGTCAACTCCTCCCCCTGCCATGCGGTAGTTGCGCTTCGCCCGATGGTTGTCTCACCAGGTTCTGCCTGCATCCCTGCCTCCTTGGTACACGCCTTTGCTGGTTCCCCCCTTCTATGACCTGTTATTCTAGTTATATTCTATTGCTTGTATAACACACAAGTGTTTCTGCTTCTGTGACCATGAAAAGTAGGCCAGCCTCAAAGGCTGATGAGCTGAAAATGGAGCGGGGTAGTCAGGTGAGCTGGAAGCATGTGTGGAGGGGGTTGGGTGGAGGGAGGCTCTGCAGGCAGTGAACGATTTTATTCCTATGCGGGGAGGAGACACTGGGGCCCTAGCGGTTGAACAGCTGAAATGTTTCAGTGCTTCCTGTCAGTGGCCACAAGAATCCTACCTGTTTCCGTGTGAGGACATGCCGTCGGGTGGTGGAAGGCCTGGGAGGTTAGTCCTAGGGTTGGTCCGCCGAAACTAAGAGTTAAGAGCCCTGCGGAGAGGAAGGGGGGCGACCGAGCTTTGCTCTCTATCCTTCAGGATGATTTTTAAAATCTGGTCCTGTTCACACCCTGGATAAAACTCTTCAACGGCTTCCCCTGGCCCAAGGGTAAAGCACAGGTTCTTGCTGTGTAGGCCCTTGGGCACTGGTTTTGGCGGACACCCCTACTTGGCGTGGGGCCTCTGATCCAGCCCAGCCCCCCATGGTCTTAGTTTTCTGAGCACTGCACCCCTCACACCGCTGTGCCTTCTGCACCTGCTGCGCCCTCTGGAGGCCCAGCTCCCCTTTTGCCTGGTGAGCCCGTTCAAACTTCCAGACTTACCCAAGGGTTGCCTCTGTGCATCCTTTCCTGGTGTCCCCTGCTCCAGGCCCCTGTTTCATGTGCTTTCTGTGTGGTGACCCCACGGCCTTGTGATTGTGGGGTTCTGTGGCCTCTCTGAAGCTGGGGAGTGTGGCTCTTCGCAGTGCTGAGTCGAGGGTAGATCCCTGCCCTCCCACTCGCTGGCTGTGTGACTGTTGGAAAGTGATTTAACCGCATGTAAGTTGGTTCTTCCCTCACAGGGACTTGGGTGAGTAGATGAGCCTCTGGTGCGGTGTTAGCACATCTCCTGCTCCGGGTAAGAGCTCCCATGAGAGGTAGCTGTGTTCCCATTGCCTGGCCGAAGGCCGGGGGTTAGAAGGTGTTTAGAGGCATTTAAAAGAATAAGCGGATGTAACTGACATGACGGGAGGCCTCTGCCACAGGTGCGTGTGTGGGTTTGTGTTGTGGAAGCCCCGACTTTCCAGCCTCTTCTCTCGCCCCGGAAGCCCCCATGTGGCCCTGCTCTAGGCCTTGAGGGTCTCTGCTTCCTGTCTGTCTTGAGCTCCGCAGCCTTGTTCGGCATCCAGCCCTCCTAGTCAGACAGGCACTCGGCCCTGCTGCTCGGGTGGCTCGGGCCGTTTCTGAGGGTGCAGCTGCTGCTCTGGCTGGTCCTCAGCTCTGGGCTTGACGAGGTCCGAAGCGAAAGGAGAGCCGCCTTGTCACACCAGCACCTGTGGTGACCAGTGAGGTCGCCATGAGCTGCAGATGGCCTTTGAGCCCGTGAAGTGTGGCTGGTCCATATGGAGATGTTCTGTAAACGTAAAATACACGCTGCTTTCAAACACATAGAACTACAAAGGTGGAAACTCGATAATTTTTATATTGATTGCATGTTAAAATGACAATCTTTTGGGTATATTGGGCTAAATAAAATCTATTACTGAAATGAATTTCACCTGTTTCTTTTCATTTTTTGGGGGGGCTCCCAGAATGTTTAATCTTGCACGGAGATTAAATGTTTCTGTGGGCCGGCACTCGCCAGCACCCAGCACACGTCCGGCCCAGAGAAGCGGCCCATATAGTGGGGTCTGCAGACAGGAAATCTGGAAAGACCACCTCTTGTAGCCCCTTTGTGAGTTAAGGAAATGGGGACCCCAGGGTGAAGTGAGCCCCCAGGTGACAGCCTGCATGAGACCAGGGTCTCCTATCCACCCAGCGTCCCCTCACTGCACACGGTGCCCTCACATGCCCGGAGGTCAGCCGCTGAAGCTCGCTGTCAGCATGCAGCTGTGTCTGGAAGGTACCGCGGTCCGAGCGAGTGGGCTGGTCCTGCAGGTTCTGCGAGGATACGACGTGGGTTCTGTGGCCGAGGGGCCGCTGGGGAGGCGGGGTGAGGTGACGAGGGCTTGGGCTGCAGTGGGTGGTCACCGGTGCGGGTGGGGAGCAGCGGAGGGGAGGATGCAGGGTTCTGCTTCTAGAAGGGGGTTCGGAGGGGCCGAGGGCGTATTTCGTGGCTTTGCGCAGATGATGCCGTGGATGTGTTTGCACATGTGTGTGTCTAGACTGTTTAAAAACTATTTGAGGTTTACGTGTATAGTACAGAATTCAGAAGTCACAAAAGGGTGTTTGTGAAAAAGAGCGTCTTTCCTTCCCCGGCTGCCTGCCCCAGCCTACCTCCGCTGCCATCCGTATCCTCCCACAGCTAACCTCTGACACGAAGCTTCTCTTCCTCTCTGCAGAGGATGGCATCCTACACACACGTGCCACAGTCTTTTTAAAACTTAATTAATCTTGGATGTTTGTTCCGTATCAGCTGATGTAGAGCTGCCTTATTCTAACGAGCGCTCTGTATTCCGTTGCATGATAGGCTCACAGTATAAAGCCCGTACCCTTTCCCCTGAATGCAGTGAAGCCTGTCCACCCTCTCCTAAGCCCGAGTCTGAGATTAGCAGGTGGGGGTCACACCTCTGCTGTCTGCCTGCTGACTGCCTCAGCCACAGGGGAGCCGAGAGCCGGCCTCTCACACTCCGGACACTCCACTTCTGAACCGGGGCTATTGCGTCCACTATTCCCCAGCTCCTCCTTTTCAAGCACCTCTTTGAAACTTTTCACATCCCCTTGTTACTTTTTCTACCATCCGATGGGGACTGACAGGCATCAGGTAATATTTGGAGACTTGGTTGAAAAACGAAAGGATTTTTGCGGAAGTACGTCAGCATAGAGAAGAGTCACTTTAACAGTAGCACCAGCATTATTGATGTGGAGAGGTTGCTTAGGCAGAAAACCAAAGTGTACGGTCCTTAGAAGGTAACCAGCAGCCTCACCCGCAGAGCTGCATTAAGTTCCGGAGAAAAGCACTGATGCTTTTATGTTAAGAGGCTTGTTTTCCAGATGCAACAGAGCGTAGTCCCTTCCTTGGCTCCTTGCTGCCTCTGAGGGCTCTGACTCTGCCCTTTCTGTTTCTTGGGCTGGTTTCCCTCTGCCCTTGGCCTGCGTGCTTGGAGGGAGCACACCCTCAGGGCTCTGCCGGCAGCTCTGCTCTGTCTGGTCTCCACCCCCATCTCTGACCTCACAGGCTATTTGTTTTTTATTTCTTCTTCTAGAGTTTCTTTGTATATAAATTTTTTCAAATTTGGTTATCGATCCCATTTTCTCCTGTTTTTAAATAAAAATATACACACTGTTTTATTCCTTTTTTATTTTTCAAAGAAGTGGCATGATTTTGAGGAATATAAAGGAATATAGGTTATTATAATGTGTACTTTTGCTGGTTTGGGTTCTAGCTCTGCTGCTGAATTGCTCTGTAACTTTGCAAAAAGCACTTAATCTTTAGGTCTCAATTTTCTTACCTTAAAGATGGGGATAAAATTTTTCTGCCTTATTTTCTTTATGATACTTTTGTATCATATGAGCAAAAGTCCACTAAAAAAACTTTGAAAAGTATTAAGTGATACATACATACACGGGATGGAGTATTTAAAACACCACGAAATATTTACTATTATAAAATAGGATGGTTCTCCAGACGCGCAGGCTCAGCGGCCATGGCTCATGGGCCCAGCCGCTCTGCGGCATGTGGGATCTTCCCAGACCGGGGCACGAACCCGTGTCCCCTGCATCGGCAGGCGGACTCTCAACTACTGCGCCACCAGGGAAGTCCAGTTAAGACTTTCTGATAAAATAGGTCTAAAATATTTGAAATAGGTGCGTGAAATAGGTTACACAGACACTGACTTTCCATATGGGCACATTTAGTTGGATTAAGGAAGACTAATGGCCTACTAGGGATCTGTGTCTAGTTACACAGGCAAATGCAAATCAACGCTTTCTCTCCTCTTTTTAAAATAATCAGGACTAGGCCAGGAAATGACACGCCCTCTGCCTCACCTTTACTTCAGGCCTGTGGGAGGAGGAGGGTGGGGCTGGAGAGTAGGCTCTGTGAGAGAATATTTGCTGAAGACAAAGGCTGGGGGTTGTGGTCTGAGGGGGTGGCTGTCTCAGAGGCAGGGAGAGTTCACGACAGGGAAGCAGGTGCAGGTGGGCACTCGAATTTTAGAGATGGATCTGTGAGCCGGTACTGCTGGGGTCAAAACTCTGACACCAAATTGACCAGAGTGAAAAATAGCTGGGGTCCAAGCCTGGCTCTGCTGCCACATGGGATGACCAGACTTTACTTTCAGATCTGTGAACAGGCCACGTTACTCATTATGTTTGTAAGACATGAAATGTGTTCATTCAAACAACCTTACTAAAAACCCCGTAGAAACATCTCCATCTTCTCTTCGATACATATGCCTATTGTTTGTCATAAACATATATCTAGTACTTTCAGTTCTGCGGTTTTCATTTAATATGATCATCTATTCAGTTTTCAGCATTGCTGCTTCTTTATGTATTTGTTTCCTGGGGTTGCTGAGACAAAATTAGCACAAACTGAGGGGCTTCAAACAACAGAAACGTACTCTCTCACAGCTCTGGAGGCTGGAAGCCCACAGTCATGGCGTCTCTCTCCGGAGGCCCTGGGGAGGGTCCTTCCTACCTCTTCCAGCTCCCAGAGCTCCAGGTGTCCCTGGGCTTGTGGCCGCATCCCTCCTGTCTCTGCCTCTGTCCTCATGTGGCCGCCTTCTCAGTTTCTATGTTTTCTGCTTTTCTGTCTCTTTTAATGTCGCCGAATTTAGGAAACACCGTAATCCAGGTGATCTCATCTCGAGGTCTTAATTACACGTGCAAATGAGGCGACAGTGGAGGTTCCAACTGGACGAATCTTTGGGGTCTCAGTTTTCCATTTTAGCAGCCATGTAACCCTTCCTACTGATGTGCTGGCCATTCTAGATCTTGCTGACATTTTGCTAATGTGAGCAACAGCTCTGCACAGACTGTGTGTACGAAGGCCATGTAACTGTTATTTTCCTTGTGGGTTATTTTCTTGGGATAGTCTTCTGAAGCAGATTTATGGCAACGGTGAGAGTGTTTTTCCAGCTCTTTTAACATGCTGCCAGGGTGTGGCCCAGAAAGCCTGGATGTCTGTGATACCCACAGCATTATGTGAAATATCTGGAAAACAGAGAAGCCAGCAATCGTTTCAGTGTCTGATAGGAGGCAGATATCCAACAAGTGAAGAATCAGCTGCATGCAGAGCACCAAGGCCTCAGAGAAGACCTGACCTGACCGCCTTACCTCTTCTGTGGTGCCGCTTTACCCCGCGCAGCTCGTTCGGTGCTTTCTGAGGGGCTGGCGGCTGAAGAAGGCGGTCACCGGATGGGTAACAGAGCCTTCGGTGAGGGCGGGGGCTTCCCCTGGCCTGTGAGCCACTTGCCCCTGTTTGTGAAGGAGACGAGTTTTCTTAGTTCACCAAGCTCAGGGTTCTCTGCACTTCGCCTCCCATCCCAGCTGCCTTGTATTTCTGTCGAGTTTTCTGTGCCTGACAGGTGATGGCCTAATGGGCTGCCCCCTGGGAGGTGAGCTTAGCAGGGATCAAAGGCAATGCCATGAAGTGTCCCACTTCTGACATCAGCCAGTTGGCGGGAGGGGAGCAAGGGGAGAATCCGGGCCGTTAGGAAAATGCTTCCATCCCCAGCTTAAAACAAGGCCACCCAGACCCTCCATGGTTGGTTTTGGAAGGGGACGCGCCTTGGAGAAGGGTTGGCTGGACCGTGTGTCTCCACATCTGCGCCTCTAGATTTCAGTGCCGCAGCCGTCCGCCCTCAGAGGGGAACCGCTGCACCCGCGACCCTGTGGCCATCGATGCCCCCTGCCCATCCAGCGCCCTGCAGTGCCTGAGACACAAGCGGGGAGTCCGGTATTCAGATGCGAGTGGTCTTACGGCAGGCAGTCACCGGAGTTAAATCCATGTGGCAAGCGCCTATATCTAGATAGTCTGGTTATGAAACAGAGTCCCCCCGCAGCGTGGGACTGGGAAGTACCGGGTCTTCTTTCTCCAGGCACCCATCGCCCTCTGCGGTCAGCTCCACCTTTAACACCCACCCCTGGAGCAGCTAGACATTTGACCTCCAAGTCTAGCCGAGCATGACAGGCCTCTAGCTGAGGCTCAGTCTGGAGGTGATGACTAAGCATGGAGTCTGACCCCCTGAGTGCAAACCCCAGCTCTGTCTCTTACCAGCATGTGATCAGGAATGACAGCTAACACTGCTAAGTTTCTGATTCTTCACCTGTAAAATGGGGGTGATAAGAGTGTTAAGTTCAGGGCCTTGTTGCGAGGAGTAAAAGAGATAAGCACCCAGCACAGCATCTTACACACACAGTGCTGAGTCAGGGAATGTGTAAGGAACACACACGTTGTGAAGGCCGGCCCCAGGGGCGTCCCTGGTGGCGCAGCGGCTAAGACTCTGCGCTTCCAATGCAGGGGGCTGGCTTCGAGCCCTGGTCGGGGAACTAGATCTCACACGTGTGCCACAACTAAGAGTGCACATGCCACAAGTAAGGGGCCAGTGAGCCACAATGAAGGAGCCTGCCTGCTGCAACTAAGACCTGGCACAACCAAATAAATAGCTAAAAAATATTAAAACAAAACAAAACCAAAAGACTGACTCTCCTCCTGGGGGATTGATAGGAATGATCTTACCTCCTACTCAGATGCGTGTGGCTCAGCACTTTAGGCATCACTATAATTATCGTATTGGAGAATACGACCCCATAGCACTAAATCCACACAAGAAGAAATAACATGGTCTCTGGAGTCTGGTGGATGTGGAGTGATCGCTTTACAAGGCCTAAATCACACTGGGAGGTTGCTTTCTCATGAATAGCCCAGACTTTTTTTTTTTAATCATTGCAAAAGCTAATTTATTTCACTCTTTTTATAAGAACAGAACAAACTCTTGATCCCAGTTGGGCCCAAATCACCTATTTTCGAGGCTGATTTTTTTTTTTAATTTAATTAATTAATTTTTTGGCTGTGTTGGGTCTTCGTTGCTGTGCACAGTCTTTCTCTAGTTGCAGCGAGCAGGGGCTACTCTTTGTTGCAGTGCGTGGGCTCCTCATTGCAGTGGCTTTTCTTGTTGCAGAGCACGGGCTCTAGGCACGTGGTCTTCAGTAGTTGTGGCACGTGGGCTCAGTATTTGTGGCTTGTGGGCTCTAGAGCGCAGGCTCAGTAGTTGTGGCGCATGGGCTTAGTTGCTCCACGGCATGTGGGATCTTCCTAGACCAGGGCTTGAACCTGTGTTCCCTGCATTGGCAGGCAGATTCTTAACCACTGTTCCACCAGGGAAGTCCTCAAGGCTGATTTTTTAAAATCTCTACAGGGAGCAGGGAACTTTAAAGCTATTAGAGCAATGCTGCTCTCCTCTGTGAATAGCCTGAATTTGACTTCAGTTTTTCCACCTGCAAAAAAGGGGGACTGTGTTAGGGTTCTCCAGAGAGAGAGCACCCATGGGATATATGGAGACACACACACATGCGCACGCACACACACACACACACACACACACACACACACACGGAGAGAGAGAGAAAAAATAAGGAATTGGCTCACATGATCATGGCCCAAGATCTGGAGTCTGCAAGCTGAACCCAAAGTAGCTGCTGGTGTGAGTTCCAGTCCAAGGGCAGGAGAAGACCAGTATCTCAGCTCAAGGGTCAGGTAGGCAGCTGGTCCCTTTACTCAGCCCTTTTGTTTAATTCAGGTCTTCAACTGATTGGATGAGGCCCACCCACACTGGGGAGGACAATCTGCTTTCCTCAGTCTACTGATTCAAATGTTCATCTCATTCAGAAACACCTTCACAGACACACCCAGAATGATGTGTGGCCGAGTGTCTGGGTGTCCCGTGGTCCAGTGAAGCTGACACATAAAGTAGCCATCACAGGGACTGAAGACACGTGTCCTTCCTCCTTTCCAAACTTCTACTCAGAAAGAAAGGATGCAGGTGGGCTCCAGGTTGCCACAGATCAAATAATTGTGAGACAGAGGTCTTAAAAACCAAGAAGAAGTAGATGTTTTTTACTCTTAAAGACGGTCAGGCCACTATCTGAGTCTTTTTTTCACTATCTGAGTCTGAATGGGCTGCCATAACAAAATACCACACACCAGGTGGCTTAAACAACAGAAACTTATCATCTCACCATTCTGGAGACAGGTAGCCCCAGATCAAGGTCCAGCAGGGTCAGTTTCTGGTGAGGCCTCTCATCCTGGCTTGCAGACGGCCACCTTCTTGCTGTGTCCTCACCTGGCCTCCCTCTGTGCATACACTCCTGGTGTGTATTCCTCTCCTTATAAGGACACCAGTCCTATTGGGTCAGAGCCCCACTCTTACGACTGCATTTAACCGTAATTACCTCCCTAAAGGCCCTATCTCCAAGTACAGTCACACTGAGGGTTAAGGCTTCATATATAAACTGGAGGGGGCGGAGTACCCATCTTTTTACCTCCCTGGAACCAAAAGATGTCATATTCAGCATTTATGGTGTAGACATGGCTCCTTCCAACCCTTAACCCCATAAAGAGGAAAGATGATGAGGTTCAATGAATTATAATGAAGGCTCTGAATGCCATCATTTACCACTGTTGTCATTATCATTTTTATCCCAAGACATTAAGAACCTGTTCATAACATATTTGGTTGTTTACAAAGAGAACTCGAAAAATCAATTTACTCAGCAATGTTTACTGAGCATCTTTGATGCCCTTGACTAGCTACTTTTGAGGGGGAGGGAACAACCCCTGCCTTCAAGGTGTACCACTTTTGTAGCAATACTTAAACACATGCACACGTACACATACCAAGAATCCAAAGTGGAAAGTGATAAATGTAATGGAAGTGATAAAGTGACAAATGTACACTCTGGGAGTTTGGAAGGGAGATAAATGCATAGTTGATAATAGTCATCATCCTTTATTGAGCATTTACCATGTGCTTGGCAGTTAGCTTAGTCACGGTTCTCAAGTTTTAGGATCTTACATTATAAGGTAGACAAAATTCAACTCATAGTTTACTAAGCACTGTATGTATCGATGGGTAAAGCATTGTGTCTGAGACTCTCTCAAATGCGAAGATGATTAAGACACGTGTCCCATCCTCTAGAAACTCATAGTATAAATAGGAAACTGTAGGAATGGGTGCTCAGCAGAACAAATTGCTATAAAATAAAAAAGTGTTCTCACTCTCTACTGGCCGGAGATAGGCACCTGTCGGGAAGGGAAGGGAAAGTGAATCTGTGTTTGTGCTTGGACACTTGGCGAGTCTCCACGTCCGGCCAGAGCAGCTCTACGTGGTAATACCTTGCAGAAAAGCCATGGATTTGCCTGGAGTGACATGGGGTTGGAGGTCGGGGCCTGAGGAGAGTGGGAGAGGAGACAGAAGTGCCTTAACTCTCTTTAGCACTGAATGGACTCTGGTGGGGAAGTTTGCACTGAGACCAAGGATCAATGACGGTCCTGCCCACCACTAAACTGGGGAGGGGAGGGGAGAGTGAGGGAAGATCAGTAAGGTGGACAAAATCTGAAGTGTGAAGAGAGGGCCAGACCCGTTGTCCCCACCCCCTGCAACCAGGGGAAGCGGGGCAAGCCCCTGGCCCTTCAACATCACTTGTGGTCACCAAGAGAAAGGCTTATTACTGAGCAAAGAGGCAGCCAGAATCCTGGTATCGTTGTGCAAGTTCTGGGCTTAAAAGTAGGAAGAGGGAGTGATGAGAAATGGATCAAGAAAGAAACTTGAAAATAATGGTGGAGGGAGGAGTAGAAGCGGGAACAGAGGACGCACTGAGCACCTGCTATATTCTCACTAATTCTTATCTCAGTTAATCCCCCAGTAGGCAGGCCGGCCTCGATGGAGGCACAGCGGGCTTCAGAGCAGAGGCTCCACCCCTCACTCAGCACAGGCTGACGAGCGGCAGCAGGGCTGAGCTCGGAGCCTGTCCCTCCCACCCGGTACCCTGCCCCACCACTCCTGCACTCCCCCGGGTTGGGGGTGACTTCGCGAGCTGAGCCCCAAGCAGGTGCCTTTCCTGCCTGGGCCGGGCCTTCCTGGCGCAGCTAGTGTTTGGCCGCAGGAAGAGGATGAAAGTTTGGGGACCGTGAACGTTTATTCTAACAGCACTTTACATTTCTTCCTAAGCGGCTGGAATTACAAAGGCTGATCCTACAGACCATAGCGTGGGAGCCTGGAGCCCAGCCGCGCAACGCGCGCGTGCGGCGCCCGGGCAGAGACCCGAGCCGCGGGTAGGCGGGGAGGAGCGATTGTGACCTGCCCGGTCCCTCCCTCGCCAGCACTGTGATGCTGCAGGGCAGCTGCTGGCCCCCTCCCGCCTGGTGTCACAACAGCGGAGGCGGCTGTATCTGGAGCAGTTGGAGTGGGCAGGCCCAGCCGGGAGCTAGCGGGCTACGGGAGCGGCCGCGATGGTGAGCCTGCCGGGCCGGGGCGCGGTGCGCTGGGGGTTGGGGGCACGCGGCGCCCAGCGCAGGGCCGCATCCACGCGGGGGCTTGCAGCCATCGCTTTGGATCTAAGGAGTTCGAAGTCTCTGGGGGTGTCAGTTCAGGGTCGAGGGATTCGTACCCTCGGGCGGAGGACAAGCCGGTGCCAGTGCCCCTTCTCGTAGAGAGAAAGTGGGGACGGGGGCGAGTTGCCCCTTAAAGGGACCCAAGGGAGATGTGCACACTCAGGTGAGGGGAAGGGGGACATGGGGGCCCTCGCAGAAGAGGTGAGGCTCTGAGGCATCACCTTGGGGCAACTCAGGAATCCGAGTGGGGGAGGGGCAGGCAGTCCAGGGATTCCTAGAGGCTGGGGGCGTGGGCGGTCAGGTCCCTACACCCAGCCAAATGTGACAGAGCCCCGAACGTGTCAGGGGACTTAGGGCGTCACAGCCCCACGCCTGGGGGCTTCGTTCTCCTTTCCCAACCCCGGCCATCTGGCTTGGGCTTCCCAGGCCCCCGACACCCGCTCCAACTCCCCAGTTTTTCCAGTGGTCCAAGCCAGAGGACTCTGGCCCACAGGGCTCTCCTTCCGGAAGGCGGGGGGTGGGGTGGGGCTTCAGACCTGTGGTTTCCTACCCTGGCCTCTGGTCTGCCCGTCTCCTTCGAGGACTTACTTGCTGGAGAGGACCTCCCCCACCTCCTCCCTTCACCCCCTGCCCCCTGGGCTGGGTAAATTTGCCTCCAATACATTTGCCCGGACGCCTGGAAAACCAGAAATCTCCTCGTCCAGAGCCCGGCTGTCTGGGCCACTGGGAGTGGGGTGGAAAGGTTGGGTGGGGAAGGGGGCAGAGTGAACAGTCTCACAGGCCAAGGTCAGGCTTTCCGCACTCTTGCCCGGGTGTCAGTGACCAGCAGGACAGGTGAGGACTGCCCTCCTCCCGGCCTCTGCTCGTTCTGGAGAGTGCCCAGGGCCCCTGGCTCTGGCCCCAGCTCTGCTGAGTCTAGTCCAGGTCTGTCCCGCACCCTCCCTCCCCAGAGCAGCCTCCTCGTGGCCAGAGGAATCCACTCCTGCCTGAGGCCCCTGGTGCCGGGTCACGGAAGGAGCTGAGCTGGGAGTTCAGAGTTTTGGCTCCTGTCTCTGCAGCTAGCTGTGTGACTTCAAGAAAGTCACTTAACCTCTCTGAAGTGGTTTTTCTCATCTACAAAATGAAGAGGGCTTATGGTTCAAATTTTCAAGGCTCCACCTAGTTTTACTATTTTAACCTTTTTATTACAGAGAATTCCAAACATATACAAAAGAAGAGTGTTATAATGAACCCCTGTATATGCCTTATCCAATTTCAACAGTTATCTACTTATGATGAGTCTTGCTTCATTTACTCCCCTTCCCCTCTCTCCCTGTTATTTTGAAGCAAATCCTAGGCAGCATACTCAAGATTTGATATTTAATATTTATAATATCTAGCACGTAGCTAGTGCTTTATAATTTTCAAAGTGCTGTCTCTTGCACGTTTTAATTCTGACCTGAGAGCCATAGTGAGTCTTAGAGGGGATCCCATGATTCTAATCCAGCTCTCTGAGCAAACTTCAACGTGCATTCAATAGGCCAGTTTCTGAAAATACCTAATAAACCAAAAAATGTAAAGTAAAACCTTATTTTAAATGTGCTAAAGAATTTGAAAGATGTTTAACTGAAAACCTATGGCTGAATATTTTGGAAAGAGAATATCTTTATTTTGAAACACTGGATTTTGTATAGCAGGTTCTATTTGGAATATTAATGTACATGGGCAGCACTGTCTTGATGGGGAAACTTTTTTTTTTTTTGCGGTACGCGGGCCTCTCACCGTTGCGGCGTCTCCCGTTGCAGAACACAGGCTCCCGACGCGCAGGCCCAGCAGCCACGGCCCACAGGCTCAGCCGCTCCGCGGCATGCGGGATCCTCCCAGACCGGGACACGAACCCATGTCCCCTGCATCGGCAGGCGGACTCCCAACCACTGCGCCACCAGGGAAGCCTGGGAAAACATTTTTATTGACCATTTCACACTCACAGAATCTAAATTTATTTATTTATTTATTTATATTTATTTTTGGCTGCATTAGGTCTTCGTTGCTGTGCACAGGCTTTCTCTAGTTGTGGCGAGCAGGGGCTACTCTTCGTTGCGGTACACGGGCTTCTAATTGCAGTGGCTTCTCTTGTTGTGGAGCACGGGCTCTAGGTGTTCAGGCTTCAGTAATTGCAGCACGTGGGCTCAGTAGTTGTGGCATGCAGGCCCTAGAGCGGGTAGGCGTCAGTAGTTGCGGCACGTGGGCTCAGTAGTTGCGGCACATGGGCTCAGTAGTTGTGGCACACAGGCTTAGTTGCTCTGTGGCATGTGGGATCTTCCTGCACCAGGACTCAAACCCGTGTCCCCTGCATTGGCAGGCGGATTCTTAACCACTGCACCACCAAGGAAGTCCCCAGAACCTCTTTTTCAAAACCCCTTGACTCATTCCTGAAAGGCTAGGCTGACACATCTGCACACCTGGACCCAGAGTCCCACCCGTGCCGAAAGGACTCTCCTTCCTCCAGTGGCTGGGCTTCCCTCCTGAGGGTTGGGGAAGGCTGCCTGTGTTGAGGACGGATGCAGCATTTCTGTAGTTTCTAGGTGAGGATTTTAGAACTAACCCTGTAACTGAGCATTCCCATGTGCTCCCAGGGTCCCTCCGGTAAGCAGGTCTCCTGGGAACTGAGACTGTGACAACTTTTTTGGTGTCGGTGATTCCAGGCCTCAGAGAACGTGTCTGTGGTTCACGGGGGGAGTTGAGAGCACAGCCTCCTCACTGCTCTCCTCCTGGGGGGGCGGGCCCGTGAGTTCAGGTGGGAACTGGCATCAGATGGCAACAAAGAGCCTGTCTTCCTGCAGAAATGGGCAGCTAGAAGGCAGAGTGTCCTGGGGGTGAGGTGGATGCTGCTTCCGAGTCCACAGGCCTCTGCAGACGCCCTGAGCGGGCGGCGTGGCTGAGCCCCACAGGGCCCGGGCTTAGCTTCCGACTCCAAGCACCCCAGGGGCTGCGGTCACTAAGTGCGGGTCCCCAGAGGTCCCTGGGCACATGCTCTGGGTGGCAGCAGAGGCCCCACCCCCAGGCACTGTGTCCACAGGGAGCGTCTGGGCTACAGTTGGGCCCACGCAGAGCCTGGGAGTGAGGCTGCGGCTCAGTGACCTCAGTGACCTTGAGAGGAAGAGAGAAAGTTACAGTAATTTTTGAGGAGGAAAGAGCTAGTGAGTACAGGGCTAGTGATGGGGTGGGTGGGAGGATGTGGCTCTTGGGGGCAGAGTAGACCCACTGCTCCCTCCCTTTGGCCACCAAGGGACTGACAGGACTGTCTGTGGCCTTTGTGGCTGACGTCCCCCGTCGGCATCGTCCTGTTAGAATTTCTCCCAGATGAAGAGACCAGGAGGAGAGTGGGTACCGTGTGCGGCGGATTAACACTCGCTCGCTTTCTCCGGCACCTGACCCCAGTGTCGGCTGAAGCTCAAGGGCCTTTGGCCTCAAAGGGTCTAGAGAGTCTAGGAGTCTACGACCAGCCCTGGCCACTCCTGAGGGCCGTCTCTGCCACCCCTGTTGCTGCCCTGCTGCAGCGCCTGCAGCCTGATGTTAACTTAGGTCGACTCTGTTCCTGCTGTTTCTGGCTTGCTATCTATTCTTTGAGTCCAAATATGCTCTAATTGAAGAATTTTGAGCAGAGGTAGTGCAATCTTTCGTGAACCACATTGTTCTTACTTTAATTATCCCTCTGGAACACTGGTTCTACTTTTTACCTGTCATCTCCGACCTAGATCCTGAAGTGTAGGTGATTTATTATCCTAGCCTGACAGCTAGAAGTAATTGGGTCTAAAAATATGCTTCCTGAAGGCAACTGTGTGGCCCTTGACCCACAGGTGGTCTGGGTATGTGGCCTGGTCTCAGGTTTTCACTGGCCTACACTGTCAGGTCCCTTCCAAGATAATATGCCAATTTCACTGTTTTGTGATAGTTCGAAACTATTTTTAAAGCTACAAAGCCTCCTTCTGCAGAGGATTGCAGTGAGCTTATCAGAGTCCTCTGAGAGCAAATGAAAAGGAAACGAATTACTATTTAAACAGAAGTAATATAAGGTTGACCTAAGGAAAGATTTCTTGCAGTGGAGTTATAAGAGGACTGCCAGGTTCTGGAGTGTCTTTTTTCTGCTGTCCTGCAGAACTGGGCGCCCTCCCCGGGGAGGATGCTCGTGGGCAGCTCTGATGCTGCTTCTGCCCAGCCTTCACAAGCCTACACTTCGGACAAACCAAGCAGTTTGTGGGAGCTGCCCTAATTCTCCCGCCTCTCGTTCACACTGCTCCAGAGTCCAGCTGAAACACCTGCTGGCACACTTACATTCTCCAAGATGTCTGCAATTATTCCTGCTCGGGGAAACCAAGCTGCAAGCTGTCTTTTCTCCTTTGAGCTCCTGTTGCCTCTCAGGCCCTGGCCACTCCCCTTGTTAGATGGATTCCAAGCCTCAGCAGGGTTTTCTTTCCAATCACCCCTGCTGCAGTCAAGCCCTGTACTCGATGCTGGGTATCCGGCCAGAAAGTGGGGGCTCCTTGCTCTCCACCGGGTAAGTCAGAAAAGCAAAGAGCGGCTAGGAGCCGTGCAGTAGAGCAGTGATGGGGAGGCGGGGGCTGAGGGAGGGCGCGTGGGGCCCCGGCTGGTGCGGGGCCTTCCAGACCTTCTGCAGGAGGGGACGACTAATGAGCGACTTGAAGGGCGAGTGGGAGTTGGCCCAGTCCCTCCTGATGCCGTCTTGCAGACAACGACAGTAGCTCTGTGCTGTGGGAACCAACAGAGCAGGTCACTTTCGTAGCCACCCAGCACTAGGTCTGGGGAGGGGTGTCATGCTTTCCTCGAGGAAGTGCGCTCCTGTGTTAGGTCTCTCCAGCTCCCTCACCTTCACCCCCTGGACTGCTGGGCCGGAGGCTCCAGCACCACTGGTGGGACCCCCTTCATCTCACAGGGGCCCAGGAGCAGAAAGCTGGCCTGAGCCCTACAAGCCCAGGGTCAAAATAGAACTGAGGGAGGAGCAGTGTGAGAGAGAAAGCAGGAACTCTGCCCAGCCAGAGAGGGAATCTGAAACATGAGTTTGGAGCAAACGCATGATGTAAAGGCCCTCTGCTGAGTCAGCTCACCCCCGGGCCCCGGCCTCGGCACTCACCACCCGGAGAAACAGTCCTGGTCTTGCAGGGAGGGTGGCCCACTTTCAGAGGCTCCCACCGCGGGCCCTTCCGTTTCTCTCTGCGATGGAGTTTTTTTGGTTTCGAGGTTTGCCGTCCAAGCTTGCCTTGCTCTCTGCTATCAGGCTTGTGCTGCCGTAGGTGTGGCCCACCAGAGCCCAGGGGGTTAAGAGTGCAAACGAGGCAGGGGGGTGGGTGGTGTCAAGGAGAGGACTCGGGCGGAGGTCAGAAGACCTGGATTTGGGGCCAGGCTCTTGCCCTGTGAAATTTCCAATCTGCCCCTTCACCTTTCTGAGCCTCAGCTTTTTCACCTGTAAAATAATGGGGTGGGAATCATATTCGGTGATCCGTGAGGCCAGCCCAGCTCTAGAATCCTGAAGGCTCTGAGCTCACATAACGTCCCTGGTCATGGCAGATGGGTGACCTGTCTTGGGCATGAGGGCCGGCCCCCAGGCCGTCCGCACTGGGGGTGCTTTGCGTGTTCCTGTATAGAGCCTCCAGGCAGGAAGGGGGTGGGTGGCAACGAGGCACAGTGGCCAGAGGAGCCGTGGGGTCCTTGTCCTCTCAGAGCATGTGCAAATGGTGCACAGACCTTAGCACCATTAGTTAAATGAGGGGCTCACCTAACTTTTCATTTCACTGGTGATTTCCTCATGTGACTTTATGTAATTAATTAATTTATTTAGGCCGTGCTGCGTGGCTTGTGGGATCTTAGTTCCCCGACCAGGGATTGAACCCTGGCCCCGACAGTGAGAGCACCCAGGTCCTAACCACTGGACCGCCAGGGAAGTTCCCCCCTCCATAACTTTAAAGTTCTCTTTTGCCCTGACAAACTGGGCTCTTGGTCATTGCTAGTTGAATCAATGACAGAGTGAAAAGGGACAGGAAGAGCCTGGCCCTTCGCAGTGGGTCGTTAGGGTGAGGGGAGCCGTCACTTGGCTCATACTCTGTTTCCTTTCTTTAATTTTTGTCATTTTAGTATGAAAACCGTCAAACCTTCAGAGAAGTACGGTAGTGTATCGCCACCCATATATCCATCATCTAGATTTAATAATTACTATTTCTCTGCCATGTTTACTTTACCTGATGTGTTTGTGTTCGGTAGTTGTGGCACACGGGCTTAGTTGCTCCGCGGCATGTGGGATCTTCCTGGACCAGGGCTCGAACCTGTGTTCCCTGCCTTGGCAGGTGGATTCTTAACCACTGTGCCACCAGGCAAGTCCCCCCCACACCATATTTTGATTTGTTCAAACCAGAATTCAGTTAACATTCACATACTCCATGTGGATGTTATGTGTCTTAAGTTCCTCTTGATGTGGGTCAGTCCCTCCTTCACCTTTGTTTCTCATGAGTTAAAAAGATTGGGTCAATTTCCCTGTAAAATGTCTCACCTTCTGGATTCATGTCGTTTTCTCGCCATGTCCCTTATCCCTTGGACCCCTGTGTTTTCTATAAAGTGGGAGCTACATATAAAGGGTGTAATACGTTAAGGCTGAGTATTTTTTATTTTTTTTGCGGTACACGGGCCTCTCACTGTTGTGGCTTCTCCCGTTGCGGAGCACAGGCTCCGGACTTGCAGGCTCAGCGGCCATGCCTCATGGGCCCAGCCGCTCCGCGGCATGCAGGATCTTCCCGGACCGGGGCACGAACCCGTGTCCCCTGCATCGGCAGGTGGACTCTCAACCACTGAGCCACCAGGGAAGCCCCTGAGTCTATCGTATACGTCCCGTTACTCTTGTGAATTAGTGTAACAGGGAAAACTGCTCCTCCTAAGGAGTGTGTGTGTGTGTGTGTGTGTGTGTGTGTGTGTGACTGATTTCATCTGTGGAGACTGGCATATTGACTAGCATGAGGTTAAAGGGGGGTGAAAACCTCCGTATCACCGTGTTGGTGGTTTTCAGGACCCTGAGATCCTTTACTCTTCCTCCTCTGACCTTTGATCTTCCTGAAATACCCCTGTTTCCTTCCAGAAAGGCCCAGGGGATGCCTGGAGGATGGTTGGGGGGTGGGGTCACAGGACAACATGTGGGACCTGCTCCTTTCAGGTCTCTCCGGGTCCCCTCAGTTCACATCCCCCCGAGGAAACCACAGCTGCATGTGAAGGTGTGGTCTGGTCAGTAGCTGCTGGTTATGGGGGGTTCCTGGGGGAAGGACCCTGCTGCCTTAGGCCTGAATTGAGTCCGAAGATAAAGTCCTTTCATTGTGAGAGGAACGTAGCCTGAGGTCTCCGGCTTTCCACCTGTGCCTCTTCCAGGTGGAGAGTGAAGCTCCAGTAATGAAAATGCATAATGATAAGAGCAATCACAACAAAAGTGATCGAGGTAACTTATGCTTTTCAGATGAAGGGGGTTTACGTAACTCAGCCCAGGTCACACAGCGCAGCATGTAACTTGAGAGGCAAGATTTGTGCCCTGGGGTGTGGGTGGCTGTGAGCAAAGCCCTTTCCTGGCCACCAGCCTCACAGAAGCACAGAGGCCAGGGCACAGAGACAGGTGTGGAGCAGTGCCACGTTGTATAAGTGTTAGGGCACCGGCTCCTGACACCGCTGGCTTCCCTGCACCCACACCCAGGGAGCCCCAGGGTCCCAGGAGTCCCATACCCCATGCCCAGCCACGGTCTCTGGAGGCTCTGCTCCTGGCTTGGGTTCCCTGGAGCTGGAAAATGCCAGGTCGGGTCACAGTTAAGAATAGAAGGCCACAGAGCAGGCACGTGCTTCCCTGCCCAGCTCCATCTGGAGCACACAGTCTCCTTGCAGGGCCCCTGCTTCCCCGGTGGGTGTTGGGGGTGACGAGTATACCGTCCCAGCAAAACCATAACACACACTCACATCCACACACACACACTTACACATATATACACACATACACACCACACGAATGTACACAACACAAACACACACGCACACCCCTCCCCATCCTAAGCTGTTAGTACCAGGACCAATCAGGTAACTGCAGCTTCACGCCAGAGTAACATGGAGAAAAGGACACTCTAAAGGTCAGCTTTACTTAGCACTTGGCCTGACGTGGGCGAAGGAGCAGGTTATGGTGGCCACAGAGGAACTTTCCAGTCCCTCAGAGTTCAGGAGGCGCCTACTTTGTCCCCTCCCAGCCCTCCCTTGCTGATGTACTGATCCTTTCTCATTCCTACAGTTGAAGCCAGAACACTAATGACACCCATGATACAGACTCCAAAGTACATTCCACCGTGTGCTTCCCTGTTCTGTGATGCGGAGACGGGGAGCGCGCGCGCGCGCGCGCGCGCGCGTGTGTGTGTGTGTGTGTGTGTGTGTGTGTGTGTGTGTGGCGGCGGCTGGGAGGCTCAGGCTGCAGCAGGAATGGGAGACCTGCGCCGGGCATGGCAGTGGATTTGGGAGTGGTTTCTGCTGTCCTCACTGGTTCTTCCTTTGACCGGCTCCATCCGTGCAGGAGTCTCGTGGTTTGGAATTAGCCCAGTTTCCTCCACGCAGCTGCCCTCTTTTTCCTTTTCTTGACACAAAGGATTAACCCTGGAAAGCAATCTTTACAGCAAACCACAAAGCTGCGGTGCTTCTTTGGAACCGAGTCTTGATCCGGATGCTGTGGTGCCCAGACCCCACGTGGCTGGGGCATGGCATGGCGGGAGGCATGGGTGTCCTGCCCGTCGAGTTCCAGGGATGGACAGGTCCTCAGAGGTGGGGGCCTGGGGGCCTGGGGGCCTGGGGCAGAGGCGTGACCGGGCTGGGGCTCTGACTGGGCTGCTCTCTCCCCGCAGCGGGAATGCATATCCGTCCACGTGGGCCAAGCAGGGGTCCAGATCGGCAATGCCTGCTGGGAGCTCTTCTGCCTGGAGCACGGCATCCAGGCCGATGGCACTTTTGGCACGCAGGCCAGCAAGGTCCAGGACGACGACTCCTTCACCACCTTCTTCAGCGAGACCGGCAACGGGAAGCACGTGCCCCGGGCCGTCATGGTCGATCTGGAGCCCACCGTGGTGGGTGAGTGTGGGCCAGGGTCCCCGCACAGGGACAGCACCGGACTGCAGAGGCTGTGGTGTCTGGGGAAGCAGATCTGCACGTGGAAGGGGTGGCTCATCCGGAGCCCCCCACCACATGACTCTTGGCTCCTAGAGTTCTCCGCAGTCTCGGGATCTCAAGTGGGGATCACAGATCACTGCTCCCCATTAAACCTCCAACCTAGTGCTCTCCACTGAAATCTGCTGAGACAGACCGACATTGCCGGCATTGTTTATTAAACACTAAGGGTCAAAATACAAATAATTTCAGAAATTATAAGGTGCCCTCCAACAGTCAGTTTCCCAAAGTGTATGTTTCCGCTCCTACGGTAATTGCAGTCTGTCCCGGCGGCCTGGGATAACCTTGCAGCGTCTCGCACATGAGACGAAATAGCAGCAGGCGCTTCCTCTTACAGCCAGAGGCTGCCGTAGGTTAGAATGAACCTCTTCTGGATCTTAGGGAGCAGGAATTCTGACTTGTGTTGGGGCAGGATTCTTGCTCTCCCAGCTCCCCCGGCCCCAGTACCCCCTGGATCAGTCCTCGCTCTTCATCAGGATTTTCTCATCTTCAAAGTCTGCTCACCAGCGAAGGTGGACAAGTCCCCCAGGGATGTCTGGGCACTGCCTGCGGTGCCTGAACACTGTTTCTAGGGCCACAGACCCCAGGCCCTCTATCCCATGGACGCTTGTACAAATACAGAAAGGGCCGATGAGCTTCCCAGGCCACTGCATAGATGGGTGCTTTCCCTGGGGGAGCAGAGGGACCCTGTAGAAGAGAGGGGCTGTAGGTGGGGCCTGAGGCACCTTGGCCTGCCGTGTGTCCACCTTGCGTGGACCTTGGAGGTGAGCAGAGCCCCCGGCCCCGCGGCCTCTCTTGGGCTCCAGCTCTTCTGGAGCCTGGAACATAGCTTTGCTTCAAAGTTGTTCTGAAATATCTCTAATGCCTGACATGTATTGTTGCCACCAGAGATGGAGGTTAGGGCTGGGACAATTCCGGGGGAGCCTAGGAGCCAGGCATATTCTGAATCTTTCTCTGTGTCCCTGGAACATTTGGATGCAAGTGAAATCGGGTTAAATTCTGGGGTAAATTTTGCAGCATGAATGAAAAACAAGAGGGAAGCCTTGTGGGTCCAGGGGGAAGAGGCAGTCAACTTTGGTGTTTGGCCAGCTTTGTAAACCCAAGGCTTTTTAAGGTCCAGCCAGTAGAGCAGCTGGCTTCTCATTGCTGCTTGAGTCCCGGGCTTCTGGCTCTGTTAGTGCCTGTGTTACCCTGGAATTCTCTTAGCCTCGCAGGTATATTATAGGGTTGTCTGGTTCCACCTCAATGGAGTTCAGTAGGTAGGGGTGCCATGTGTATTCTCGTCTGGGAACCAGGTAGTAACACTGACTGTCCCCTCTCTTGGTAGATGAGGTTCGGGCAGGAACCTACCGCCAGCTCTTCCATCCAGAGCAGCTGATCACAGGAAAAGAGGACGCAGCTAACAACTACGCGCGGGGCCACTACACGGTGGGAAAGGAGAGCATCGACCTGGTGCTGGACCGCATTCGCAAACTGGTATGTGTTTACAAGGGCAGGGAGCTGCTGAGCTGGACGTACTAGGATTCACCTCTCTGAACAGGCTGGGTGGAGGCACGTGACCCCTGGCTACAGGATAAACGCCTAAGATCTGGGAATTTCTGCTTATGTCCGTAAGAGGCATTCACAGGGCTGACGCCCCTTCCTCTGGCTGGACGTTGTGGGCTGCCCTCCAGGTGATGCCCCGGTAGCACTTACAGATGCTCTACGGTGGTGTCTGGGGAAATTCCAGGTGTGAGAAAGGCGAAGCTCTTTGCTTCCTGGCAGCACAGTTTAACAAAGCATTTAACTTGGAAGAGAAGAGGAAGATTGTTGATCTATTTCAGCACTTACAAACAGCATTACCAATGTCAAATACGTTCCGTTTAATCCCCTAAATAATGATACAAAGGAGGTCTTGTCCTTGAACTTTACAGATGGGGAGATTGAGGGCCAGGATGGTTCAATAACTTGGTCTGGGTCCCGCAGCTAGAAAGTGGCCAAGTCAGCATCTGAACCGGGTTGGTTTGACTAGAAAGCTCAGGGTGGGTCCCTTGTCTACTTGATCCCCCTTTCCTAATCTGTACAGAGGAAAAGGTTGGGCTTGATCAGGGGTCCTTGGGAGCTAAGGATGCCGAATTTTCTGTTTAGAGGAGGGCTAGTAGGGTTCATCAGTCTCAGAGCCATCTGTGATCCCTAAAGCTCAGAGCCACAGGACTGAGCACAGTCATAGATCACGGCCAATGGGGAAGTTCTGTGACCTGTGAATTCTCTTAGTTCCGGTGAGAGCTAACTGTCAGGTCCTTGCTTAATTATCACAACAACCTCATGAGATGAATTTTTTTTTTTGCGGTATGCGGGCCTCCCACCGCTGCGGCCTCTCCCGTTGTGGAGCACAGGCTCCGGACGCGCAGGCCCAGCGGCCATGGCTCACGGGCCCAGCCGCCCCGCGGCATGTGGGATCTTCCCGGACCGGGGCACGAACCCACGTCCCCTGCATCGGCAGGCGGACTCTCAACAAATGCGCCACCAGGGAAGCCCGAGATGAATATTTTTTATTGTTCTCACTTTAACCAAGAAGAAACATGAGTCTGGAGGGTTCAGTTCAGTAACTTGCTCGAATTTTTACAACTCGGAAGTGGCAAAGTTGATGTTAAATCTCAGGTTCTCTGACCCATTTATCTTCCTGAGCCACCTTCCAAGGTTGGGCTGGGATGTGTAGGTCTGCAGTTCCCGCAAGATCAAATGACTAGGGCTGGGGAAGTGGGCAAGGAGCTGGGGCCCTCACGGGGCAAAGTCATTAACCGCTGTGGTTCTGGAAGCTCATTCCTGGTCCAACCAGGCCACTGGGCTGGAAGCTTCACGGACCCGGAGGTGTGTGCAGGTTTGCTGCCCGTATTTTAGCGGTTCCTCCCAAGACCGCCGAGGCTCCTTTGTGTTTCCTTGCTCCTTCAAGGCTGTTTTGATTTCACCCACTTGACAATGTTGAGGGATAGAGTGGGGCAGACAGAGAGGCCCGTGAGGGAGTCCTCAGAGCCTTGTCTCGTGTCCTCCGCTCCCAGACAGATGCCTGCTCAGGCCTGCAGGGCTTCCTCATCTTCCACAGCTTCGGGGGCGGCACCGGCTCCGGCTTCACTTCTCTGCTGATGGAACGCCTCTCCCTGGATTACGGCAAGAAGTCTAAGCTGGAGTTTGCCATCTACCCGGCCCCCCAGGTGTCCACGGCCGTGGTGGAGCCCTACAACTCCATCCTGACCACGCACACAACCCTGGAGCACTCGGACTGCGCCTTCATGGTCGACAACGAGGCCATCTACGACATCTGCCGCCGCAACCTAGACATCGAGCGCCCGACGTACACCAACCTCAACCGCCTCATCAGCCAGATCGTGTCCTCCATCACGGCCTCCCTGCGCTTCGACGGCGCCCTCAACGTGGACCTCACCGAGTTCCAGACCAACCTGGTGCCCTACCCCCGCATCCACTTCCCCCTGGTCACCTATGCGCCCATCATCTCGGCCGAGAAGGCCTACCACGAGCAGCTGTCCGTGGCCGAGATCACCAGCTCCTGCTTTGAGCCCAACAGCCAGATGGTGAAGTGTGACCCCCGTCACGGCAAGTACATGGCCTGCTGCATGCTCTACCGGGGGGACGTGGTGCCCAAGGATGTGAACGTCGCCATTGCTGCCATCAAGACCAAGAGGACCATCCAGTTTGTCGACTGGTGTCCCACAGGCTTCAAGGTGAGAGCTGGTGGCTCGGTGGAGACAGACAGCTAGAGAAGCAGAGGGAGACACCAAGGATGGGGAGAAAGAGGTGGACACTCAGGGTCTTGGACTGATGCACATTCCGTGGGAGCTCTGGGATGAGATGGGAAGAGGGGCTTAAGCCAAATGTAACACTAATTTCATTCATTAATTCGTTCATTCACCTATTTTAGGTCAGGAGAGATTTTGAGAGGATTATTGGAAGAGGGGGAGGGCACTAGTGCAGTAGGGAGAAGGGCTCCACCTCTCCTGCCCTAAGATCTGCAGACATCTCAAAGGTCAGGCAGAAAGGACTTTTCTCTTACAGGGAGGAGTGAACGGGGCTAGAACGAACTTGTGTGCAAGTGGGATGAAGAGGATGACTGGGCGGAAGTGGCTCTGATCTGGCGGTAGATCAGAGAATGCAGTAGCCAGATTATTCAAGTTGCTGGAGAGGTGTGATTCCCTCCTCTAACACCTCAAAAGATGTGTTCTTCTCTCCCCAGTTTATTTTGAAAAATTATTCGCCCTGTAAGTTTTCATCGATTTCGAGAAAGGATAAGAAGTTTCATGGTTATCATATGGTTGTGATTCACATTATGAAGCCCTGACATTTCCACTAAGCAGGAGTGAGCTGGGAGCCTGTTGTAGGTCTGCGGTCTGGGGAACACCGGACTCTGAGGGTTGGTGTGGGTACACAATAGCCAGGGAAGACCCCCAGCTCCCAGGACCAGAAGATGTCGAGCACTGGAAGCCGCCCCCTGAGTCGCCCTGGCCGGGCAGGCAGCTGCCCCTGCACTCGTGCCTGCTTGACTGCTTCGTCCTGTGTCCCACGGTCTCATCCGAGTCCACCATCAAAGCGGCTGCCACCATTCATGTTAATTAGACCCCTGGCAGGCCTTTAATAATTTAGAGGTTTGCTGAGCACCAGAGGTGGTTGTGACAGTTGCTCGAGACAGAGATGAGCACGTCTCAGTTTTCCCTGCTGGGACTTAACGGAAACAAGACACCTCATGCTGGCTTCTCAGCTGAGAGGCTGATGGCAGAGAGCATCTCCCACCCTGCTCTGCTCCAGCCACGTACAGAATCCTTTCCCCTGGACTGTGCCTATTTTTATGTGGCAGTTCTGGTCACTCTTGCGAAAACATTCAGGATCCTACCCCAAGTTGTTGGGTTTTTTTTTCTTTCAAATGGAAACAAACAACAAAACAATCTAGTAGTAAAATGAATAGGCAAAAAAAAAAAAAAAAAAGAATGAGGTATGAGGGTGGTGGAGAAATTAACAAAAAGGACATGCCCCCGTATTCTTGCCCCTTTATTTTAAGCTGAAGCTCCAGGGTTATGACCAGAAAGATAAGGCAGTGCTAGAACCTTTAGCTGCTTCTCAGAAAGGCACATGCCGTGGGGGTGGATGGTGTTGAACTTCACCCTGTAGCATCCTCCCCAGGGTCAAGGGCTGCTACTGCTGAAAAGAGAGCAGAGTTGGCTGGTCTAGTGAAATGTCATGTGGCATTGCCTTCTCCCTTCTCACTTTGGTCCTTCGCCCCTGTCTCAGCATCACCTCCACCCCCAAGATGCCACTTTTGTTTAAGAGGAATGATAGATCATTGTGAATTCATTTAGTGGGTTACCCACCTTGGCTGTACAGCCTGCTGCCACTCCCACCTCTACCTCTCAGAGGACATGCATTTTAAAGCTGTGAATTTAAGAGATTGGCAGTTCAGACCTGGTGGCCTGGTGGAGAGGCATTTTGGGGCCAGCTCCATGGTTCTCAGTGTCCCATGAGTATTATCACAGTCGTCACCTGAGGCCCCTTCCAGGCTCCTAGAGTTCCTGGGGTCGGCTCCAGTTTGGGGTATGTGTGGGGAGAAGGGAGACTTCCGGGATATTAGCCCCCTCGTCAGGGTGGGCTGGATCAACTTGGAGGACCCTCCGTGCTGCCAGAACTTGGGGGATTGGCTCATCCAGCAAATTTTAATTGACTTTCTTTGATTTCCATGCTTTTCTTCCAAGAAACCCCACTCCCCAGAGACAGAGGGCCTGGTAAATGCTGACACCATCCGCAGAACCTTTTGCATCTCTTTATTTATTGCTTGAGGATATCTTTTTAAAAATTGATTAATTAATTAAGTTTTGGCTGCGTTGGGTCCTCCTTGTTGTGCATGAGCTTCCTCTAGTTGTGGCGAGCGGGGGCTACTGTTCGTTGCAGTGCGCCGGCTTCTCATTGCGGTGGCTTCTCTTGTTGCGGAGCACGGGCTCTAGGCGCGTGGGCTTCAGTAGTTGTGGCTCGTGGGCTCTAGAGGGCAGGCTCAGTAGTCGTGGCACACGGGCTTAGCTGCTCCGTGGCATGTGGGATCTTCTTGGACCAGGGCTCGAACCCGTGTCCCCTGCATTGGCAGGTGGATTCTTAACCACTGCGCCACCAGAGAAATCCTCTCCCTGATCTTTTAAACCGCCCTTCACCCTTGGCAGAGAAACTGCCCTAAACCCGTTGACAGCATAACTAAGAGGAACCCGAGATACCATTGGAAGGAGTGAACTTATAATAACCCCTGTCTGCTGGCACTGTACACGCGCCCTGCTTGACCCCCTTTTCCCTATCCTCGTTTGCCTGCTTGAGTCTCCCACTAGGGTTTCCACCAGCCCTTCCCCTCCCCTTGAGTCTCCCGGCCCAGTGCCGCTTGCTTTTGCTTTCTCTCCCACACGCACCTCTCTACCCACCCGCCGTCCCACCTCCTGATCCCCTCTTCACATCCAGGCCTGCTGCCCCACCCACCACGTGACCAAGGTGCCCCAGCTTGTGTTATCCGCTGATTGCCGCATCTTCACCCTCTCTTCCCCAGGTGGGCATCAACTACCAGCCCCCCACGGTCGTCCCCGGGGGAGACCTGGCCAAGGTGCAGCGGGCTGTCTGCATGCTGAGCAACACCACCGCCATCGCCGAGGCCTGGGCCCGCCTGGACCACAAGTTCGACCTCATGTACGCCAAGCGTGCCTTCGTGCACTGGTACGTCGGAGAGGGGATGGAAGAAGGAGAATTTTCCGAGGCCCGGGAGGACCTGGCTGCCCTGGAGAAGGATTATGAGGAAGTGGGGACTGATTCTTTTGAAGAAGAAAATGAAGGGGAGGAATTTTAAATACAAACGTTCCTCGTGGCTGTGTCTCTTTATTCCTGCTGCCCCTCCAAGCACGTTTAACTTTTCCTAGAGCAGCAGACCCCGGCCTGGGTCCCGACACCAGTACCTGTGGGTGACGGGGCCAGCATGGACGCTGAGCTCTGCCAGACCCTCCCGTGGGGGAGCGCAGCTCCGTGTCAGCAAAGGAAACGAGAGTCACTGTCTCTGGGTTAGGGTGCAGGCCAGTCACACCTGTGCAGAGACCTAAGCGGGATTTAAAATTCTCTGTTAGGCTGGGCTCACCCCAAACACAGCCTGCTGGCTGGGGAGCAGAAAGGTGAGATCTGGGCGCGGGTGAGATTCTGGAAAGGGAGTGTTCTCAGAGTTAGAGTTAGAAGCAAGAGCCCATCTCCTGCCCTTGTGAATACACAGATAAATGAGTGGGATCATTCCAGAGAGTGTTCAGTGCTGTGAAGCGAAAAAGCAGTGATGGGAGAAGTGGGTGGTGAGGTCAGAAGAGGCCTCGTGGAGACCCGGGTGCAGCTCGGAGCCACCGCGGAGGTTCTGGAGTCAGAGCACGCCGGGTGGGTGTGTGAAGAGCAGGGAGGAGGTGAAGGTACCCGGAGGATGGAGGTGAGGGGTGCGGCCAAGAGCCATGCGGAGTGCAGGGCACACTTAGGCTATCCTGCACAGGACGTGAGGAGCTTAGGTTTTCTCTGGGTGAAACACAGCACTTCTGTGTGGAATTTGGAAGGTTTTAAGCAGACACCTACTAAGCTTTATATACACATACACCTTATCTCTAACCCCAACCATCTCAAAATGGATGGTCTTCTCATTTTATGGCTGAAGAAGCTGAGGTGTAGGGCGTTTATGTGTTGAGACACAAAAGGGCGGGGGCCAAGAGGCTGTTCTCTCGGCTACCCCGCCCTCTTTCCACCACTGGTGTTTGTGTCCGGTTCCAGCTGCTGCCTCATAAAATGAAGGGTGGGGAGAAGCAAAGTCCATTTATTACAAAGGAGAGGACAAATTAATGCATCTCTTCCCTGAAGTTGGCAGCTCCGGTAGGACTTTTGGAAAAATCAAAAGGCCACTCTGATTAAACTACTGATAAGACACCCAGGGTCGGGCCGTAGCAGGTCCCTGTGCATTAAATGTACAGCTCGTCAGCTGTGGACTTTCCCTACATGTTTCTACTCTGTATTCCTTGGAGGCCCCGAGAAAAATAGAATAAAATGTTCCAAGGAAAGGAAGACCAGGCAGGAAGTGACGCTAACCACTCGCCGAGGACTGTTTTCGGAGAGACCACACTTTCTTGCTCTTCTGTGAAGGAGATGGTGGCGCTGAGGAGGAGTCCAGATCTCTGCCCATCAGGACCCCCTTGCCCGAGGTCACGCCTCACCAAGTCCCGCAGGGGCTGCAGGGACAGACCCAGCTGTGCGGAGAACTGGGGTCAGGAGCTGTGGCCCATCTCAGGAAGGGGCATTTCCCCTCTGACCGACGTGAGAGACCTACCCATGGGTTTCAGATAAGCCTCGAAGGACTTCCCGAGTGTGTAACTAGGACCTAATTAGGGAGAGAGTAACAGACCCCTGAGACCAGGGTTTAGGGGAAATCACCTACAGTGTCTTCCTTCCCTCTAGATCTATGTGAATTAGGTTAAAATAAATACGAATGGCAAAGTCACAGAGGTGATGTCTGGGAGGTATGGGGAAGGGGGAGTTTGAGGGGTGATATTTTAGGGCCTTGTATGTATTTCCCCCCAGTTTCTTTCTTTTTTTCTTTTGCGGTACGCGGGCCTCTCACTGCTGTGGCCTCTGCCGCCGCGGAGCACAGGCTCTGGAAGTGCAGGCTCAGCGGCCATGGCTCACGGGCCCAGCCGCTCCGCGGCATGTGGGATCATCCCGGACCGGGGCACGAACCCGTGTCCCCTGCATTGGCAGGCGGACTCTCAACCACTGCGCCACCAGGGAAGTCTTCCCCCCAGTTTCTTCTCTTCCATTTTCCCTTGTTTGGTTGAGTCCCTGTCCGATCATGGGGTTGGGCCCGTCTAGCCCTGCTGGCTTTTATCTCTGTTCACGAAGCAGGAGTATTGAATTTTAGAACTGGAGAAATGCATCCCTAGAAAGAGAGTGAATAGGAAAGTGGATGAGTCTCTATCTTCCCCCAAGAAAAGGCAGCTTCATAATTCTCCAGCACGGGATTGGCTAGAGGCTTCTTAAGACGGCAAAGTAAGTTTGGCAGGTGCCAGAATTGGGCCACGGCCCGTGGTAGGCAGCTTGTTTAGCTCACTGGGCTTTAGCCTGGGTTATCCAGTTCCTTGAATCCTAATGCCATCTCTGAAGGATTCCTAAGTAATTTCTACCGATAAAAAAAAAAGTCTTTTTTACTTTTTACTATTTTACCCCAGGAATTAGGAGAGCCCGTAGTTAACATAGTATCTAGTGAAATCCACATGCATATTCATATGTACTCCTCACCCCAGTGTTTGCAGTCTGGGTCCTTCTCAGCAAGAGGGACAGATCTCCAGCCTTTGAGCGCAAACAGCTTAGGTTCCAAAAAGAACCTACTGAGGAAAAAGATAGTATGTTTATATATTTATTTTCTCCAAACTGCTGATTCTATCAGTGATTTGATCGGCATTTAACTTTAATACAAAATTGCCACTAACCCCACCATTCTGAATTTTTAAGGGTCACTGGATCAACGCCATGCAACTGTCTTTCCTATTACAATGCCAGTCTACTAAAGGAATCAAAAACTTCCCTTTTTAAAAATTTTTTTGGCCACACTGCACAGCATGAGGGATCTTAGTTCCCTGACCAGGGATCGAAGTCATGCTCCCTGCAGTGCAAGCAGAGTCCTAACCACTGGACCGCCAAGGAATTCCCAAAAACTTCCCTTTTTAAGTTATCAGTCTAAACTGTCTACATTAAAAAACAAAAAAAACCCAGTGCTATAATTAGTTTTTTATTTTTAGGTCTTGTGACAAATTTATGATGTCAACCACTTTAGGGATGAAGGTGAGAGAGTGAGTGGGGCAAGAGGAGAGGATATCAATACGGATACTGTTAAATTTTGTAGAGTTTATTTCATCCTTCCTTCCCATATACACAGAACCCCCAAGAGCTAAGGTGAGTTGTCACTTATCCACATTTTTTTCATGAATATGCAAAATGAAGCTTCTTATGTGACCTTCTACATATTGTATTTGGGGCTTAGACACTGAAGTCTAAACTGTAAGGCTGTTTGTTTGGCTCATGGTTAGTGAGACAGGACATTGTCTCTCCAAGCAGGTTCTATTATCTTGCAGTGGGGAGAAATAAAAACACATGAAGTGATCTTTTGTATTAATGCCAGGGACTTCCCTGGCGGTCCAGTGGTTAAGACTCCGCACTCCCAATGCAGGGGGCACAGGTTCCATCGCTAGTTGGGGAACTAAGATCCCACATGACGCGTGGTGTGGCCAAAAAACATCCCGAAAAAAAAATCCCCCAAGCCCCAAGATTTGTATTAATGCCAATGCAAAAAACATTAGTAAAATGTCAGCAGAGTCCATACCACGTTAAAAAATATAGCACAACCAAGAAGGATTTATTCCAGGAATTCAACCGTGGTTCAGTTATTAGGAATTCCATCAGTCTATTTTTTTTAAGTAATTTTATTTTATCTATTTATTTGTTTATTTTTTGGCTGCGTTGGGTCTTCGTTGCTGTACGTGGGCTTTCTCTTTAGTTACGGCGAGCAAGGGCTTCTCTTCGTTGCGTTGCACGGGCTTCTCATTGCGGTGGCTTCTCTTGTTGCAGAGCACAGGCTCTCAGCGCACAGGCTTCAGTAGTTGCAGCACACGGGCTCAGTAATTGTGGCTCATGGGCTCAGTAGTTGTGGCTTGAGGGCTCTGTAGCGCCGGCTCAGTAGTTGTGGCGCATGGTCTTTGTTGCTCTGTGGCATGTGGGATCTTCCTGGACCAGGGATAGAACCCATGTCCCCTGCGTTGGCAGGCAGATTCTTAACCACTGCACCACCTGGTAAGTCCTACAATGTATATTGATGTGGATTTCTGTGGCCTTATCTAGGGAGTCCACCCAGTTTCTTAAATCTGCAGATTTATGTCTTTTGCCAAATTTGGGAAATTTTCAGCTTGTCATATCTTTGAATAGTTTTCAGCCTCACACTTCCTTCTCTTCTTTGGAGCTCAGTGAATGTTAGATCTTCCGTTATAGTACCACAGGCCACTGAGGCTCTGCTAACATTTTTCAGTCTATTTTCTCTCTCTTGTTAATATTAGATAATTTCAATTGTTCAATCCTCAAATTCACTGATTCTTTCTCCTGTCATCTCTCTTCTGTTGAGCTCACCCAGCGATTTTTTCCTTTTGAAACTCTGGCATGACCAAACAATTTTTTCTTCTTTAATAAGCTTTTTTGGGCACTGATTGTAAATACAGATTTTATTTAATACATTGCATTTTACAACATGTTAATAAAATGCAATGTTATTTCCTTTCCCTGTGCACATATTCCCTAAGTAATGAGAAAGCCAGTAATTCAGTACAGTATTGAATTACTCAATAGCTCAACCTTAAGACTGTCACTGGATTTGTTGTGAATTTGGCTCCTTCAATTTTTTTTTTTTTACCGTGGAACAGGGCTGAATTATCTATGCTCAGGTTGGCTTCACTTATATCTTCAAAGGTGGGCCCGGAAGAGGAGCTCCGTCAGCCGGGAAGCCCCAGGCCTTCCTCTCACACTCTGCTACAACTTGATAATGATGAGGTTGCAAATTTTCTCCAGCTCTTTCTGCCAGAGTTCAAGTTCTTCCTTTTCTGCAGTCAGATTCTTATCAAGCCAGTTGATGATTTCATTATACTTGTCAAGAATCTTCTGTTTGTCCTCATCTTTGATCTTGCCTTTGAGTCTCTCATCTTCAACCTTTGCTTTCATGTTGAATGCACAGAACTCAAGTGGATTTCTGGAAGCCATCTGCTCCTCTGCTTCTCATATTCAGCTTTGCACTTCTTAGCTTTTGGACCATAAGCTCAATGTGTTCTTTGCTCAAATGGCCCTTGTCATTTTTTGATGGTAATCTTGTTCTATTTTCCTGTACTCTTATCCATAGCAGAGACACCTGGGATACCCATGGCATCCTGAAACTACATCACCAGAAACAAATACATTGAACTGTGTATCAAATGGACACCATAACCACATAGAAGAAAAATAAAATCCACAGTACTGAACACAGTATTTTGACTATATATCTTCTGTGTAAAGATATAAAGAATGGAAAAAAGTATCTTGAACTTAGTAAGTTTGCTGTTGGTAGGTAGTGTAGCTATTCTCAAACTACGGTGTATGTGCTCTCAGATTGAGCAAAGAAAGAAATAGATTCATGCTAATGGGAACCAGAGTTCTCACTGTGGAAGAAGGAATATACAATTGTGGAATGGGATGGAGCAAAGAACAGCCCTGGGATAGTGGATCATATTGTAAATTGGAGTCTTCAGCATGAACTCATGTTTGCTTCTGTTTTTTTTTTTTTAAATTTTGGCTGCACTGAGTCTTCGTTGCAGTGCGTGGGCTCTTTGTTGCGGTGTGCGGGCTTCTCTCTAGTTGTGGCGTGCGGGCTTCTCTCTAGTTGTGGCCTGCAGGCTTCTCTAGTTGCAGATCACAGGCTTCTCTAGTTGTGGTGTGCCGGCTCCAGAGTGCATGGGCTCAGTAGTTGTGACACTTGGGCTCTCTAGTTGTGGTGAGTGGGCCTAGTTGCCCCGTGGCACGTGGGATCTTAATTCCCCGACCAGGGATTGAACCTGCGTCCCCTGCATTGCAAGGTGGATTCTTATCCACTGGACTACCAGGGAAGTCCCTCATGTTTGCTTCTTTGGTTTTTTTTTTCTTTTCTTTTCTTTTTTTTTAGCTCTGCCATTGAAAGGACCTAGCAGCAATGACACCCCATAGCAATGAGAACATCTAGTGCTTGTATCTTGGTTTCTAAATACCATTCCCCTCTAAAAGGAATTATGACTCATTGGAGAACTGGCTGATTTCAGGGCTGAATCAGGAAAAGTACAAGATGAACCTGGAACATCTTGTGCCAGAAGGTAAAGAAGTGCTCAAAAAATGGTGGAAAACATGTCATGAAGACACAGGAGCCAGTTTGACAGAGCTCCTGCTGGCCAATTGAGCACCAACATTAAAAAAGGCAGCACACATTGAGTATAAATATGAAGAAACAAAGAAGCAAAGAGGAGGGGAGAAGAGAAAGGTCTTCTTTCTAGTAGAATGCCAACTAATAAAGGAGAACCATGACAGAATCACTAGGGGAAGCTAAAACCATTAGGTGAAAGGTTCTTTGGTATCAAAGATAAACAAAGCCAGCTATTAGTTTAAGAGGTGAAAACAGATTTTATTCAGTAACTACTGACAGTAGGGGAAAGAGCTGAACTCCCTTCTGATTGGCACAGAGGTGACTGGGTGTTTCAAGGGGAGAATGAGGGTGTAGGGAGGGGGCTCAAATGAGAAGTCACAAAGGGTTGGTCAGTGTGTGACCAGGCCAGCTGTGTCTGCTGCTGGCTGTGCTCCAAGGGAGGGCTCTGTCGCCACAGAGACTGGGGACAGGGGCCCGCATCGCAAAGGAATGGCTTTCAGGTATTTGAGAAAGATGCTCCTGAGCTGAAGGAGACACAAATACATCTTGGAGGGACAGAGAAAGGATTCACAATTGTGCCTTCTGAGTAAATGCTCTGAGAAACGGAGGTCGGGGCCTACCATCCGCTATCAGAACAAACAGTAAATTATTTTGACAGCCCTGAGGCTTTTCCAGACAGAAACTCAAGAGAGGGCTGGGTGTCCCAAGGATGTGGCTTTGCTGCTAGAAGCTGTGTTAAAGTTTGGTCAAGTCTCTGTTTTTTTCCCCCCACGTCTACCCTTTTTTTTTTTTTGAATCAAGTCTCTTTGTTCAGAGGTTTGGATGGAGTGTTCGTGTGCAAAGTTTTTAGAGTTCTCATGGGTTAAAGAATATTTACACATTCTTGAAGTATCTGTTGTCAGATTACTCATTAATTAAAGGGAGGGAGATTACCTTTATAGTGGAGAAATCTGGTGGACACTGTCTTAATCAAGTGATGGAAGCTATTATCGCCAAAAACAAGACAAATGGCCACCGGGTGGCTCCTGACTTAAGGCACAGAGGATACGTCATGTACACAGCACTGCTGTCAGTCATGTGGAACCTGAATCATATTAGTAGGAAACAAGCCAGCAAACCCAAATTAAGGAACATTCCAGAAAACAAGAGGCCTGTATTTTTTAAAAATGCCAGTGTCATGTAGGACAGTAAAAGGTCAACCCCAGAGGAAAGGAAACTGAAGAGACATTAAAACTAGATGAAAAACCCCAATGAGATATTACTATAAACCCATCAGAATGGCTCAAATGAAAAACACTGATAACACTAAATCCTGGCAGAGATGCAGGGAAATTGGATCACTTACAGACTGCTGGTGGGGATGTGAAATGGCATAGCCACTCTGGAAAAGAATTTGACAATTTCTTAAAAAATTAAGCATACACCATCCTACCACCTAGAAATTGCTCTCCTGGGCAACTATGCCAGAAAAATAAAAACTTATGTCCATGCAAAAAAGTCACATATGATTATTAATAGCAGCTTCATTTGTAATAGACAAAAACTGGAAATAACCCAGATATTCTTCAACAGATGAATGGATAAACTGTGGTCCATTAAAATAAAAAGGAGCAAACTCTTGATACACTCAACAACCTGGATGGATTTCTAGAGAGCTAAACTGAGTGAAAAAAAGCCAGTCCCCAAAGGCTACATACTGTGTCATTCCATTTGTATAACTTTTTTTTTTGGCCATAGCCCACTGCTTGTGGCATCTTAGTTCCTCCATCAGGGACCAAAGCAGTGACCCCTGCAGTGGAAGCATGGAGTCCTAACCACTGGACACCAGGGAATTCCCCTATACAACGTTTTTTTAAAAATTTATTTATTTTTTATTTTTGGCTGCATTGGGTCTTCGTTGCTGAGCGCAGGCTTTCTCTAGTTGTGCTGAGTGGGGGCTATCCTTTGTTGCGGTGCGCGGGCTTCTCATTGAGGGGGCTTCTCTTGTTGTGGAGCACAGGTTCTAGGCGTGCAGGCTTCAGTAGTTGCGGCTCACGGGCTCTAGAACACAGGCTCAATAGTTGTGGCACACGGGCTTAGTTGCTCCGTGGCATGTGGGATATTCCTGGACCAGGGCTTGAACCCATGTCCCCTGCATTGGCAGGCCGATTCTTAACCACTGTGCGACCAGGGAAGTCTCCCTATATAACATTTTTGAAATGACAAAGTTATACAAATGGAGAACAGATTAGTGGTTGCCAGAGGTTAAGGAGGGGGATGGGCAGGAAGGAGGTAGGTGTGTCTATGAAGGGCAACCTGCGAGATTCTTTCTTTTCTTTTTTTCTCTCGTTCTCTCTTTCTTTCTTGCTGCGTTGGGTCTTAGTTGCGGCACGTGGGATATTTTGCTGTGGTGCATGGGCTTCTCTCTAGTTGCAGCACGCAGGCTTAGCTGCCCCGTGGTACGTGGGATCTTAGTTCCCTGACCAGGGATCGAACTGGCGTCCCCTGCATTGGAAGGCGATTCTTAACCACTGGACCACCAGGGAAGTCCCGGGATTCTTGAGTCTATGGAAATGTTCTGTATTGATGTTGGCTGCATTGGCGTCAATATCCTGGTTGTGATGTGTGCCACAGTTCTACAAGATGGGAAAATTCGAATCTCTCTGCATTATTTCTTACAATTATCACAGAATAAAAAGTTTAATAATAAAAAACCTAAATGAATGAGATTATGGCTTAGATTCTGTATCGGAAAAAGGAGTTGATATAAAGGACAATACTGGGATAACTGGCAAAGTTTGAATATTGACTGTATATGTTAGAAAATATCAGTAATATTGTATTAGTGTTAAATTCCCTGAACTTGATAATAATTAAACTGGAGTTATATAAGAACATGTTTTTGGCCCTAGCCAGGTATATTAGATTATTTGGGGCTCATGAGTCTTGATTGCTATTTCCTCTCAAATAGCCCAGCAAAAACAAAAAACAAAAAAGCTGATTTAATATATACTGATATAGGGTGTGTGGGTGTGTATAAGAGAGAAAAGTAATAAAGTCTGCCAAAATGTTAATAATGAGTGAAGAGTATATGGCGTCACTGGGATATTTTTGTAACCTTTCTGTACGTTTAAATTTTTTAAAAAATATTTTATTTATTTACTTATTTATTTGGTTGCCCCAGGTCTTAGTTGCAGCTCTCAGCTCCTTAGTTGCAGCATGCAAACTCTTAGTTGCAGCAGGCATGTGGGATCTAGCTCCCTGATCAGGGATGGAACCCAGGCCCCCAGCATTGGGAGCGTGGAATCTTAGCCATTGTGCCACCAGGAAAGTCCCTAAAATTTATTTTCCAAAATAAACTATTTATTTATTTATATAAATTTATTTATTTATTTATTTGGCTGTGTTGGGTCTTCGTTGCTTTGCACGGCCTTTCTCTAGTTGTGGCAAGCAGGGGCTACTCTTCATTGCGGTGCATGGGCTTCTCATTGCGGTGGCTTCTCTTGTTGCGGAGCACGGGCTCTAGGAGCGCCGGCTTCAGTAGTTGTGGTGCGAGGGCTCAGCAGTTGTGGCTCACAGGCTCTAGGTGCGCAGGCTTCAGCAGTTGTGGCACACGGGCTTAGTTGCTCCGCGGCATGTGGGATCTTCCCAGACCAGGGCTCGAACCCTGGTCCCCTGCATTGGCAGGTGTATTCTTAACTACTGCGCCACCAGGGAAGTCCCAAAATAAACTATTTAATTAAAAAAAAGTTCTCCATTAAGGCAACAAATCACTAGAGGACAGAGAATGACCAGGGATGGTAAGGGACGCCAAGCCACAGGCTGTTTCGGTGCTGCCCTGAGACCTTTTGCTCCGTTTACTCCCAGCCCTCCTTCTCAGGAGTCTGTTCACCCAGATGAATCCTGTGGGGGAGGTTCGATCTACACACCTTAAAGGCAAATTTATTAGTTGTTTTTGGAACCCTACAAAATAAAGTAAAATTTAAAATAAAAAGGCATATCTTGACAAAATGCAGAGAGGAAAATGGGCAGGAGTTGTGCAGAGGAGAGGCGGACAGGTCACACAGAACCACCTGTTTGCAGAGAAGTGAACTTTATTCGTCATTGTTTTCCTTTTCTTTTTCTTAAAACACCACTTTCGCTTTTCGTAGAGCAAAAATTAGTGTCAGGTTCTATAAATTGCTCCTCACCTTGGACACATAACTTCTCTAAAGCAGCTTCCACCGTGAAGGAGAACTAGGTTATCCCACAAAGCCGTCAAGCGCCTTCTTCTGTGAGCAACTTTTTAGGCAGAATTTTCAAGAGAGGCAGAAGGTGTGGCTTCTTGCCTCATACATCCAATTAAAAAAAAAAAAAGGATCAAGAGAAAGAAATCCAGCTGCTGAGAATTTCAGTGACATCAAAAATATCTCAGGACTTCCCTGGTGGTCCAGTGGTTAAGACTCTGCACTCCCAATGCAGGGGACCCGGGTTCCATCCCTGGTCGGGGAAGATCCCACATGCCGCGGGGTGCGGTCCCCCACCACCCAGAAAAATTCCTAAATAGGCAGAAATACTGCGTGAACTACTCGGGGCCCAAACTTTCTTTTGAAACAGGTGTTATGCAGTTTCAATTTAAACTCTTTCTGGCAAGGTTTTCAGAAATCTTTCAACTAATGCTCTTCAAGAGCACAATCTTTTTAATAGACTTCAGAAAAAAACACCAACCCATATTACTTTTTTACGTTAAAAAATGTTGAAACAGTGCTGAACTTACAGAAAAATACAAACCTTGTTTTCCTTGAACTATTTGAGAGTAAGTTTCCTCATGGTGCTTCATTTCTCCTAATGCCTTAGTGTGAGGCTGCTGCTACCTAGTCCTCTGACCCCATTCAGGTTATACCAGCTGACCCAATATTGTACTTTATAGCAAAAGGATCCCGTTCAGGCTCTCCTGTTGCATCTGCTTGTAATTATCTCTTTGGTCTGGAATAGTTTCTCAAGCCTTTTTAAAAAGATTTTTATGACCTTGACACTTTTGAAGATTACAGGCCAGCTGTTCTGTAGAATGTTCCTCAGTTTGGGTGAGTCAGGTGCTTCCTCGTGGATGGAGGAAGGTTGTGTACTTTTACAGGAGCATCTCAGAAGTGATGCTGCGTTCCTCCAGTTTCATCCTAACAGACAGCACATAACTCAATTTCCCATCACTGATGGTGTCCAGTGAAAGTACTTCTTTTCCCATTTGTAATTAACATTTACATTAATTGTAAGTATAATGTTATATTACATGTGCATAATATTAGTAATTAATAGTATGTGTTTGGTGGCAAAGTGTTTTAAAACTGTGTAAATATTCTGTTCCTCATGAAACTTGGAGATTATTCAATTATTTATTTTTATTGGTGTGGACAGTGAGTTCCTATTTTATCTAGTGAGTTATAATCTGTCCGTTTCGTCACTTATTTTGATGCTCAAATTGTTCTAGGTTGGGCCAATGGGAGTGCCTTCCAGCTGGCTTCCATGTCCTTTTGACATGTCCTCATCATTCTTTGAGCATTTTCTTACTTTCTGACAGAACAAGGCGTCCTAGGCTCATCTTGTACTTAACCCTGAAAACAACCATTTCTCTAAGCACTCTGGCTCCCGTAACTAGAGAATGGCAATTAGAAGCAAATTCTGGGCGCTCGATGGGCACAGTGCTATCGGGGTGTCACTGGTCCAGGCCTTCTCAGTGGACAGAGTTGGGGACACAGTTATGCATACACACGGTTACCGCTCTGTTTGTTTCTCTGCCTATCTCTCTAACCATTCTGAAATCTTGAGTCCACACTAACTCCCATTCCAGTTCAACACAGTAGGGTTCATTCCCCCATTGGCCTCTCTGATGGTGACAAATCTGGTTCCAATTATCCTTCTCACCCTACTTGGGGGCCAACACCCTTGCTCAGGCCTCATAATAATTGTTATGGATTCTTACATTGTGTAGTCTGGTCTCCAGCCCCGAGACTGACCCTGACCATGTTACACCCGGGCAGCAATGCCAATTCCTTTGCTCCACTGCGTTACCAAGATTCAAATAGAATGAACTGATTGACTACAAGTAGCATCTGCTAAGAATCACTGAAGGCAGATACAGCTGTTCCCTAGAATTCTACTGACTTAAAGTACTTAGAAATTGTACCTAATTTACAACACCCTCTCCCCATGCCCTCGCCTCAGGGGCCTGAGGCTCCTGTTTACTGATGGGTGATATTGGTTATATTGATTGCTCTGCAGTCACTGCACCTGTGTAAGCACGGGCTGCATACACTCACCCCCAGTCTGGAGAGGACGTGCCCTGCGGTGCTCTCTCCTGCGTTCCATTCCGACAGCGGGGAAGGGGAGCTTTAGCTTATGTGCAGGGTATACGTGCATTCCTGCACACCGACAGGTATATGCAGCATGGATACATGTGCCTTGATCAAGCTTCTAACAGACACGTTATGTTACGTATATCTTCACATCAGGACAGTGTGAACAGGATACCTCACTGCAGACCTGCTGCAGCCTCAGTGAGGCCCCGGCAGCTTTGGGTTTCTGAAGCCTCTCACCCTCACACCTGGCCAGTGGATGGCTTTCCGAAAGGCTGAGCACTTGTGAGGAGATTCCATTCTGCTTCCCTGCACAAATCTACCACTGTCCAGCAGGGTGTCTGAGGCCCCTGGCAGACAACCCTTCTGCTGCCACCCCACGGGTCTACACACGTGAAGTGCGTTCTAAAGAGGTAGCAAGAGTTTCACGTGTGCAAGTTGTCCATCCCTCTTTGAACCTTAACCTATCTGCATGCCCACCCGGTGAGCCCCTGACTTCACAGAACTGGCATTTCATATGAAGGGGTGCAATTAAAGTCAAGGTGGTGGCAGTGGGGGGTTAAGACCGAAGGTTAAGACCCCTCTGGAATCCTGGCTCCACCACTTGTAATCTCGTGACCTTGGGCAGGTCACTTAACCTCTTTGAAATTTAATATTCCCTCCTATAGGATTGGGATAAAAATAGGGCCTACATCAGGAGACTGTTGCATAGATTGAATCAGGTTTAGAGTTTAGAAACGAGCCTGGCACTTCTCTGGGATCCAGTGTATGTTAGTTAGGTTCTAAGCAGCAAGAGGCAGTTCACTTTCTTTTCCCCAACTGCTCTGCGTCACAGCGGGTCCTCCCCTCCGAGCAGATACCCATGTGCGTATTTCATCGAATCTACAAGCCATCGATTTTAAGATACCCAATTTAAGAAATTATATTATGTCTTTAAAAAAGAAAAACATGCTGCCACGTGTACTACTAAATGCCAAACGATTGTAAGACGCCCCCTAATTACTACGAGGATCTTCAAATGTCAAAAGAATTGCTCATTCTAGGAGCCGCTGGGAAAGGGGATGTAACGCCAAGTGCGCGCACGTTTAAACGCGAAACCAGCTTCAGCTGCACTTGCTCGGTGCGCCGGGGCGAAACGCTGGGGTGCCCTTGAGGCGAAGCCTCGGTTGAGTTTCGCTTTCGGTTCGCAGGAAACGAAAGCTGGGCGGGGCGGCGGGGCGGGGCGGCGGGGCGGGGCGGGGCGGGGCCGTAGGCGGGGACATAGGTGCTGGCACAGAGGTGCCCGGCGCTTGGGGACAGAGGCGCGGGGACCGAGGTGGGGACATAGACGCAGGGACAGAGTCGCAGGGACAGACGCGGGGGCCGAGGTGGGGACAGAGGCGCGGAGGCAGGCGCGGAGGCAGACGCGGGGGCAGAGGCGCAGGGACTGAGGTGGGAACAGAGGTGCGGGGACAGACTTGGGGACCTAGACTTGGGGACCTAGGTGGGGACAGACGGGGCCCCGCTCACCCCGCCCGCAGCGCCCGCCACGCTGCTGCCTGGAGGTCCGGACGCGGTTGCTGAGTTTCTCCCTCATCCAACTTAGCGCGGGTCTGACTCTTCGCTGCACCTGAGGCAAGTTTGGTGATACTTTTGGAGGCTTTCTTTCCAGGGAAGGCACAACGGGGCTGTGCTCAAATGCCACGTGGATAATTATGGGATTTTTTGGGGCTGAGCGAATTATAATAATGGTCTGTATTCGTTAATACGTATATTAGATCAGTGAAAATTTCCCACGCTGATATATTTATTTGGACTTTTTTTGCACGACTGTTTCTAATTAAAGAAGAAATTGCAAAATCCGCCTTCTACCGTCTCCCTCTTTTCCTGGAAGAAAGCTAAATTTAGACCTTTAAACCTAAAATTCTATTCTATGATCTCTGAAAAATCTGGGTTCAAAGTGTTTTGAAAACTAAAGCGGAGCCTTTAACTTCATGCTTTACAGCATTGAGGTAGTTATACTTTGAAATTGTTCAAAAAAGAGGCAAATATTTAAAACATATCTTTCTGGTGTTATATTGTGAGAGTGAGGCGGACGATTCAGGCCTAGACATCCAGGTGGTCTAATGTGCTCATACAAATCGGACTAATACAGGTGCACAGATCCATCTTGGTTTTTGGATCACTATCAAAGAACTGGAAAAAAAAAACCCGCTTTTTGTATTTTCACTAAAAGAAATGTGTTGCACAGTTTGGGCACTTTTACACAATGATGAGCTTGCAAAGGGGAAAATGGGTTTCATCTGGAGTGTTCTAATCTGTGTGCCCGGCACATTACCATCACTTGAGAAACACACACGAATGATTAAGAATGAGGTCCGAATCTGTCGTTGCCATGATGGGTTGGATTTAGAACACTGTGAGGCTTGTGTCATTGGCTCTTTTCCTGGGCTGGTGGTTTTTCTTCCTGTGCTGGCAAAGATGGTCTGATTTATGTTCTTCTGGCTTAAAACGCCTTAAAAAGAGGCTGATTATGAGCAGCCCTGAGCGGGTCACGTGACCACTGCTGAAACAGTCACCTTGGGCCCTGAGTGGCCAGGCCTTTGAGCCGGACTGTGCGTGTGGGCTCCACCCAGTACTCATATTCTGAAAGTGGAGATAGTGTTTGTAAAGAAGAGGTGAGTATGCTACCAAAAGGTGGGGCACTGGGCTGGCAGAAATGACAGGCGTCCACTGGGGTCATTTTCAAGGTTGCGGTACATGTTGCCAAGTGGTCGTCCAGGCTGGCTGTGGCAGTGTCCACTCCCAGTAGCTGGCTGCTGCTGTGTACCCGGACTGAAAGATCTCTCTGCACAAGTAACACCAGGAGGTCTTCACTGGTGACCCCTTAAATGGAAATAAAGCAGCCGGGAGTCATGCACCTTTAGGGAGAGCAACGCTGGGACTGAACTGAAAACAGTCTTCATGAAATGACCTGAAGGTAGCTGGTCTGCAGTAAATCCTCTATGCCGGTGGCCAGTCCCCTGCAGCCTGAGCTTGGTCAGTGCTTGTCTAGAACAGCTTCTCAACCTTAATGCTTGCGTAGGTCACCTAGGAATCTCGTCAAAAGGCAGATTCCAATCCTGCCTTTTTAACAAACTTCAGGTGATGCTGTTGCTGCAGGTCCAGAGACCTGCCTACCTGCTTCCAAGATGCTGGACCAGTGGTTGCCAATATTTTAGCAGAACAAAAGAAAAAAATTGAGGACCCAGCTCCCCTTCAGATAAGAACTGAACTCTTAGTAGCCATTAATTGAGAAAACGCACTGAAAATCTCTGCGTTCAGGAAAGCTTTTGCACCTTTTGGCAGAACACTGAAGGGCTGAGTGTTAGACTCAGTGTTTGGTTACAGTCGAGGCCATTTGCCCCTCACCTTTGCTTAAACGCACAGTAATTTCAGCACATCACTGGGACTGTAGAACGGGAGGATCTTACAGCAGTTATCGCATGAGAAATATTTGGATTCTCAAGAAGACTTTTAGTGTGGTTACTTCAGTAGTTTCTAGTGAACAAACTGCAGGTGCTAAGTTCTGAAAACTACAGCATTAGGGCTTCCCCCGCCCCCAACCCCGTGGTCGTTACTGTCTTAGTAGCCCTTTAAACACATAGTGTCTGCTACCCCATAGTGTTTGAACATCTCACATAAGTACTTGACGAGACTATTCCAAAGTCTCTGATGAAGGATGATGAAACCGTCTCCCCATCTTTCTCCTCTGACCAGGATTTCTTGTTACATTCTTCTGTGCTGTAATTACCCTCCTGTACGCATACTGAAGGATGTGAACAAAACACTATATACAAGACAGTCTACATAACTTGTAGGTCCCCTAGTAAAGTAAAAACTTGGGGCTCCTTATTAAACAATTGTGAAGAATTTCAGGACTGCAACAGGAGAGCATTAAACCAAGCCGGGGTCTTCTGAGTGCAAGTCTGGGCAGCTACACAGGTTGTGTACTCACCAAGTCAGCCCTGACCAAGTGTGTGATTCCCAAACCATTCATAGCCTTCATCTTCTTTGTTCCACTGTTGATGACAACTGTATGGCGTTGACATTTAAAAAACTGGTTTTCCAGTCTATAAATATTTCTGCAATCAGACTTGCAAGGAGAGAATCGACCGAACTCACTATTAACCCACCGTTCTGTTTAAAAGAGGCTCTAGTTGTTTCTGCCTGTTCAGATGCCTGATATACATGATATAGAAGTAGCACATTTAAAACGATCACTTTTGTGTGTGTGTGTGTGTGTGTGTGCGCACAGCGGAATGTAATTCAGGAAAATTATTTTTAGGAATGTATTTTCCAGAGCAATGTTGTCCCTAGGATTCATAGTTTGGGTAACTGTCAAAAGTTGAGAGTTTTATTTCCAACTATTAAACTGAGTGACAATCTAAAGCCATCATTTGAACAACAGTTTTTAGCCTCCATAAGTAGACCAAACATTACAAAGAGCAGTGTGCTTGATTCACGTGTGTAGTCTGTGGTTTTTGAAGTTTGACTAGTGAGAACAAGCTGTGTTTTGGGTGCTTTGGTTCTTTCAGATTTTTTATATTCTTTATCACACCTGGATTGAATGATGATTTCATTATTGATTTTTTTGTAGATATGTTTGGAGTTTTTCCTCCTCATGATAAGTGGTAAAGTTGATGTTCTGGTTTTAATTCATCTTCACAAGATGTGAAGAATTTGCAAAAAGGGTTTTTTTCTTGAAAGACTCATGGCTTAATTGGGATTAATAATTAAAATTTAAATACAATTCTTAAAGATTATTTTGTTTAATATTATGAGAAGGCTGGCATACCAAACAATTTTGCAAAGTCTAACTCTGTTAGACTTGATACAGTCTAACTCTATTATTCTCAATTACTTTTAAAATTTAATAAAGTTGTAAGCCAAAAAGATATAATATCCTCTATAAACTATTTAGCAAACTTACTCTCTCTTTACTATATGTATTAATTTCTTTTCCTTTTTTAAGATTTTAAAATAATTTTATGCATATAATGGCCCAGACCATTCACTGTTGCAGCATCTTTCTTTTGCAGTGAAAATTATGCTTTTATATCTCAACATACAAAGTACAATATATGAGATTTTCTACCCTAAGTTGTGTGGATCATTTGCAACTGGATATTCAGATATTAACAGTTAATCCAAGTGACCCCCCCCCTTTCTGTTACACTGGTCACATGGGGTGGTAACCAAAGTGATCACTGATTGTGTACCAGCGCAGGGACACCAGAAGGGGACTGAGGTGGGCGTTTGGTGGATGGCCTTTCAAAGGCTGAGGCCAAGGAGCAGATCTCAGATGAATAATAATAATAAAGTGAAGCCATGCTTTGGTACTTTTCTACTTCATCTGAAAAATGTACGTCTTCATACAACGTTTAGCATGCATTTGGATGCAATGGCACTATCATTAAGTGCTCTGGCAGTAGGTGGGAACGACTGGTCTTTCGGTATGATTCAGGGTTTTCGTTTTAGGTCTTTTATTATCTGTCCTTGGGTGTGTGCTCCTGTCTGTTTACTTGGTACCAGCCTTGGCAGTCTGTCTTCAGCCCACGTCCACCGGGACATTCCCATGTATCCACTAGGGGGCAGTGCCGACACTCCCATGCCTGGTTTGGCTTCTGCTTTTCTCACTGGAGAGAGAGATCTAAGGGCATCTGCCTTAAGGACTTCTCTAGTCAATTAAAACTGAGCTTGTTGGGGAAAGTCCTGGAAGTGATTTGTGGTTCAGCTCTGTCAGCAGTTGAGTTAGCTGTGCCTTCGCTGCTGGGCTGTGTGCGTGCTCGTTGCAGAGAATGACTCCACACCCGCATCAGACCATGTCTGTTTGCCTCAGACCGCTGGCCTTGACTCCAAGTTCCAATTAATTAATTAACTAATTAATGATAAAATGAACACTTATGAAACCCTTCCCCCCAAACTAGAGCATTACTGGCGATTACATGCTCTCTACTTCTCTCATCCCTCTGCCTGCCCATTGGAGGTAATGACCTGGTCTTTTTTTAATATTTATTTATTTATTATTTATGTGGCTGCTCCGGGTCTTAGTTGCGGCAGGCGGGCTCCTTAGTTGCAACTCATGGGCTCCTTAGCTGCAGCATGCACGTGGGATCTAATTCCCTGACCAGGGATTGAACCCGGGCCCCCTGCATTGGGAGCACAGAGTCGTAACCACTGTGCCACCAGGGAAGTCCTTGGCCTGGTCTTTTTGATCTTCATTATCCATTTAAAAATCTTTGTCACACATGCACGTTGATGCCTAAATAGCCTAGTGTCTCATTTTCCTTGAGTTTGAATCTACAAAAAGAAATACTAGATATTATCTTCTAAGAATTGCCTTTTGACTCAACATTGTGTTTCTAAGATTCACCCTATTGTGACATGTTCACTCAGGTGCAACTGAGGAATATTATTTCATTGTGTAAATTTATTACAGCTCACGTACCCACTCTTCTGACATTTGGGTCGAGCGCTTGGATTGTTTCCATGTTTTTGCTGCACAAACAGCACTGCTATGAACATTCTTGTTTATGTCTCCAGGGACACATGTAAGAATTTCTCTTTTGAATTTTTAGGTTGAAGTTAAGTGAATGTTTAACTTTACAAGATGATGCCACAAAAACAAAAAAGATGATGCCACGTTGTTTTCCCAAGCGACTGTACCATTTTACACCCTCCCCTAGTAGTATATAAAAGACCCTATTTATCTACATCCCCTCCAACAGTTGGTTCCATCAGAATTCTTAACTGTTGCCAGTTGAATAGTGTAAAATGGTATCTCATTATGGTCAAGGTTTGCACTTCCGTGACCACTAGTGACCACTTACTTTTTATAAAAACTAAAATTCTGGAATGTCTACATTTTATTCCAGTCCTGGCTTGGGTTCACCTGTGCAGGTCTGCTCACAGCCCTTTGCACACTCTTCCCCACATGCTTCTCCTCCAGACCCCTGGGCTTTTTTTGCATAACACCTGCCCTGCCTCAAGGTGCCCCTTATTTTAAACCATACCCTTTCCTCTTTAATAAACTCAGATCCAGACTCACTTTTCCCACGAACCCTGCCCTCGTGAATATCAGTGAACTTAGGTCACTTCATTAAACCACTGAATCCTGACGGGCCTCTGAGCCACTGGCTAGAGTACAGACGGGGGCAGGTCATTTAGCTACGTATATTAAGAGCCTTAAACTTCGTACACTGTGACCTTGTAATTATATTTTTAAGAATATGTCCTAGGGCTTCCCTGGTGGCGCAGCGGTTAAGAATCCACCTGCCAATGCAGGGGACACGAGTTCGAGCCCTGGTCCAGGAAGATCCCACATGCCATGGAACAACTAAACCCGTGTGCCACAACTACTGAGCCTGCGCTCTAGAGCCTGCGAGCCACAACTACTGAGCCCGTGTGCCACAACTACTGAAGCCCGTGTGCCTAGAACCTGTGCTCCGCAGCAAGAGAAGCCACCGCAGTGAGAAGCCCGTGCACCGCAGCGAAGAGTAGCCCAAGAGTAGCCCCTGCTCACCACAACTAGAGAAAGCCCACGCTCAGCAACAAAGACCCAATGCAGCCAAAAATAAAAATATAAATAAATAAATTTATATAAAAAAAGAATATCTCCTAGATATTTAAAGACTTTTTTTGAAGTGGACCATTTTTAAAGTCCTTATTGAATTTGTTGCAATATTGCTTCTGTTTTATGTTTTAGTTTTTTGGCCGCGAGGCATGTGGAATCTTAGCTCCCCGACCAGGGATCGAACCCGCACCCCCTGCATTGGAAGGCGAAGTCCTAACCACTGGACCGCCAGGGAGGCCCCTCTCCTAGACATTGATTTAGCGTCTGGTTGTATCTGAAGGCCACAGGTTTATTTGCACGGGGACAGAGGAGCAATTGAGGAAAGAGCATGGGTTGTGCCCAAGCTTAGACCCGGGGGCAGGCCTGAGCCCTGGGGAGAGATGGCTTCCCGCAAAGCTGAAGAACTTGAAATGAAAAGGCACGAGGCAGTAGGAGGACTGGGCTTGTATCCCACTTCCACGTGAAGGCCCTGCTTGTAGATATGAGGGAACCTTTGTGCATGGATTGCTGTGTCAGGCAGTGCCCTGCAGACACCAGTGGGCACTCCAGGGCAGGTAGGGACAGGGTATGGTGGTTGTGACCTCGCTCCAAAACACAAGAGACTCCTCCTGAGATTCCCACACACCTGGGGAGAATTCACAGGCTGAAGCCTGTGTTGCCAGGAAGACGTGGGTTCTGGTTAACATGACCTGGTTTATAGCTGCAGTTTTGTTGTGTCTATGACCTTTGGTTTGCCTGAGGAAAAATCACATAGGTAGAAAAAGGTTTTATACCTAAAAATGTTCACTGCAGTTTTTTTATAACTGCAAAAAATTGAAGACAACCAGAATATTCTGCAATGTTCTGTTGCTGTATCAGGCATCACTGTGACATGGTTGAAAATACACTGCTTTTTCCATTTCACATTATAACAAGGATATTTGATTACAGGCCTCTTTCAATTGCTTGTGACCATGCAAGGGAAAAAGGAGAAAGCCCAGGGCAGAAAAGAATGTGTCAGAAAGTTTGTGTATGTGAATATATACATATGGGCATGGTGTTTGGGTTCCCAAGGACATTCGCCAGCCAGTCCTGGCTGAGTCTCGGCATTTCTTGGTGGAGCCCGTTGAGAAGTCTCTATACCCTGTGTGTGTGGGTTTTGTCTGAGAAAGCTCAATAGACTCAAGGCCCTGCCATTGATTTGCCCTCCTTTGACGGTGTAGTCCCAGCTGAGCTGTGTGTGGGGAAGGTCTGCTGGGGAGCACCCTTGGGAACGACACCCAGAGGGTGAGCACAGCAAGGTGGGCAAACGGAGGACTTGAACTCCCAAAATTTGTGACAGAGGCTTCAGCCAATGCCAAGGGGAGCTCGGGGGCTGGGTGACCCTTCAGGCAGGTGGTAAGGCCCTTAGGCCCCCTCATCGCCCAGACTCTGGATAGGAACCGGGCCAGCTTTCTTCACTGGGGTGAATTCTGGAGGGGGCCTCAGCTGGGGGCCGTCGACCACCAACACCCGGTGGCCTGGGGAAGGGCTCCTGTTCCGCCGGAGTGTGAGTGGTCACCACCTCCCGCTACAGGCAGACATAGCTGTTCCCAGCCCCAGTTACTTGAACGGCCCTGTGTACAACACGCGTGGGTGTTCACAGCAGCCCCTTCCCCAGGAGCCAGGACAGGCTTCCTTGGGGCCAGCGTGTGGACAGCCAGGAGAGGGCTTTGAGCAGCCTTCAGGCAGTGGAGGGCCTGGGAGTGAGGAACAGGGAGACCCAGGTGTCTTGGTCTGGACCCCTTGGTGAATGTCGAACCATTTGCCAGAACAGAGGGCCCAGGGCAGAGGCTGGGGCCGTGGGTCCCAATGAGGACACAGTGGGAATGAGGGACCAAGGGGACGGAGTCTCACCGAGTTGTCGTTTCTCGCCCTAGAGCTTGGCGGGCCAGTCTCCCCAGACACTGATCTCCCCCCAAGCCTGGCTCTTGGGGATCAGAACTGATCACATGGATATGCTTCCCCTTCTCTCATCCTTTCCTCTGCGGTGTGTTTTCACAGAGGTCGGCCAAGGCCGGCTCATGAGAGCTCTTCCTGGAAGTGAGGTCGCGCCGTCCTGAAGACGCCCTGCAGCTGCCGTCCGGGGGTCTTGGAGTGACTGCTGATGGGTATGGTTCCGGGTCCCTAGGCCGGTCTTGGCTGTCTCAGCGTTTCTCAGCAAAGCCCATTAGGAGAAGGACGGGAGCAGCAATGGGAAGAGACACAGGGAGCCCTGAGCCCGGGCTCCCAATGGGCCGAGAACCCCAGTCTTCTCTCTTGACTGCGCAGAAACGCTTTGCTCGTCCGCTGGGCCGTAGAGTTCTGTGGTTGATGATTGCTGCTCTTTGTGCCTCCACTTCTGCCTCTGTGAAATGGGGATGATTATGCTCCTGAGCCCATAGGATTGTTGGGAAGAATAATGAGGTTGTTGTGGAAGCTGCTTTAATCCTGTGCTTGGCATGTCGTGGCCCCCAGCCTTCCCCTGGGTGCTAGTGTGTCTGGTGACAAGGTGCTTCTGCTGATCGGGTTCCTGCTGACCATGGATTCTTACGTTCTTACTGCCCCAGCTCGTACACCAGAGCCCTTTCCCCGGGAGCTCTGAGATTAGTGGACTCCCTCCCTCTTAAATTACACACCTTGTGGGGTCTGCGGAGCCCAAGGTTGGGTGGGAAAGGGGAGGTTGGTTGCTAGTGGGTCAGAGAAATACTACCTTTTGGTTTTGTCACATCCTCATAAGTTCCTTGTGGTTTCCAGCCTCTCAAGGTGAGTTTAGATGAGGTGGATCTCCCCCAGAGCTTTCTTCTGATTCCCTTCCACCACCTGGTAGGGCCTGGGCAGGGGCCTTACCCCTGGGGCCCAGAGTAGATTGCCTGGGAGATGACTCTCGCCCCTGAGCCCATAGATGCCCACTGTGAGCCAGCTCTGTAGGGACAGCTTGGGTGGGCAGGGCCCCTAGTTCTCCCCAGTGCACTGTCTGTAAGGTTTCTCTTCCTTTGCTCTTACTGTTGCTTGGGTTATAAGTTTGACAACGAGTGATACACCTCCTTGTGGCCTCTCTTTTCCTAACGGACTGTTAAAACTTCTGCTGCTATTCACTTTGCAGAGGGTCGTGTTTCTCTCTCCTTTCCAATTTGTTTCCAAGCTCCTTAGTGAATTCTTTGTGCCTCTGGGAGTACCTTATAGTGTTTCATGTCCTTAGGAGGGTCTGGAGGAGTGTTTGGTGTTTTTTGAATTCTGTGGCAGGGCTTCCCTCAGTATCTTCCCTCTGCTCTTCATAGGCCCGGTCGGTTTACACAACATTGGGCAGACCTGCTGCCTTAACTCCCTGATCCAGGTGTTCGTTATGAACGTGGAATTCACCAAGATACTGAAGAGGTAAGGCAATTGTTCAGGCAGATAAATGTGTATATTATTTTATGTTTTCAGTTATTCAGTTATTCACAGTGGTTTGGACTTTTAGAAGTCTACTTCCAAAAGCTAACAGAGAAAAGATCTTGCTCTGCACAATCTAGACGATATACTATAATCATCTAAGATGATTTTTAAAAAATGTAAATGCTGATCCCACCCCCAGATATTTGGTTCCACTTGGGGCCTAGGTGGGTGTCTAGGGTGAGGCCCAAGCATTCGTACTTTTCGGAAGATTCCCCAGGTGATTCTAAAGTGTAGCCAGATTGGCAGCCACTGACTTGGTTAAAAGGAAGTGGGGACCCTGCCAGTGTCTAATCAACGGGCAGGTCTATGAGTCTATTGATTTTTCTCAAGTGAAACACATCCACACTCACACAGCATACACATCCTGAGAGCCCTTCTTTCTTTTTTTTAAAAAATGATTAAACATTTATTTTATTTTATTTTTATTTATTTTTGGCTGCGCTGGGTCTTCGTTGCTGTGCGCGGGCTTTCTCTAGTTGCGGCGAGCGGGAGCTACTCTTTGTTGCGGTGCGCGGGCTTCTCGTTGCAGTGGCTTCTCTTGTTGCGGAGCACGGGCTCTAGGCGCACAGGCTTCAGTAATTGTGGTGTGCAGGGTCAGTAGTTGTGGCTTGCGGGCTTCAGAGCACAGGCTCAGTAGTTGTGGTGCACAGGCTTAGCTGCTCCGCGGCATGTGGGATCTTCCCGGCCAGGGCTCGAACCTGTGTCCCCTGCGTTGGCAGGCGGATTCTTAACCACTGTGCCACCAGGGAAGCCCGAGAACCCTTCTTTCTTCTCAACCTGTTCTGCAGAGACATGCTGAGACTCCGCCAGGACTGACAGGCAAATTTCCTTGGGAACGCAAGCACCACGCCCATATGTATATGTTCACATACATAAACTTTATCACTCATTTTTTTCTGCCTTTTGCTTTCTCCTTTTCCCCTTCCATGGGCATGGGCAGTTGAGAGATGCCAGTGATTAAACAAACCATTGCCAAGATACACTGCCATTCCTTTATGTGTCCTTCCCAGGGCCTAGGTCATACTTGCTTTTGGCCTTTGGAGAACTTCAGGCTGGCCATTTTGCTGTAGGTGCAGGACCTACTGCACCTGCCATTCGTTTTGGTGTGACTGCCATGCAGGGTGGGGAGAGGGGTGAGGCCGCAGCTGTGCTGATTCCCCTCTTGAGAGGATACTCCCCTATAGCTGATTTGCTAACACGGTAGCTCTTCAACCTTGTCTATATGTCTAAATCATCTAGGAAACTTAAAAATCCTGGTAACTGGGCCCACCCCCAGAAATTCTGATGTAGTTAGTCTGCAGAGTGGCCTGGACGTGAGATTTTTGAAAGTTCTCCCATGTGTTGTGGTGTGCCCCCAGCACTGGGAACTGTGGGGACAGGGAGGTTCGTGGCTGTTCTCACTCGGCAGGATGACAGTGCCAAGGGGAGCTGCGGAGCAGAGGAGAAGTGTTCCTTTCCAGCTGCTCTTGCTGCTGGAGAAGATGCAGGACAGCCGGGAGAAAGCGGTGCGACCCATGGGGCTGGCCTACTCTCTCCAGATGTACAGTGTACCACGTAAGGCGGTCCTCCTCCAGGAGCTCAGGATCCTGGCCTGGTGCTCTAAGAGGGAGGGGAGTGCGAGGGGGAGGGGACGCGGGAGGGGGCAGCAGAGGAGAGGAGAGGAGAGGAGGGGGACTGAGGCTCAGTGAGTGAACAGGAAGGAAACCCTTGTGTCGGAGGCACGTGTGTGGATGCGAGATATCTTAAGGAACCCCCATCTTCCAGGTGCAGCACTGATGTTATCTATGCATGTATTACTTCCACACTCACCCTTTTTCTGCCTCCTGGTGGAGTAAGTAAGCCTAAGAGTCTCCTCAAAGCTGATTCAACTGCAGGCAAAGGATTCTAGGGAAACAGAATAAAGGATTCATAAGGAGAAACTGTGTTCTACAAAAGGAAACTCTTAAATAGCTTAGTTTTTTTTTTAACAGCCTTAATGAAATATACATCACATACTGTAAAATTCAGTCAATTAAAAATGTACAATTCAGAGGTTTTTAGTATTTCACAGAGTTGTGCAATTATCACCACAATCTAAATTTAGCAAATTTTCATCACCCCCCAAAGAAACCCCATACCCATTAGCAGTCATTCTCCTTTGTTTTCTTCTAGGTTTTATACTTTTAGCTCTTACATTAGATCCATGTTTCACTTAGAGCTAAATTTTGTGAATAGTGTGAGATAGGAGTCCAACTTCATTCTCCTGCATGTGGGCATCCAATCGTTCCAGCACCATTTGTTGAAAATACTACTCTTTTCCCACTGAATTGATTCAGTCTCTTTCCTTGTTACAACAAGCATCCTTTCATTTCAGCTTGACGAACTCCTCTCAGCTGTCCTTGTAAGGCAGGTCTAGTGGTGATGAGCTCTCAGTGTTTCTTTGCCTGGGAAAGCCTTTGTCTCTCCTTCATTTCTGAAGGACAGTGTTGCTGGGTACAGTTTTCTTTATCAGCAGTTTTCCCTTTCATCACTTACCCTATCATCCCACCTTCCCATGGTCTGTAAGGTTTGTGCTGAGAAATGTGCTGATAGTCTTATGAGGGTTCCCTTGTAGGTGGTAAACTTCCTGTCTCTTGCTTTTAAGATCTCTCTTTGTCTTTGATTTTCGACAGTATTTTTGACAGTATTATGATGTGTCTTGGAGAACATCTGTTCAAAGGGAGTATGTTTGGGGACCAGTGAGCTTCATGAACTTCAATGTCTAAATCTCTTCCCAGATTTGGGAAGTTGCAGCCACTATTTCTTTAGATGAGTTTTCGGCCCCCTTTCCCCTCTCTTCTTCTGGGACTCCATTATAGTGTGGGTTGTTTCTCTTAATGGAGTCCCATAGACTTTCTTCAATCCTTCTCAGTCTTTTTGCTCCTTTGACTGGACAGTTTCAAATGACCTGCCTTCTAGTTCACTGATTCCTTTTGCTTGGTCCAGTCTGCTTTTGAAGCTCTCTGTTGAATTTTTCAGTTCAATATTCTTTAGCTCCAAAATTGCCCTTTGGTTCTTTTTTATGTTCTCTATCTCTTTGTTGAACTTCTGTTTTTCTTGTATTGTTTTCCTGATTTATTTAAATTGTTAATCTGTGTTCTCTGGTAGCTCTCCGAGCATCTTTAGAACAATTATTTAGAATTATTTTTCAGACAATTTGGTATCTCCATTTCTTTGGTTTCAGTTACTGGAAGTTTACTGTTTTCTTTTGGTGGTATCATGTTTCCCTGATTGTCCATGATCCCGGTAGACTTGTGTAGGGACTTTGCTAAGAAGGACCTTCACCTGCAGCTGGGGTGTGCTGTGATCCAGGTGTAGTGGTGTGAGGCTTGTGGTGGCTCTGGTTCTGGGTGGGTGTGATATCTCATTGGCTCAGGCTGCTGGGGTCCACGACCTCGATTACTGTGCCATCCTTGGAGAGAGCTGCAGGGGGTCTGAAGTAGCTGCAAGGGCTGTGAGGTAGTATTTCATTGTAGTTTTCTTTTCTTTTTTTTTTTTTTTGTGGTACGCGGGCCTCTCACTGTTGTGGCCTCTCCCGTTGCGGAGCACAGGCTCCGGACGTGCAGGCTCAGCGGCCATGGCTCACGGGACCAGCCGCTCCGCGGCATGTGGGATCTTCCCGGATCGGGGCACGAACCCATGTCCCCTGCGTCGGCAGGTGGACTCTCAACCACTGCGCCACCAGGGAAGCCCTTCATTGTAGTTTTGATTTGTATTTCCCTAATGATTAGTGATGCTGGGCATCTTTTCATGTGCTTACTGCCATTTGAATGTCTTCTTTGGAAAAATATCTATTCCAGTTCTTTGCCCATTTTTGAATTGGGTTATTTTTGTTGTTGAGTTTAAAAGTTCTGTGTGTTCTGGATGTTAATCCCTTATCAGATATATGCTTTGCAAATATATTCTCTCATTCTGTGGGGTGCCTTTTTACTCTGGGGATACTGTCTTTTGATGCATACATTTAAAAAATTTTCATGAAGTTGAAGTTTTCTGTGTTTTCTTTTGTTACCTGTGCCTTTGGTGTCACATCCAAGAAGTCATTGCCAAATCCAAGGTCGTGTGCTTTTGTCCTATGTGTTCTTCTAAGCATTTTATTGTTTAGGGTCTTACATTTAGGTCCTTGATCTGTTTCGAATTAATTTTTGTATATGCCGTTAGAAGCGTTCAACTTCATTTCTTTGCATGTGGATATCCAGTTTCCCCAGCATCATTTGTTGAAGAGACTATCCTTTCCCGACTGTATACTCTTGGCTCCCTTGTCAAAAATTATTGGACCATACATGTGAGGATTCATTTCTGGACTCTATTCTATTGCATCAATCTGTATGTCTGTCCTTATGCCCGTACCACACTGTTTTGCTTACTATAGCTGTGTAGTAAGTTTTGAAATGAGAAAGGGTGAGTCCTCTAGTTTGTTATTCTTTTTCAGAATTGTTTTGGCATTTTGGGGTCCCTTAAGATTCTATATGAATTTTATGATGAGTTTTTCTATTTCAGCAAATATCTTATTGGGAGTTTGTTAGGAATTGCATTGAATATGTAGATTGCTTTGGGTAGTATTGACTTTTAAATAATATTAAATATTCTAGTCCATGGAATGTGTTTCCATTTATTTATGACTTCTTTAATTTCTTTCAGCAGTGTTTTGTAGTTTTCATAATACAAGTCTTTTACCAATTTGGTTAAGTTAATTCCTAAGTATTTTATTGTTTTTGAAGCTATTATAGATGGATTTGTTTGTGTTATTTCATTTTCAAATTGTTTATTGTTCATGTATGTATAGAAATACAATTGACTTTTGTGTGTTGACTTTGTATCATGTTTTTAATTTCATTTATTAGATCTAAAAGCTTTGTTTTGTGGAGTCTTTTAACATATGAGATTATATCATCTGCAAACAGCGGTAATTTTACTTCTTCCTTTCAAATTTGGATGCATTTTATTTCTTTTCTTATCTAATTGCTCTGGCTAGAACTTCCAGTACTGTGTTGAATAGAAGTGGTGAAAGCAGGCATCCTGCTTTTACAGAGACCTGCACTCCACTGTCCTAGTTGTATGTCACCTTTCTTTAGCTTTCCATAGCAGTTTGTACACCTGGGGAATTTTTCTCATTCTTCTTCTTTTTTTTTTTTAAAATAAATTTATTTATTAATTTTTTTTTTTTTTTTTGGCTGAGTTGGGTCTTCGTTCCTGTGTGCGGGCTTTCTCTAGTTGCGGTGAGCGGGGGCTACTCTTCCTTGTGGTGCGTGGGCTTCTCATTGCGGTGGCTTCTCTTGTTGCGGAGCACGGGCTCTAGGCATGCAGGCTTCAGTAGTTGTGGCACGTGGGCTCAGTAGTTGTGGCACACGTGTTTAGTTGCTCCACGGCATGTGGGATCTTCCTGGACCAGGGCTCGAACCCGTGTTCCCTGCATTGGCAGGTGGATTCTTAACCACCGCGCCACCAGGGAAGGCCCTAAATTCTTCTTTGAATTGTGAGTACATGGATACTTGCCTCCCACTAGACTATAGGTTTCTTGGGGGTAGGAAATTTCTCTGGCCTCTGCAATGCCTTGCACGTAGCAGGTGTGAAGGAAGTTATGGGTTGGGCAAGCATCCCTGTATTTCTTAGATGAATTGGGACTTCTGGCTCTGGGATGGTCAGGTGTGGCAAGGTGGCTCTACGTGGCAAGCTGACGCGACTCCCTTTATGTCCTGTGTGGTGGACAGCCTTCTGAAAATAATTCCCTGGAGACTGCATCAGTGCAGCCTGCTACCAGGCTGCTTGTCTACAGTTTGGGATTATTAGCTTGGAATGTGGATTAATTAACCATTCAACTAATATGTAATGTTCACCTATTATGTGCCAGTTACTGAGCTGGTAAGGGAATTAGACTGACAGAGTATTTGCCTCCATGGAGCTGACAGTTTAGAGGAGAGACACAGGCCAAAACAAAATACAACCCCAAAACATTAAGTACAGATTGTGATAAGTATCATGGAGGAAATGGTGTTGAGATAGCAGATATGAATGTTTAATACCTTTTCTTGCAACGTCTTTGCAACTCGGGAACATGGATTCATTCACCCCTGTGCACCGCTTGTAGCCTGATGTTCACGTGTGTAGGATTCATGGCTTATTCCTGCTTCCTTTCCGCTAGCACCTTCTATCACTGAGAAGGTTATTTCCCTTCTTGTTCTCCCGTACACCTTTGGGGAAGACCTGGGTCAGGTATTAGTGTTGGGAAACTGCTCAATTTTAAGGGGAGTGAATAAAGAAAATACGGAGAGGCATAGAGAAGTCAGTGGCCACAGGAGTCCAGTTGGAGGCTTGGCAGGGACATAGGAGAGAATCCACCACTGACTATTGGTTTTGTGTAGCTGGGTTCCCCAGTGGAGGCCAGCAGGGGTGGGTGGCAACTCAGAGGACAGAAGACTTGTGTGATGCAGTGGGGCTGGACTTTGAGTTTTAAAAGGAGTTCTCAAAATCAATACCAAGCTTATCTTTCATTTTTATGACTGAACATCCTGTGGAAACTTAGCCTGAAAGCGGGGAAAGGCAACGTGACGAGTGTTCGCATGCATCTAGGTAGCTGGGGCAGGAGGGCAGGACAGGTGTCCCTGGGTCCTCACCCTGGGCGTTACTTTTCTCTTTGGCCAGTGTTTGTCCAGCATGATGCTGCCCAGCTCTACCTCACAGTCTGGAACCTGATTAAAGACCAAATCACAGATGTGGACTTGGTAAGTCCTAGAACGAGAGAGCTCAGAAGGTGAGGATGCTGTCCGTGTGACGTGTAGAGAGGACTGAAAGGGGAAATGCATGTAAAATGCTTATCACGATTGCATAGTGCAGTTGCTGTGATTTCTCTACGCCTTTGTGAGCGAGCGGAGAGCGGCTGCCCTTCCGGAGCTGTGTGCGGTGGCTCCAGCGCTGGAGCTTGGCCGGACCTGCTTACTCGCGGCTTTCTCTGCACCTTCATCCTCCTCCCCCTCCCTTTTGCAGGTAGCGAGGCTGCAGGCCCTCTATGCCATTCGCGTGAGGGAGTCCCTCGTTTGCCTTGGATGTACCATGGAGAGTGACAGAAGCAGCAGCATGCTGACCCTCCCCGTCTCTCTTTTCGACATGGATTCAAAGCCCCTGAAAACACTGGTGAGGGGTCCTTGTGGGGAGTTTTCTGTTCCCACACAGCCCAGAGCTTCTGGTGCCCCCTTCCTTCTTTAATCCACTCTTGGCTTTTAAAAAATCATTTCCGCTTCCTTTGCATGGCACAGGCTAAGTTCTCCTTTCATTTGCGGGGAAAAAACGTTTCTCCTCCTATAGCCCCTTATCTTCACTGCTTCCTCCAAAACGTAGGTCTTTCCTGAGACCCTGGCACATGTACCACGCTGGACTGGATGTTAGGGGACCTGGGGAAAACGAGGAGAGAAGCTTAAGCTCATCGGCAGGGTGAAGGGTTGTACCTAGAAGGTAATAACCTTGCCTTTCCCTTGCTCCCCTGGGACAGGAGGACGCCCTCCGCTGTTTCTTCCAGCCCAGGGAGCTGTCCAGCGAGGACAAGTGCTTCTGTGGGAACTGTGAGAAGAAGACCTGCTGGAAGCAGGTACTTGTTCCCAAACCGGGTGCTTCTGGCCCGTCTGGGGTTCCCCTTGGGGGCCTCCCACTGAGGGAGGGAATCCCTTCAGGCTGGGGATCCTGGGGCTTGTGACTTCCAGGGCTGTGGGCACGCTCCTCGGACCCCATCACTGAGACGGAGTGGGGAAGGCACAAGAGCAGGTGCTGTTTTCCCCTCAGGGCCAGACTCCCCTGGGAGGGGAGCAGACCCCGTAGTTCCCCTGGGTTCCTGGGTGGAGCCCTGGGCTTCTTGAGCCTTCTGTGGGAGGCCCAGCAGATCCAGCAGGCGGGGCCCTTACCGTGTGATTCCATTCCGCTCCCTTCTTTTCTGGAAGAAGAACATACCGTCGGCCCTGGTGTTTCTCGGAATCGACCTGTTTCAAGTGCCTGGGACTCGTCTCCATGGTGACTTTGCTTTTTCCAGGTCTTGACACTGACCCACCTGCCCCAGACATTGACCATCCACCTCATGCGTTTCTCCAGCAAAAATCTGCGGACAGAAAAAATCTGCCACTCACTGTGTTTCCCCCAGAACTTGGATCTAAATAAGCTCCTTGAGATGGAGGGAGAGCCCTGCGCTGCTGAGGAGCAGGTGAAGGCCCCTTGTGTCCCTTCCACCCCCCACGTAAGACACCCCGTCCTTTCTTTGTCTTCCCTCCCCTGAGATGATTGGTATCAAGATCACCAGAGATGCATTTTGAGCATCCTTCTCTTCTCCGGTGGCCGAGCTCGGGACACAGAGGGAGGGACGCTCACCAACGGCTTGGTATGATTCATAGAAACATATTCATACACTCGAGAAACACTTGTTTTTCAAAAAAGGAGTTTAATGATGGGAACCCGAGTCTCTCGAATAACAGCGATGGGCTGTCAGCCTCACGTTGCCACCAACATTTGCTGTTGGCCGTTGTATTTCTTTTAAGATTCAAAAGACTTTATTTCTGATGATTGGATTTGTACTCATCTACCTCACAGCAATGAGGGAAGGAACCCATAAGTCAGAACCTTCCTTTTAAATAGGATGTGCAGTGCTTACGTAGCCACAGGTAACCACAGCACCCTGGGTTCTAAATAGAGCCCCAGCCTAACGTTCTACTTCCAGCAGCTTATGCTTACCTTGGGGATAATAAGAAAGCAGCCAGCACGTTGGGCCAAATTGATTCAGAGTCAAGTTGGATTCAATTGTCTTGAGCTAATGAATTGTTGGGAAATTCTGAGAAAAAAGTGACATAAATGTCTTTTCTCCATAGGTTTAAAATGCTACATTTATTCCCATACATATGTGAGTCCATTTGTGGACTTTCTGTTTTGTTCCACCCCTGGACGGTTTACTATCCATGCTCTAGAACCATGGTTTTTTAAAAATTGAGGCCTGACAGTGTGTTATAGTGGCTCCTTCCCTGTTCAGGGCATGTACATTTCGTAGGATTCTCAGTTTCTTTCCTTCTAGTTTCCTTATTTCCACTTGCACAGCCTACCTAATGAAATATATCTTAAAAATTTTTTTCCTCTTGAAAAGACTTGTGAGGAATTATAGAACGAATCTCCACATCCACCAACGGCTTAAACAGTTACCTAACTCATGGCCACTCTTGCTTCACCTACACCCCATCCTCTTCTTTCTCCAAACCTCTACTGGATGATTTTGACGCAAATCCCAGACACCATACATGTCATTTGTAAGCATTTCATTATGTCTCTCTAAAGAATAAGCACTCTTTTTCTAAACAAGACCAAGTCCATCTTATGATTCTTTAATATCCTCTAATAGCCGGTAAATATTTGCATTTCCCTGACTGTCCTGTAAGTTGTTTGCTTTGTTTGAATCTAGAGCCAAATAAAGTCTACACTTGTATTTGCTTACCTTTGTTTCCTCCCTCCCTCCCCCTTGCCTTTCTTTCTTCTTCAGGTTAAGTTTCTTTGATGCTTCCCCTCCTTTTCTTTTCCTTGAAATTTATTTGCTTGAAGGTTTTTTTAAATGTATATCCAGAATTGGCTGGCAGGTCTTATTTGACATACTCCTCTAGCCCTGGTATTTCTCGTGAACTGAGAGTTAGATCCAGAGATTGCCCCGCACTTTTTGCACAGCAAAGGAGACCATAAACAAGATGAAAAGACAACCCTCAGAATGGGAGAAAATATTTGTAAATGAAGCAACTGACAAAGGATTAATCTCTAAAATATACAAGCAGCTCATGCAGCTCAATATCAAAAAAACCAACAACCCAATCCAAAAATGGGCAGAAGACCTAAATAGACATTTCTCCAAAGAAGACATACAGATGGCCAACAAACACATGAAAGGATGCTCAACATCACTAATCATTAGAGAAATGAAAATCAAAACCACAATGAGGTATCACCTCACACCAGTCAGAATGACCATCATCAAAAAATCTACAAACAACAAATGCTGGAGAGGGTATGGAGAAAAGGGAACCCTCTTGCACTGTTGGGAATGTAAATTGATACAGCCACTATGGAGAACTGTATGGAGGTTCCTTAAAAAGCTAAAAATAGAACTACCATATGACCCGGAAATCCCACTACTGGGCAGATAGCCTGAGAAAACCATAATTCAAAAAGAGTCATGTACCACAATGTTCACTGCAGCACTATTTACAATAGCCAGGACATGGAAGCAAGCTAAGTGTCCATCGACAGATGAATGGATAAAGAAGATGGGGCACATGTATACAATGGAATATTACTCAGCCATAAAAAGAAATGAAATCGAGTTATTTGTAGTGAGGTGGATGGACCTAGAGTCTTGTCATACAGAGTGAAGTAAGTCAGAAAGAGAAAAACAAATATCGTATGCTGACACATATATATGGAATCTAAAAAAAAAAAATAAGGTGCTGATGAACCTAGGGTCAGGACAGGAATAAAGAGTCAGACGTAGAGAATGGACTTGAGGACACGGGGAGGGGGACGAGTAAGCTGGGACGAAGTGAGAGAGTGGCACTGACATATATACACACTACCAAATGTAAAATAGATAGCTAGTGGGAAACAGCCGCATAGCACAGGGAGATCAGGTTGGTGCTTTGTGACCACCTAGAGGGGTGGGATAGGGAGGGTGGGAGGGAGATGCAAGAGGGAGGGGATATGGGGATATATGTTTACGTATAGCTGATTCACTTTGTTATACAGCAGCAACTAACACACCATTGTAAAGCAATTATACTGCAATAAAGATGTAAAAAAAAAAATCCAGTGTAACATCCCCACGTGAGAATAGAGAATGATTTTAGCCCTCCCTTTTGGGGGACTAAGCTTCGTTTGTCCTACCCTCATCCTGTCCCCTTCACGATCTTGTTTCAAAGTGTCAGGTTAGGGATATTATTTGACTGTGTTGAGAAAACAAGTACAATTTTCCCAACTCATGTGGAGATCTTGCTCACAATCAGTGAAAACTCTCTCTCTTGCCACTGTTGTCTTTTCACAGAGAATTCTCTCATCTTGACTTGCTAAGATTTGAGGGAGTAGAAAGACTTACTGCCAAACCTAGTGAATACTTTTTGGTCTTTCCCTTACTTGATCTTTTTGTGATATTCTGTTATTGATCCTATTCTCCTCCAAAGTCTGCCTACTCTAGGCCTCTCTCCTGGGGTTTCTGTCTCCATTGCTGGATCCTTTCCTGCCCATTTTTATTGGTATTTAGTTTTAATTCCATTCCTTTTTCTTCCCATTTTTTGAATGTCATCTCATTAATTCTCATGGTTTCAATCACCTCAAACTGAAGACTTCCAGTCCCTGTCTCCTGCTCAGGTCTCACTCTTGACCTCCAAACAGTGTGTCCACCTCCTACTCAGTGCTGTCACACGGTCCCCAAGTGCACTGTCTTCATCCCCAGACACCTCTGTTCCATGTGTGACCTTATAGCAGCAGCGTCTTCCTAATTTCCAAGCCAAAAATCTGGGGTTCATCCTTGTAGTGCCCCCTACTTGCTCCCCCACCACCATATCCATCAGTTGCAAAGGAACTTACTATTTTTCCTTTACTTTGCACAAATCTGTCCCCTCGTCTCTGCGTTCACCCTCACTTCCTCAGTATAGGGGTCGAGAGCTTGGGCTTCGAAGCCGGGCAGGCCTGGGTTAAACTCCCGCCTCTTCTCTTTATGAGCTCTGACCCTTGAGTAAATTACTCTGCTCCCTGAGCTCAGATTCCACGTCTGCAAAGTAGGACTTATGCTGGCACCCAGTTTACAGGTTTGCTGTGGATGTTAAATGGAACAATGCATGGGAAGACTTGGCCAGGTGCTGGCAGTCAGCTAGTAATTGCTGTGTTAATAATGCTTATTATCGTTTACTGGCTGCTCCCGGGGGTAATGGCTGGGCTCTCAACACTTCTTCCTCGTGCCATCGTGGTTCCCTAACTTGTCCCGTTGGCTCTGCCTCACTTGAACTCTCAGTCCGTTTTTCACACCACGTTATTTCAGTGTTTCTCAAACACAAATCCGATGATGTTGCTCCCCTGCGTAAAGCCTTCCGACGGCTCCCGCTGCTCGGGATAAAGTTCTGATTCCTGACTTGGCCTTTGTGGACGTTAATCCCATGGCTCCCAGCACCCCCAGCTGCATTTCCGGGTGTACTGTTCTGTTCCCACCGGGCCGCCACAGTTCCTGGTCCATACTCCATCACGCGTGTGCCATGATGACCCTTCAGGATCAGTTCAAGCACGTCTTCTCTGGGAGCTTTCCTCAGCGGGTCATTCCTTCTCCTTTTTGGGGCAAAAAGTGGTTCTTCCCAAATTTACCTCCAAATGCATCTGGTATAAAACATGGGATTACAGCTCTGGCATAATTAGCTGTGAGTCTTGAGGTCAAAGACGGTTTTCTAGTGCCCTGGAAGCACCAGTGCCTGGCAGAGAAAGGCACTGAATGAGCAAAGGCACAATGAAGTAGTTTCCTCCTCCTAGACGAGGGTCAGAAGAGGAGGGATGATGGGGCTCTCTTTGTCCTTGTGTCCTTCAGCGTGGGGGACAGTATGAACTCTTCGCTGTGATTGCCCATGTGGGGAAGGCTGACTTCGGTCACTACTGTGCTTATGTCCGGAGTTCTGTGAATGGAAAATGGTTCTGCTTCAACGACTCCAACGTTTGCTGGGTGAGAAACATCTTCCAGAATTGCCTCTTGCCCTGGATTCTGCACCTCTAATAAGTTCTGAGCCAGGACTAGATGGGCCCTCAAGGCCCAGACACGCTGTGGTCCTGTTCTCTGTGTGTGTGGCCTTTCGTGGGCTTTGAAGCCCTTTTCTGCATGGAGTCCCTGTCTGGTTTACAGCGTTCTGCTACTCCACTTAGCTCAGTGTCTAGGTTTTTGGGATTCTAGGCTCAGTGCCCTGTAGCCTCGTGCTCTGGGGGAAGCTTACTGAAAGCAAGAAGAGTCAGAAAGAGTTAGAAAATCCTGGCTCATCAACACCAAGTTTAAACAGAGGGACAGTGTACTAAAGAAACTTCATACCCATGGCACCTGTCACTAGGTGATCCAGGTCATGGGTGTAACGGGGGTGGGTTTGTCTGGGTGAGTGAGGGAGGGCCGCTTCACCTTGTCTGTCTGTGTGCTTCCAGGTGTCCTGGGAAGATGTCCAGTGTACCTATGGAGATCACAGCTACCGCTGGTGAGAGAGCACTGGGGTGGTGGGGTCCCAACGTGCTCACACACCCTGAGCAGCATAGGGTGCTAGCTACTCTATGAAACACTCACGGACTCAGCTGCCACTCGCCTTTGGATGGCCCTCTGGTGAATACTGCTCAGCCTCATCTTTCAGTACCACCCACCACACTGCTCTTCCTGCAGTTTAGACTCCAACAGTACTGAAGTATAAGTGGCTCCCAAATATCACGCTGTGCGTGGCTTTGCGTGGGCTGTTCCCGGCCTGTACTGCCTTTTCCTAATTTGTCACTGCGGCAACCCCCCTCTCATGCTTCAGTACTTCTGCTCGTGCCCACCTGCTCTGTAAAGGCTTCCCAGCAGCATCCAGGCAGGTTTGTAGGAGCTTCTCAGACGCTTTCCCTGCATTTGGAGCTCACCTCCTTTACAGCAAGGATCCCACTGCTCTGTAAGTGTTCACCTACATAACATTCTTTCACATTAACCATGAACTTTTTGGAGGCAAGGATCACTCTTTTCCTCCTTCTTTGTCTGGTACAGTGGCTTGCATGTAGTAAATAACAATAACTAAATTGTTAAAAATCAATAACTACAGAGGGGAAGCTGGAGAGAAAAAAGCTGGGTGAAGGTAAAGCAGAGACTTTGTAAGTTTTTCCTGCTAAGCTTAGAGATGACATTGTACACTAAGCATGATGTGCAGGATGACCCCAGCTGCACACGTAGGCCTTCACTTGGAAACTAATGAATTAGGTGAAATTCGTGCTTGGAATCCTCCCCGCCTCCACCTTGTACCTTTCGTCTTCTCTTCCTTTTCTTCTAAGCATCTCCTTAGATGCCCACTCTTTGTCACCTTTTGGTTGTCAGTGATCCCCCATTATTATTATTTTTTAAAAAAATATTTATTTGGCTGCATGGGGTCTTAGTTGTGGCACGAGGGATTTTCATTGCACCACACGGGCTTCTTTCTAGTTGCGGCATGCAGGCTCCAGAGCGTGTGGGCTCAGCAGTTGCAGCGCGCAGGCTTAGTTGCCCTGCGGCATGCGGGATCTTAGTTATCTGACCAGGGATCGATCCCATGTCCCCTGCATTGGAAAGCGGATTTTTTTTTTAATTAATTACTTTTATTTTTGGCTGCATTGGATCTTCCTTGCTGCCCATGGGCTTTCTCTAGTTGTGGCGAGCAGGGGCTACTCTTCATTGCGGTGCATGGACTTCTCATCGTGGTGACGTATCTTGTTTCGGAGCATGGGCTCTAGGCGCGCAGGCTTCAGTAGTTGTGGCACGCGGGCTCAGTAGTTGTGGTGCATGGGCTTAGTTGCTCCGTGGCACGTGGGATCTTCCCGGACCAGGGCTCAAACCCATGTCCCCTGCACTGGCAGGCGGATTCTTAACCGCTGTGTGGAAGGTGGATTCTTAACTACTGGACCACCAGGGAGGTCCCGATAACCCATTATTTAGATCAGGATTTGGCAGACTTTCTCTGTAAAAGGCCAGAGAGTGAATGTTTCAGCCTCTGGGACACAAAGTCTCTGTCGCAACTCCTCAACTCTGCCTCTGCAGCACAAAAGCAGCCACAGATGATACGTGGGTGAATAAGCGTGGGTTTGTTCCAGTTATGTTTATTTGCAAAAACAGGGTTGGATATGGTTCACAGGCTCATAGTTTGTCAACCCCTGATTGAGACGTTAACTAGCAGCTTAATAATAGTTATTTTCCCAGGTCACCAGTTTTGTCCCCTCTAAGGTGATGGATATGAAGACTTGATCCAATAACCTGGAAAGTTTTCTGACGGGTGTCCTATCGTGAATTAATAATGTATTAATTAACTATGAATGTTTCATTTCTGTGACACTGTTGCAATTGTTTTCTTCCTAGGCGGGAAACTGCATATCTTCTGGTTTACATGAAGATTGAGTCCTAATGGATGTACCCTAAACCTTCAGAGACCTACAGAGTATCATTTTCCTTTTCTGTTCCTGGATCTGCAGACTCTTTTAAGATATTCTGCAGTGAGGAGAGGCACTGTTTTGAAATTGTTTAATTAAACTTTATTTATTATCAGTGGTGGTTATCAAAATACTTAACAGTGACACTGTGCAGGTTTGGATCAGTCAGAGTGGATACTTCCACCAGTGGACCCTGGCCCCATGGCTGCATCAGGTCTGGAGTACTCCTGCTGTACAAGGTGGTGGTCCTTCAGCTGGGAGATTGTGGAGCCCAGGGGCTCCCAGGGGAGTAGAAACCAGGCCAGCACTGGTAGCAGGGGGCAGTCAGGTGGCAAGGGGCAGTGGTAGGGAACTATTTCCATATTTTACAGCTAAGGTTACTGTACTGGTTGGTACTGACTGTATATCATTTCTGTTTATAATTTAAAAAATTTTAGAACCTGTATCAATTACATAAAACTCAAGTACTTTGTAATTGTTATTCATTTATTTGGCAAATATGTATTGATCACCTACTGTCCATGAGATGGTGTGCCAGACACAATAATGAATAAAGTTCTTTCTCTCAAAAGGAGTTTTTAGTTTAATGGGGGTTATACTAAGGGTTAATGCTACAGGAATTCAAAGGAAGGTGAAATTTCTCCTGTTTGGGGGCCATGGGAGAAGGCTGAAGGCTGAAATGGAGCTTAGAGTGAGGACGGTTAGTTTACAGGGAGAAGCATACCCAGTGGCATGCTTGAAAGGGCAAGGTTCAAGGTCCAAAGGTCATCCACACACCTGGATGGAAGGGAAGTGGGGCTCAGAATGTAGAAGGTCTTGATCTAGCCTCAGAAGTTTGGGTTTAATTTAATAAGCAATGAGGAATTTCTTTTTTTTTTGGAAAGGGTTCAAAAAGGAAAGGAACAGTTAGTGGTGTTTTCGTAAAATGGATTTGCCAGGGCTGGCGACATGGATTAGAGACAGGATGGCAGAGTGGGTGGAAGGGCGTTCACAGTCTCTGGAACCACGTTAGAGGAAGAACATGGACGGTGAGGGGGGGTCCCGGGAGAATCCGTACCAACCTGGGAGGTGAGTATGTGGACAGCCCCGTCTTACAGAGGAAGTGACTGAGTCCTTCACATGTTTAACAACTTGCTCCAGGTTTCATACTTGGTAAGTGGCAGGGGCCAAAACTTCCAACGTGAAATGTGAGTGGTTTATTATTTTACTTTTTTTGGCAAAAAATTAGCCATGCAAGAATAAATTCTCACTGTAAAATATATTGATAGAACCTCTTCCTGAGATATAAACATTGTTAAACAGGTGTGTATTCGTTTCCCAGCACTGCCGTAACAAATTATCACAAAGTGCTTGGCTAAAAACAAGAGAAATTTTATTCTCTCACAGTCTGGATGCCAGAAGTCTGAACTCGGGGTGCCACAGGGCTGGTTCCTTCCGGAGGCTGTGAAGGAGAGTCTGGCTGGCCTCTCTCCTGGCAGCTGGTGGTACGGCCCTGCCTGTCATTTCTTGTGTGTCACTGGGTCACTCTGGTCTCTACCTCTGTCTTCCCGTGGCCGTCTTCCCTGTGTGTTTTAGTGTAAGGACACCAGCCACAACTTAGGGCCAATCCTAATCTGGCGTGACCTCATTTTCACTTGTCTGATTACATCTGCAAAGACTCTATTTCCAAATAAGTTCACACATTCTGAGATTCCAAGTGGATAGGAATTGTAGGGCATACTATTCAGAGTAGTAAAATGTGTATATCCCTCTAGGCCTTCTTCTAGGCATTTGCATACGTGTATATAGCAGATACAAATACTTTTTACATCATAAATTCTACTGTACAAATTATTCTGCTCATTGTTTTTTTTTCACTTAATAATGTCTTAGGAAAATTTCCAAGTCTGCATACAGATGGATAATATTCTTTTAAATTGTTACATTTAACCCATAAATAGATACACTGTATTTTTCCCATTCCCATATTGGTAAATATTGAGGACATTCCCATTTTTTCACTATTTAAAATGCAGAGCGAATGAACACCTTTAGATGTATTTTTGTGCATGAGTAAATATTCTGCAGGTACTGAGAGGTGGAAGTACTGGATCAAAGGGCATGAGTGTCTAAAACTGTGGTAGGCACTGCCAAGTTGACTCCAATTAACACCAATTACTTAGTAAGTTTTAATTTTTGTCAGTCTGATAGATTTTAAATATCTCTTTTTTTTTTTGCAGTACACGGGCCTCTCCCATTGCGGAGCACAGGCTCCAGACACGCAGGCTCAGCGGCCATGGGTCACAGGCCCAGCCGCTCCGCGGCATGTGGGATCTTCCCAGACCGGGGCATGAACCGGCGTCCCCCGCATCGGCAGGCAGACTCCCAACCACTGCGCCACCAGGGAAGCCCTAAATATCTCATTTTTAAAAAATAAATTTATTTATTTATTTTTGGCTGCATTGGGTCTTTGTTGTTGCACGTGGGCTTTCTCTAGTTGCAGCGAGCAGGGACTACTCTTCGTTGCGGTGGACGAGCTTCTCACTGCAGTGGCCTCTCGTTACAGAGCATGGGCTCTAGGTGCGTGGGATTCAGTAGTTGTGGCTTACGGACTCAGTACTTGTGGCACACGGGCTCAGTAGTCGTGGCACGTGGACTCAGTAGCTGTGGCTTGCGGGCTCTAGAGCGCAGGCTCAGTAGCTGTGGTGCACGGGCTTAGGTGCTCCGCAGCATGTAGGATCTTCCTGGACCAGGGCTCGAACCTGTGTCCCCTGCATTGGCAGGCGGATTCTTAAGCACTGTGCCACCAGGGAAGCCCTAAAAATCTCATTATTGATTAAATTAGATCAGATTTAATTTATAGATTAATACAGTTGAGTATCTTTCCATATGTTTATTAATCATCTGTATCTCTTCTATGAATTTCCTATTATATACTCCGTCCTTGTTGTAGTATTTTACATTTTTGTTATTGATTCATAGGAGTTTTCATTTATTTTGGATAATAATTTTGTCTATTACATATGCGGCAAATATTTCTCCCCAGTCGGTTGCTTGACTTTAATTTATTCGTTAGTATTATTACTTTACGTTGCAAAAATTTAACATTTCTTCCTAGTTGTATCTGCTAGTGGGTGGAGTAACTGTGGGGGGTTAGAAGTTGGTATGCGTGTGAATACAGTCTTTTTGGAAAATTCCATGGTTAGGTAAGATGTTGGAGGGGGTTCCCATCTGGGAGTCCTGTCCTTTCATACCAGGTTTGGGGCAAACTTGCTCTGTTTTTCTCTCCTTCTTTCCTTTGGCTCTGATAGATTGATAAAAGCTTGATTGGACTTCAGGGAGGAAATGACAGAGTGGCTTGTGATCTTCTTTGAACAGAGGATACAGAGGCCTGTCTGATATTGGAAAAATGAGTCCTCCACTTAGCTTGGCTTAGCCACTGGAGTTCTGTACTGGTGTTTGGGGTCAAAGCTCCAGCTCGTAGTGAAATGTTACCTTGCTTGCTTTGTATACTTTAGATAAATCTCTTCTGGTTTCCTTGAAGAGAACTGGCTGGATGCAGATATCTTTTATTTATTTATTTATTTAGGTATTCTATGTTTTTTAACATCTTTATTGGGGTATAATTGCTTTACAATGGTGCATTACTTTCTGCTTTATAACAAAGTGAATCAGTTATACATATACATATGTTCCCATATTTCTTCCCTCTTTCGTCTCCCTCCCTCCCACCCTCCGTATCCCACCCCTCCAGGCGGTCACAAAGCACCGAGCTGATCTCCCTGTGCTTTGCGGCTGCTTCCCACTAGATATCTACCTTACGTTTGGTAGTGTATATATGTCCATGCCTCTCTCTCCCTTTGTCACAGCTCACCCTTCCCCCTCCCCATATCCTCAAGTCCGTTCTCCAGTAGGTCTGTGTCTTTATTCCGGTCTTACCCCTAAGTTCTTCATGACATTTCTTGTTTTCTTAAATTCCATATATATGTGTTAGCATATGGTATTTGTCTTTCTCTTTCTGACTTACTTCACTCTGTATGACAGACTCTAGGTCCATCCACCTCACTACAAATAATCAATTTCGTTTCTATTTATGGCTCAGTAATATTCCATTGTATATATGTGCCACATCTTCTTTATCCATTCATCCGATGATGGACACTTAGGTTGTTTCCATCTTATGGTTATTGTAAATAGAGCTGCAATGAACATTTTGGTACATGACTCTTTTTGAATTATGGTTTTCTCAGGGTATATGCCCAGTAGTGAGATTTCCGGGTCATATGGTAGTTCTATTTGTAGTTTTTAAAGGAACCTCCATACTGTTTTCCATAGTGGCTGTACCAATTCACATTCCCACTAGCAGTGCAAGAGGGTTCCCTTTTCTCCACACCCTCTCCAGCATTCATTGTTTCTAGATTTTTTGATGATGGCCATTCTGACTGGTGTGAGATGATATCTCATTGTAGTTTTGATTTGCATTTCTCTAATGATTAATGATGTTGAGTATTCTTTCATGTGTTGGTTGGCAGTCTGTATTTCTTCTTTGGAGAAATGTCTATTTAGGTCTTCTGCCCTTTTTTTTTTTTTTTTTTTTTTTTTTTTTTGCAGTATGCGGGCCTCTCACTGTTGTGGCCTCTCCTGTTGCGGAGCACAGGCTCCGGACGTGCAGGCTCAGCGGCCATGGCTCACGGGCCCAGCCGCTCTGCAGCATGTGGGATCTTCCCGGACCAGGGTATGAACTCGTGTCCCCTGCATCGGCAGGCAGACTCTCAACCACTGTGCCACCAGGGAAGCCCTGCCCATTTTTGGATTGGGTTTTTTTTTTTGTTACTTTTTGTTATTGAGCTGCATGAGCTGCTTGTAAATTTTGGAGATTAATCCTTTGTTAGTTGCTTCATTTGCAAATATTTTCTCCCATTCTGAGGGTTGTCTTTTGGTCTTGCTTGTGGTTTCCTTTGCTGTGCAAAAGCTTTGAAGTTTCATTAGGTCCCATTTGTTTATTTTTGTTTTTATTTCCATTTCTCTAGGAGGTGGGTCAAAAAGGATCTTGCTGTGATTTATGTCATAGAGTGTTCTGCCTATGTTTTCCTCTAAGAGTTTGATAGTTTCTGGCCTTACATTTATGTCTTTAATCCATTTTGAGCTTATTTTTGTGTATGGTGTCAGGGAGTGTTCTAATCTCATACTTGTACATGTACCTGTCCAGTTTTCCCAGCACCACTTATTGAAGAGGCTGTCCCTTCTCCACTGTACATTCCTGCCTCCATTATCAAAGATAAGGTGACCATATGTGCGTGGGTTTATCTCTGGGCTTTCTATCCTGTTCCATTGATCTATATTTCTGTTTTTGTACCAGTACCATACTGTCTTGATTACTGGAGCTTTGTAGTATAGTCTGAAGTCAGGAAGCCTGATTCCTCTAGCTCCATTTTTCGTTCTCAAGATTGCTTTAGTTATTCGGGGTCTTTTGTGTTTCCATACATATTGTGAAATTTTTTGTTCTAGTTCTGTGAAAAATGCCAGTGGTAGTTTGATAGGGATTGCATTGAATCTGTAGATTGCTTTGGGTAGTAGAGTCATTTTCACAATGTTGATTCTTCCAATCCAAGAACATGGTATATCTCTCCATCTGTTTGTATCATCTTTAATTTCTTTCATCAGTGTCTTATAATTTTCTGTATACAGGTCTTTTGTCTCCTTAGGTGGGTTTATTCCTAGATATTTTATTCTTTTTGTTGCAATGGTAAATGGGAGTGTTTTCTTAATTTCACTTTCAGATTTTTCATCATCAGTGTATAGGAATGGCAGAGACTTCTGTGCGTTAATTTTGTATCCTGCTACTTTACCAAATTCATTGATTAGCTCTAGCAGTTTTCTGGTAGCATCCTTAGGATTCTTTATGTATAGTATCATGTCATCTGCAAACAGTGACAGCTTTACTTCTTCTTTTCCGATTTGGATTCCTTTTATTTCCTTTTCTTCTCTGATTGCTGTGGCTAAAACTTCCAAAACTATGTTGAATAAGAGTGGTGAGAGTGGGCAACCTTGTCTTGTTCCTGATCTTAGTGGAAATGCTTTCAGTTTTTCACCATTGAGGACGATATTGGCTGTGGGTTTGTCATATATAGCCTTCATTGTGTTGAGGAAAGTTCCCTCTATGCCTACTTTCTGGAGGGTTTTTATCATAAATGGGTGTTGAATTTTGTCGAAAGCTTTCTCTGAATCTATTGAGATGACCATATGGTTTTTCTCCTTCAATTTGTTAATATGGTGTATCACATTGATTGATTTGCATATATTGAAGAATCCTTGCATTCCTGGAATAAACCCCACTTGATCATGGTGTATGATCCTTTTAATGTGCTGTTGGATTCTGTTTGCTAGTATTTTGTTGAGGATTTTTGCATCTATGTTCATCAGTGATATTGGCCTGTAGTTTTCTTTCTTTGTTACATTCTTGTCTGGTTTTGATATCAGGGTGATGGTGGCCTCGTAGAATGAGTTTGGGAGTGTTCCTCCCTCTGATATATTTTGGAAGAGTTTGAGAAGGATAGGTGTTAGCTCTCCTCTAAATGTTTGATAGAATTCGCCTGTGAAGCCATCTGGTCCTGGGCTTTTGTTTGTTGGAAGATTTTTAATCACAGTTTCAATTTCAGTGCTTGTGATTTGTCTGTTCATATTTTCTATTTCTTCCTGATTCAGTTTTGGCAGGTTGTGCATTTCTAAGAATTTGTCCATTTCTTCCAGGTTGTCCATTTTATTGGCATAGAGTTGCTTGTAGTAATCTCTCATGATCTTTTGTATTTCTGCAGTGTCAGTTGTTACTTCTCCTTTTTCATTTCTAATTCTATGGATTTGAGTCTTCTCCCTTTTTTTCTTGATGAGTCTGGCTAATGGTTTATCAATTTTGTTTATCTTTTCAAAGAACCAGCTTTTAGTTTTATTGATCTTTGCTATCGTTTCCTTCATTTCTTTTTCATTTATTTCTGATCTGATTTTTATGATTTCTTTCCTTCTGCTAACTTTGGGGTATTTTTGTTCTTCTTTCTCTAATTGCTTTAGGTGCAAGGTTAGGTTGTTTATTCGAGATGTTTCCTGTTTCTTAAGGTAGGATTGTATTTCTATAAACTTCCCTCTTAGAACTGCTTTTGCTGCATCCCATAGATTTTGAGTCGTCGTGTCTCCATTGTCATTTGTTTCTAGGTATTTTTTGATTTCCTCTTTGATTTCTTCAGTGATCACTTCATTATTAAGTAGTGTATTGTTTAGCCTCCATGTGTTTGTATTTTTTACAGATCTTTTTCTGTAATTGATATCTAGTCTCATAGTGTTGTGGTCGGAAAAGATACTTGATACAATTTCAATTTTCTTAAATTTACCAAGGCTTGATTTGTGACCCAAGATATGATCTATCCTGGAGAATGTTCCATGAGCACTTGAGAAAAATGTGTATTCTGTTGTTTTTGGATGGAATGTCCTATAAATATCAATTAAGTCCATCTTGTTTAATGTATCATTTAAAGCTTGTGTTTCCTTATTTATTTTCATTTTGGATGATCTGTCCATTGGTGAAAGTGGGGTGTTAAAGTCCCCTACTATGAATGTGTTACTGTCGATTTCCCCTTTTATGGCTGTTAGTATTTGCCGTATGTATTAAGGGCTCCTACGTTGGGTGCATAAATATTTACAATTGTTATATCTTCTTCTTGGATCGATCCCTTGATCATTATGTAGTGTCCTTTGTCTCTTCTAATAGTCTTTATTTTAAAGTCTATCTTGTCTGATATGAGAATTGCTACTCCAGCTTTCTTTTGGTTTCCATTTGCATGAAATACCTTTTTCCATCCCCTTACTTTCAGTCTGTATGTGTCTCTAGGTCTGAAGTGGGTGTCTTGTAGACAGCAAATATATGCGTCTTGTTTTTGTATCAATTCAGCCAATCTGTGTCTTTTGGTGGGAGCATTTAGTCTATTTACATTTAAGGTAATTATCGATATGTGTGTTCCTAGTCCCATTTTCTTAATTGTTTTGGCTTCGTTATTGTAGGTCTTTTTCTTCTCTTTTGTGTTTCTTGCCTAGAGAAGTTCCTTTAGCAGTTGTTGTAGAGCTGGTTTGGTGGTGCTGAACTCTCTCAGCTTTTGCTTGTCTGTAAAGGTTTTAATTTCTCCATCAAATCTGAATGAGATCCTTGCTGGGTAGAGTAATCTTGGTTGCAGGTTTTTCTCCTTCAACACTTTCAATATGTCCTGCCACTCCCTTCTGGCTTGCAGAGTTTCTGCCAAAAGATCAGCTGTTAACCTTATGGGGATTCCCTTGTGTGTTATTTGTTGTTTTTCCCTTGCTGCTTTTAATATGCTTTCTTTGTATTTAATTTTTGACAGTTTGATTAATATGTGTCTTGTCATGTTTCTCCTTGGATTTATCCTGTGTGGGACTCTCTGTGCTTCCTAGACTTGATTAACTATTTCCTTTCCCATATTAGGGAAATTTTCAACTATAATCTCTTCAAATATTTTCTCAGTCCCTTTCTTTTTCTTTTCTGTTTCTGGAACCCCTATAATTCGAATGTTGGTGCGTTTAATGTTGTCCCAGAGGTCTCTGAGACTGTCCTCAGTTCTTTTCATTCTTTTTTCTTTATTCTGCTCTGCAATAGTTATTTCCACTGTTTTATCTTCCAGGTCACTTATCCGTTCTTCTGCCTCAGTTATTCTGCTATTGATCCCATCTAGAGTATTTTTCATTTCATTTATTGTGTTGTTCATCATTGTTTGTTTCATCTTTAGTTCTTCTAGGTCCTTGTTAACTGCTTTTTGCATTTTGTCTATTCTATTTCCAAGATTTTGGATCATCTTTACTATCATTATTCTGAATTCTTTTTCAGGTAGACTGCCTATTTCGTCTTCATTTGTTAGGTCTGGTGGGTTTTTATCTTGCTCCTTCATCTTCTGTGTGTTTTTCTGTCTTTTCATTTTGCTTATCTTACTGTGTTTGGGGTCTCCTTTTTGCAGGCTGAAGGTTCGTAGTTCCTGTTGTTTTTGGTGTCTGTCCCCAGTGGCTAAGTTTGGTTCAGTGGGTTGTGTAGGCTTCCTGGTGGAGGGTACTAGTGCCTGTGTTCTGGTGGATGAGGCTGGATCTTGTCTTTCTGGTGGGCAGGTCCACGTCTGGTGGTGTGTTTTGGGGTGTCTGTAGACTTATTATGATTTTGGGCAGCCTCTCTGCTAATGGATGGGGTTGTGTTCCTGTCTTGCTAGTTGTTTGGCATAGGATGTCCAGCACGGTAGCTTGCTGGTCGTTGAGTGAAGCTGGGTGCTGGTGTTGAGATGGATATCTCTGGGAGATTTTCGCCGTTTGATATTATGTGCAGCTGGGAGGCCTCTTGTGGACCAGTGTCCTGAAGTTGGCTCTCCCACCTCAGAGGCACAGCACTAACTCCTGGCTGCAGCACCAAGAGCCTTTCATCCACACGGCTCCTTAATTTGGGATGATTCTTTGTCTATTCATGTATTCCACAGATGCAGGGTACATCAAGTTGATTGTGGCGCTTTAATCCGCTGCTTCTGAGGCTGCTGGGAGAGATTTCCCTTTCTCTTCTTTGTTCTCATAGCTCCCAGGGGCTCAGCTTTGGATTTGGCCCTGCCTGTGCGTGTAGGTCGCCGGAGGGCGTCTGTTCTTTGCTCAGACAGGACGGGGTTAAAGGAGCCGCTGATTCGGAGGCTCTGGCTCACTCAGGCCGGGGGTAGGGAGGGTCACGGAGTGCGGGGCCGGCCTGCGGCGGCAGAGGCCGGCGTGACATTGCCAGCCTGAGGCGCTCCGTGCGTTCTCCCGGGGGAGTTGTCCTTGGATCCCGGGACCCTGGCAGTGGCGAGCTGCACAGGCTCCCCGGAAGGGGGGTGTGGATAGTGACCTGTGTTTGCACACAGGCTTCTTGGTGGCGGCAGCAATGGCCTTAGCGTCTCATGTCTGCCTCTGGGGTCCGCACTTTTAGCCGCGGCTCGCGCCCGTCTCTGGAGCTCCCTTAAGCAGCGTTCTTAATCCCCTCTCCTCGCGCACCAGGAAACAAAGAGGGAAGAAAAAGTCTCTTGCCTCTTGGGCAGGTCCAGACTTTTCCCCCCTGCACTCCCTCCCGGCTAGCCACGGTGCACTAACGCCCTGCAGGCTGTGTTCACGCCGCCAAACCCAGTCCTCTCCTGGCGCTCCGACTGAAGCCGGAGCCTCAGCTCCCAGCCCCGCCCGCCTTGGCGGGCGAGCAGACAAGCCTCTCGGCTGGTGAGTGCTGGTCCTCTGCGCTGGAATCTCTCCACTTTGCCCTCCGCACCCCTGTTGCTGTGCTCTCCTCCGCTGCCTCGAAGCTCCCCCACTCCGCCACCCGCAGTCTCCGCCCGCGAAGGGGCTTCCTAGTGTGTGGACACTTTTCCTCCTTCACAGCTCCCTCCCGCTGGTGCAGGACCCGTCCCTATCCTTTTGTCTCTGTTTATTTTTTTCTTTTGCCCCAACCAGGTACGTGGGGGGTTCCTTGCCTTTTGGGAGGTCTGAGGTCTTCTGCCAGCGTTCAGTAGGTGCTCTGTAGGAGTTGTTCCACGCGTAGATGTATTTCTGGTGTATCTGTGGGGAGGAAGGTGATCTCCGCGTCTTACTCTCGAGAGGTATCATTTTCAATGGAAAAGCATTTAAAACAAGATTGAAGCTTCAGCCAAGATTATTAGATGTACATCCTTGGAAAGAAATCACTTCGTTTCTCTAATATTGACCTGACAAATAAGACAAACCTTTTCACTGAACTTGCTTATAATAAAGTGATGGAAATATCCAATGGAAGTGTTAGAAACATCTTATTTTACCCAAGCCTTATACACTGTTCTATGTTAATTACAGTTTGGCTCACACATCTGTTCACTGAAGTTACAATGTTCTCAGTTTCTGTTACTGATCCTCCAGAGTGGACCCCAGCAAGGGTCCCCCTGCCCAGTGTCATTGGAGCCAACAGATCGAGACTGAGTTTGGTTCAGAAGCAAGGGAAATTTTATATTTTGATCAGAGAATGGAGAGATGAGAGCGTGCGCTACCCCGTGGGCTGTGGGCCGGGCTGCTGTGTAGGGATCCCCCACCCCCACCCCGGCAGCCTCAGCGGGAGGGAGGGGGCGGAGCTCTCGAGGGCCGGGTTGGCTGCAGCTCAGGCTCTATGTTGCGGAGTCTGCACGGGGCCCCGTGAGCTGAGGTGTCGACCCAGCCATTCTGCATTAGGAAATCGGGTCTGAAGTGCCAGCTATGGGACCTCTGCATGTGGAAACCTAGTGAAATTAGCAAAGCACAAAGGAAAAAAAGGTTAGACTTTATTTTATTGCCCAGATTCTATTTTTATCTCCCAGGAATTTTTCATGGGCTTTGCCGGTGACAAACCCCTCCTCTGCCTTTTGTCCCATTCCTCATTCTTGGGGCGCTGTGGGTGCAGACCCCTCTTCTGTAACTACTTTGTGCTGAGTTGGGAGTCCTCATACGCGGGGGGAGGGGCAGAACTTCTCCCCAGCAGCCTCCAGGTGAGGTTGATTGTCCCCAGGCCTCCTGCCTCACTGCTCGTCCGCCTGAGCACCGGCATTGGAAGTGTTATAGATTCTAATGACCTTTAAGGGTCCAGGAAAGAGACACACAGAGACGCTGTGGGGGCCGGTTTCACCCCGCCCCACATTTGTTCGGCCACCTTAGGCTGACGGTTTCTGCCAGCCTAGATGCTCTGACCGGTAGTCTGCGCTTTCTTCAATTAGGCCCCTGAATTAACGTACAAACAGCACCAGGTGTCAGAGCCCTGCCCGCTCAACTCCCAGACAGTCCAGGGCCGGTGGTGATCCAGGACCATGACGGCCACTGAATCAACGGCCTTTTGAAGTAACCAGGAGTCCAGCTGGTCTCATTGGCCGCCGTCACCGCGGTGTCTGTAGGCTTTTCTCTGGTGACAGCGTGATATACAGTTCCCCCGCCAAGCTTATTAGCTCCCCTCTGGGTGCCGTAAGTCCTGCAAGCAGTAGTCTGCTCTTTTGGGGCACACTCTTGTTGTTTTCTGAGAGAAACTCCAGGTCAAGTGATGGTAGCACGAGTCGTCATCGGGGCCCGTTGCCCCCGGTTGTCTGTCTGGAGGTTGGAGTTGGAGGGCCTCCTCACTCGAGGTCAGTGTGCCCACGGAGCGAACCCTGCAACTTCAGGGCATGGTTGGTGGTTAGGATCACCACGTGGGGTCCTTTTCCCTTAGGAGGGAGCTGGATTCGTGGGCTGCTGATTTCCAGGTTTTTAGATACTGCCAGTATCCTGGCTGGATGGGGCGGCGGGCCAAGCCCTTGGTGACCGTAGTTTATCCTACCTGGAGGGCATTCTTGCGTTGTTCCATTTCAAGTGGTCCCAGTTTTTGCACTAACATTCCAAGGGCGATTCACATTCTATGGGGATGTAAAGTTCAAAGGGTTTAGCTAAATTAGGGAGTTCCAGGGCAAGGGTCTGAATTGACTGCTCTTTGCATTCTTGAAAGGTCGCTTCTGGATTCTATTTGAAAGGATCGTCATCTTTTCCTTTCAGTGTTTCATATAGAGGCCCAGCTATTAGACTGTAGTTAGGGATCCAGATGCAGCAATCCCCGGCCTCCCTAGGAACCCCTAAGCTGTCTTCAAGTTTTAGAAGGGGTCAGACAGCAAATGGCTTCTTCCCTTTCCTGGGATGGGCTTCTCCGACCTTCTGTGAGAATGAAGCCCAGGCAGGTCACCGCAGTCTGTGATATTTGAGCTTTTTCTTGGACAACTTCTATCCTTTATTGGCTTGGTAGTTCAGAGGCCTCCTTAGTAGGGCTGGAGATCAGAATGTCGTCTGCATATTGAAGGAGGGTTCCCTTTTGCAGAGATAGAACTTTTAGGTGTTTAGCTAACGTTTCCCCAAAGATGGTGTGGGAATTTTTGAACCCTTGGGGCAGGATGGCCCAACAGTATTGTTTTTGTTGTATGTTGAGTCCTGCCACTCACAAGCCAAAATTTCTTGTGACTCTGGGACTAATGGAATACAGAAGAAGGCATCATTGAAGCCTAATACCGAATACCATGTCCTGGTGGATGGTAGAATGACCAGTAGGGTGTAGGAATTAGGAACTACTGGATGTATATCCTCGGTGGCTTCACTGACTGTCCTGACATCCTTTACCAGGTCCCCAGCAGCCCACGGAGCTCTCATGGTCAGGCCCCTCCCAGGATACAGAGCTCCCCTGGGCAGGTACCCCGGCAGGGCTGGGCACACAGGAACCGTGCACATAGCCCTCATTGCAGAGCAGCCCCAGCTCACCTGTTGCTCAGAGCTGACACAGAGCACCTCAGAGCAGGAACTGAACTAACAAACAGCAGCTCCGACAGGTCTGTGACCCTGGGCATCACTCTGTGTGGCCTCCCTCCACGTGGTCTTCCAGAGACTTCCACTGCAGCCAGGGCACAAGGCCTCTGTCTCCACCCACCACCCCTCCTCTCCCTGACTCCTGGGCTCCTCTCATTAGGAGAGGGTCTTCTTGAAGTTGTCTCCCACTCATGGGCCAGATAAAATGATTAGAAAACAAGCTAGAGCTGCAGCCCCTTGTCTATCTATCCTGACTCTCAGGAGCCCACACCTGTTCCTTGGACCTGGCTGGTTCAGCAAGGTCCATTTGCTGCAACTGTGAGCCCCTGAGGGGTGAGGATTGGCTGACCTGGGCAGCCTGACCGTGCGGGCCAGCCCTCCCCAGGTGTGCCTGGGTTGAGGTCAATATAAACACCGCTCCAGGCAGCAAGAGCCCCTGCAGCTGTGCCTGACGCCATATTCTCTGCCCCGTCAGCAGTCTCGGGGCTGGGCTGGTGGGTGGGAGTGAGGGGCTACGCCTTTGTAGGTGGCCCAGTGTGAGTGGGGCTCTGCTGGACTTTCTGCAGGAGTTGCCAAGCTGCCACCTGCTAAAGAAGAGGATGTGTCACCCGTAACTGCCGCTGGAATTTCTCCACGGGCAGAGGTGAGGAAGGAAAAAAGCAGTGCGGGCCTGGACAGGAGGGGTATCTCAGGCAGGGAAATGGAAAGCTTCCAGAAGAGTGCCCGGGGCCAGGACCATCCTGGCTGGCCTGCAGGCACCAACTTGGCCTGCGTGCTGTGGCTGTTGTGGCTCCACGGCCCTTCCTGTAGGCTTTCAAGTCCTTGTACATATTCAGGTGTTTTACCTGGGAAGGGTGGGAACAGTTCAGCAGCAACTGGCCTGGGGCTCAGCTCACGTTTACTCACAGACGCCTCAGCTCGGTCCCCCAGCTTTGCAATGAGGACGCTCCTTGTGGGGTGGGGGGCTGCTGGCTGCATGCGAGATGATTCCCCACCTCTGACCAACTTCAGAATTGTTTACCACTGGAGCAAGTGCCCTGATAGGGTTTTCATCTGTGTAACTGGTGGGTTCTGTTTTTTTTTTTTTTTTTGGTTCAAGGTAGATTTTATTCCTCTTTTTTGTACTTATAGATATAAGCATGGAAATAATTCATTCATATAAATACATGTATGTGAAGGGAATAACTTTTTTCTGTTTTTTAAAAAATTTTATTTATTTTTAAATTTTATTTTATTTATTTTTTATACAGCAGGTTCTTATTGGTTATCTATTTTATACATATAAATGTATACATGTCAATCCCAATCTCCCAACTCCTCCCACTGCCAGCCCCCCACGGCTTTCCCCTCTTGGTGTCCATACATTTGTTCTCTACATCTGTGTCTCTATTTCTGCTCTGCAAACCGGTTCATCTGTACCATTTTTCTAGGTTCCACATATATGCATTAATATACAATATTTGTTTTTCTCTTTCTGACTTACTTCACTCTGTATGACAGTCTCTAGATCCATCGATGTCTCTACAAATGACCCAATTTCACTCCTTTTTATGGCTGAGTAATATTCCATTTTATATATGTACCACATCTTTATCCATTCTTCTGTCTGTGGGCATTTAAGTTGCTTCCATTACCTGGCTATTTTAAATAGTGCTGCAATGAAAATTGTGGTGAATGTATCTTTTTGATTTATGGTTTTCTCTGGATATATGCCTAGTAGTGGATTGCTGGATCATATGGTAATTTTATTTTTAGTTTTTTAAGGAACCTCCATACTGTTCTACATAGTGACTGTATCAATTTACATTCCCACCAATAGTGGAAGAGGGTTCCTTTTCTCCACATCCTCTCCAGCATTTTTTGTTTGTAGATTCTCTGATGATGCCCATTCTAACTGGTGTGAGGTGATACCTCATTGTAGTCTTGATTTGCATTTCTCTAATAATTAGTGATGTTAAGCAGCTTTTCATGTGCTTCTTGGCCATCTCTATGTCTTATTGGAAGAAATGTCTGTTTAGGTCTTCTGCCCATTTTTGTATTGGGTTGTTTTTTTAATATTGAGCTGCATGAGCTGTTTATATATATTGGAGATTAATCCTTTGTCCATTGATTCGTTTGCAAATATTTTCTCCCATTCTGAGGGTTGTCTTTTCGTCTTGTTTGTAGTTTCCTTTGCTTTGCAAAAGCTTTTACGTTTCATTAGGTCCCATTTGTTTAGTTTTCTTTTTTATGGCATTACTCTAGGAGGTGGATCAAAAAAGATCTTGCTGTGATTTATGTTAGAGTATTCTTCCTATGTTTTCCTCTAAGAGTTTTATACTGTCTGCTCTTACATTAAAGTCTCTAATCCATTTTGAATTTATTTTTGTGTATGGTGTTAGGGGGTGTTCTAATTTCATTCTTTTACATGTAGCTGTCCATTTTTCCCAGCACTACTGATTGAAGACACTGTCTTTTCTCCATTGTATTGTCTTGCCTACTTTGTCATAGATTAGTTGACCATAGGTGTGTAGCTTTATCTCTGGGCTTTCTATTTTTTTTCCTTTTACACCTTTATTGGAGTATAATTGCTTTACAATGGAGTGTTAGTTTCTGCTGTATAACAAAGTGAATCAATTATACATATACATATATCACCATATCCCCTCCCTCTTGCATCTCCCTCCCACCCTCCATATCCCACCCCTCTACGTGGTCACAAAGCACCGAGCTGATCTCCCTGTGCTATGTGGCTGCTTCCCAGTAGCTATCGATGTTACATTTGGTAGTGTATATATGTCCATGGCACTCTCTCACTTCGTCCCAGATTACCCTTCCCCCTCCCCGTGTCCTCAAGTCCTTTCTCTATGTCTGTGTCCTTAATCCTGTCCTGCCCCTAGGTTCTTCATAAACTTTTTTTTCTTTAGATTCCATATATCTCTGTTAGCATACGGTATTTATTTTTCTCTTTCTGACTTACTTCACTGTGTAGGACAGACTCTAAGCCCATCCACCTCACTACAAATAACTCAGTTTTGTTTCTTTTTATGGCTGAGTAATATTCCATTGTATATATGTGCCAGATCTTCTTTATTCATTCATTTGTCGATGGACACTTAGGTTGCTTCCATGTCCTGGCTATTGTAAGTAGAGCTGCAATGAATATTGTTGTATATAACTCTTTTTGAATTATGGTTTTCTCAGGGTAAATGCCCAGTAGTTGGATTGCTGGGTCGTATGGTACTTCTATTTTTAGTTTGTTAAGGAAGCTCTATACTGTTATCCCTAGTGGCTATATCAATTTACATTCCCTGCAACAGTGCAAGAGCGTTCCCTTTTCTCCAGTAAATGCCTCTCCAGCATTTATTGTTTGTAGATGTTTTGATGATGGCCATTCTGACTGCTGGGAGGTGATACCTCAATGTAGTTTTGATTTGCATTTCTCTAATGATTAGTGATGTTCAGCATCCTTTCATGTGTTTGTTGGCAATCTGTATGTCTTCTTTGGAGAAATGTCTATTTAGGTCTTCTGCCCATTTTTGGATTGGGTTGTTTGTTTTTTTGTTATTGAGCTGCATGAGCTGCTTGTAAATTTTGGAAATTAATCCTTTGTCAGTTGCTTCATTTGCCAATATTTTCTCCCATTCTGAGGGTTGTCTTTTGGTCTTGCTTGTGGTTTCCTTTGCTGTGCAAAAGCTTTGAAGTTTCATTAGGTCCCATTTGTTTATTTTTGTTTTTATTTCCATTTCTCTAGGAGGTGGGTCAAAAAGGATCTTGCTGTGATTTATGTCATAGAGTGTTCTGCCTATGTTTTCCTCTAAGAGTTTTATAGTGTCTGGTCTAACATTTAGATCTCTAATCCATTTTGAGTTTATTTTTGTGTATGGTGTTATGGAGTGTTCTAATTTCATTCTTTTACGTGTAGTTTTCCAGTTTTCCCAGCACCACTTACTGAAGAGACTGTCTTTTCTCCATTGTATATCTTTGCCTCCTTTGTCATAGATGAGTTAGCCATAGGTACGTAGGTTTATCTCTGGGCTTTCTATCTTGTTCAGTTGATCTATATTTCTGTTTTTGTGCCAGTACCATATAGTCTTGATTACTGTAGCTTTGTAGTATAGTCTGAAGTCAGGAAGTCTGATTCCTCCAGCTCTTTTAATTTCCCTCAAGACTGCTTTGGCTATTCGGGGTCTTTTGTGTCTCCATACAAATTTTAAGATTTTTTTGTTCTAGTTCTGTAGAAAAAGCCACTGGTAATTTGATAGGGATTGCGTTGAATCTGTAGCTTGCTTTGGGTACTATAGTCATTTTCACATTATTGATTCTTCTAATCCAAGAACATGGTTTATACCTCCATCTGTTTATATCATCTTTGATTTCTTTCAGCAGTGTCTTATAGTTTTCTAAGTACAGGTCTTTTACCTCCTTAGGTAGGTTCATTCCTACGTATTTTATTCTTTTTGTTGCAATGGTGAATGGGATTGTTTCCTTAATTTTTCTTTCTGATCTTTCATTGTTAGTGTATAGGAATGCAAGAGATTTCTGTGCATTAGTTTTGTATCCTGCAACTTTACCAAATTCATTGATTAGCTCTAGTAGTTTTCTGGTGGCATCTTTAGGATTCAGTATGTGTAGTATTGTGTCATTTGCAAACAGTGACAATTTTACTTCTTCTTTTCCAATTTGTATTCCTTTTATTTCTTTTTCTTCTCTGATTGCTGTGTCTAGGACTTCCAAAACTATGTTGAGTAATAGTGGTGAGAGTGGACATCCTTGTCTTATTCCTGATCTTAGAGGAAATGCTTTTAGTTTTTCACTATTGAGAATGATGTTTGCTGTGGGTTTGTCATATACTGCCTTTACTATGTTGAGGTAGATTCCCTCTATGCCCACTCTTTGGAGACTTTTAATCATAAATGGGTGTTGAATTTTGTCAAAAGCTTTTCCTGCATCTATTGGGATGATCATATTTTTATTCTACAATTTGTTAATATGGTGTATCACATTGATTGATTTGTGTATATTGAAGAATTCTTGCATCCCTGGGATAAACCCCACCTGATCATGGTGCATGATCCTTTTAATGTGTTGTTCAATTCTGTTTCCTAGTATTTTGTTGAGGATTTTTACATCTATATTAATCAGTGATATTGGTCTCTAATTTTCTTTTTCTGTAGTATCTTTGTCTGGTTTTGGTATCAGGTTGATGGTGGCCTCATATAATGAGTTTGGGAGTGTTCCCTGAAAATTTCTGAAGAGTTTGAGAAGACTGGGTGTTAGCTCTTGTCTAAATGTTTGATAGAATTCACCTCTGATGCCATCTAGTTCTGGACTTTTGTTTGTTGGAAGATTTTTAATCACAGTTTCAATTTCATTACTTGTGATTGGTCTGTTCATATTTTCTATTTCTTCCTGGTTCAGTCTTGGAAGGTTATACCTTTCTAAGAATTTGTCCATTTCTTCCAGGTTGTCCATTTTATTGACATAGAGTTGCTTGTAGAGGTCTCTTAGGATGCTTTGTATTTCTGTGGTGTCTGTTACAACTTCTCCTTTTTCATTTCTAATTTTATTGATTTGAGTCCTCTCCCTCTTTTACTTGAGTCTGACTAAAGGTTTATCATTTTTGTTTATCTCTCAAAGAACCAGCTTTTAGTTTTATTGATCTTTGCTATTGTTTTTATTTCATTTATTTCTGCTCTGATCTTTATGATTTCTTTCCTTCTATTAACTTTGGGTTTTGTTCTTCATTCTCTAGTTCCTTTAGGTGTAAGGTTAGATTGTTTATTTGAGATTTTTCTGGTTTCTTGAGGTAGGCTTTTATTGCTATAAACTTCCCTCTTAGAACTGTTTTTGCTGCATCCCATAGGTTTTGGATCATCGTGTCATTTGTCTCTAGGTAGTTTTTGATTTCCTCTTTTATTCCTTTAGTGATCTCTTGGTTATTTAGAAACGTATTGTTTAGCCTCCATGTGTTTGTGTTTTTTACGTTATTTTCCCTGTAATTGATTTCTAATCTCATAGCATTGTGGTCGGAACAGCTGCTTGATATGATTTCAGTTTTCTTAAATTTACTGAGGCTTTATTTGTGACCCAAGATGTGATCTATCCCGGAGAATGTTCCATGTGCCATTGAGAAGAACGTGTAATCTGCTGTTTTCGGATGGAATGTCCTATAAATATCCATTAAATCTATCTGGTCTATTGTGTCATTTAAAGCTTGTGTTTCCTTATTAATTTTCTGTCTGGATGATCTCCATTGGTGTAAGTGACGTGTTAAAATCCCTTGCTATTATTGTGTTACTGTTGATTTCCTCTTTTATAGCTGTTAGCAGTTGCCTTATATATTGAGGTGTTCCTATGTTGGGTACATATATATTTATAATTGTTATATCTTCTTGGATTGATCCCTTGATCATTATGTAGTGTCCTTCCTTGTCTCTTGTAACATTCTTTATTTTAAAATCTATTTTATCTGATATGAGTATTGCTACTCCAGCTTTCTTTTGATTTTCATTTGCATGGAATATATTTTTCCATCCCCTCACTTTCAGTCTGTATGTGTCCCTAGGTCTGAAATGGGTCTCTTGTAGACAGCATATATATGGGTCTTGTTTTTGTATCCATTCAGTGAGCCTGTGTCATTTGGTTGGAGCATTTAATCCATTCACGTTTAAGGTAATTATCGATATGTATGTTCCTATTATTATTTTCTTAATTGTTATGGGTTTGTCTTGGTGGGTCCTTTTCTTCTCTTGTGTTTCCCACTTAGAGAAGTTCCTTTAGCATTTGTTGTAGAGCTGGTTTCGTGGTGCTGAATTCTCTTAGCTTTTGCTTGTGTGTAAAGCTTTTGATTTCTCCATCAAATCTGAATGAGATACTTGCTGGGTGGAGTACTCTTGGTGGTAGGCTCTTCCCTTTCATCACGTTAAATTTATCATGCCACTCCCTTCTGGCTTGTAGATTTTCTGCTGAGAAATCAGCTGTTAACCTTATGGGAGTTCCATTGTATGTTATTTGTCATTTTTCCCTTGTTGCTTTCAATAATTTTTCTTTGTCTTTAATTTTTTCAATTTGATTACTGTGTGTCTCGGCATTTTTCTCCTTTGGTTTATCCTGCCTGGGACTCTCTGCGCTTCGTGGACTTTGGTGGCTATTTCTTTTCCCATGCTAGGGAAGTTTTCAACTATAATCTCTTCAAATATTTTCTCGAGTCCTTTCTCTCTCTGTTCTCCATCTGGGACCCCTATAATGTGAATGTTGTTGCATTTAATATTGTCCCAGAAGTCTCTTAGGGTGTCTTCATTTATTTTCATTCTTTTTCTTTATTCTGTTCCATGGCAGTGATTTCCACCTTTCTGTCTTCCAGGTCACTTATCCGTTCTTCTGCCACAGTTATTCTGCTACTGATTCCTTCTAGTGTATTTTTCATTTCAGTTATTGTACTGTTCATCTCTGTTTGTTTGTTCTTTAATTCTTCTAGGTGTTTGTTCCTTAATTCTTCTAGGTCTTTGTTAAACATTTCTTGCATCTTCTCGATCTTTGCCTCCATTATTTTTCTAAGGTCTTGGATCATCTTCACTATCATTATTCCGAATTCTTTTACTGGAAGGTTACCTATCCCCACCTCATTTCGTTGTTTTTCTGAGGATTTATCTTGTTCCTTGATCTGGTATAACGTCCTCTGCCTTTTCATTTTCTCTATCTTTCTGTGAATGTGGTTTTCCTTCCACAGGCTGCAGAATTGTAGTTCTTCTTGCTTCTGCTGTCTGCTCTCCAGTGATTGAGTCTATCTGAGAGGCTTGTGCAAGCTTCCTTATGGGAGGGACTGGTGGTGGGTAGAGCTGGGTGTTGCTCTGGTGGGCAGAGCTTTAATCTGCTTGTCTGTGGATTAAATAAAAGTTTAATAAAAAGTTTAATCCGCTTGTCTGCTGATGCATGGGGCTGGGCTCCCTCCCTGTTGGTTGTTTGGATTGAGGCGACCCAGCCCTGGAGCCTAGCTTGCTCTTGGTGGGGCTAATGGTGGACTCTGGGAGAGTTCACGCCAAGGAGTATTTCCCAGAACTTCTGCTGCCAGTGTCGTTGTCCCCATGGTGAGCCGCAGCCACACCCCGCCTCTGCAGGAGACCCTCTAAAACTAGCAGCTAGGTATGATCATTCACCTACGGGGTGACTGCTCCTTCCCCTGGGTCCTGATGTGCACACTACTTTGTGTGTGTCCTCCAAGAGTGGAGTCTCTGTTGAGACTCTGAGTCTCTGAGTGCAGTTGAGACTCTGAGACTCGGAGTGGAGTCGCACAGACTCTGGGTCCTGTGAAGCTTCGATGCTTTGTGGTTCTAGAAATCCTATAGGAGACGGTCCACAGCAGGTGAAGCTAATGCTGTCATAGAGGTGGTGAAGCCAAAGATCTGCAGTTCCGACTAGAGGTGCTGATGTACATACAGGACAAAATCATCTCGTGTGAATGTAGTTCAGGCACGTTTAAGATGAATGCAGTCATGTTAATGCCTAACATCTTCTATCTTGTGCCTCTCCTCAGGGACCCCCTCCTCAGTTCCTAAGCCTCCTGTAAGTCATGTACAGGGGAATGGAGAGTGGGCTCTGTCCAGTCTGAGCCCTGAGTTACCTTGTGTGTATCTTAGGATACTTTGTATTTCTGTGGTGGCTCTTGTAACATCATCTCTTTCATTTCTGATTTATTTGGGCCCTCTCTTTTAAAAAAAATACTACTGTTGTCTTTTATTCTTTACAGAAGTTTAATAAGTGTTTGATCTACTACCCTTACTCTATGTATACTTTTTGCCGTGAGGTTTTTACTTTTGTTTGTTTTCTTGTTACTGTCAATAATTAGTGAGAATTCTTTTAAGCTACCTTCAACATTGCTTATAAAGCTGCTTTATTAGTGATGACAGAGCTTTAATGGAAGTCGTGTTCTGGTTGTAAATTAGAATGCAATGTGCCAGCAAAAAGCCCCTTAAGTGTATGTCTCATTACTTCTTGTTCTTTTTTTCCCTTTTTTCTCTTTTTTTTCTTGTTCTTTTTTTAATTTTTATTTTTTATCAGAGCAAATTTGATTAAAATGTTTTGTTTGTTCTAGGTGTGTAAGATGTGGTTCTTTTACACATATACATGTATCTGTACTTCTTCAGATCGTTTTCTCATGTAGCTTGTGACACAATGTTGAGTAGTCTTCTCTTGGTATTCCGTAGGTCTTTGGTGATTATATATTTCACATGTGTTTCTATATCTGTGTTAACTCCAATATCCTAATGTATCCAGTCCTCACACCTTTCCATTTGGTGAACCATAAGTTTGTTTAATGAATCTGTGATTGCCTTTCTCTGTGGAAATATCTTCATTTGTATCAATTTTTTGCTAACACCTATAAGTGATATTATAGGATATGTGTCTTTTGCTGTCTGACTTAGTACAATTTGCCTGATTACCTCTAGAATCATCTACGGTGCTGCAAATGGCATTGTTTCATTTTTTTCCCTAGCTAATATTCCATCAGTACATGTACCAGTTCTTCTTCGTCCACTCACCTCTTGATGGACTTTTTGGTTGCCTCCATGTCTTGGCTATTGTAATACTGCTGCACTGCACATTTGCCTGCCTGTGTCTTTACAATTCTGTCTTCTTATGTTATAGGCCCAGGAGTGGGCCTCCTGTAACATATTGTATCTCAGGGTTTACTTTTTAAATGCACCACGATTCTGTGCTCATTAGTGGCTCTTTCCAGGTTACATCCCACTTAAAGTTGAGGGTATGCATTTCTGCACAACACCTTCAGCATTTATTTATTTATTTATTTTAACATCTTTATTGGAGTATAATTGCTTTACAATTGTGTGCTATCTTGTGCTTTACAACAAAATGAATCAGTTATACATATACATATGTTCCCATATCACTTCCCTCTTGCGTCTCCCTCCCTCCCACCCTCCCTATCCCACCCCTCCAGGCGGTCACAAAGCACCGAGCTGATCTCCCTGTGCTATGCTGCTGCTTCCCACTAGCTATCTACCTTATGTTTGGTAGTGTATATATGTCCATGCCTCTCTCTCCCTTTGTCACAACTTACCCTTCCCCCTCCCCATATCCTCAAGTCCATTCTCTAGTAGGTCTGTGTCTTTATTCCTGTTTTACCCCTAGGTTCTTCATGACATTTTTTTTCCCTTAAATTCCATGTATATGTGTTAGCATACGGTATTTGTCTTTCTCTTTCTGACTTACTTCACTCTGTATGACAGAGTCTAGGTCTATCCGCCTCATTACAAATAGCTCAATTTCGTTTCTTTTTATGGCTTCAGCATTTATTGTTTGTAGTTTTCTTTTTTTTTTAATTTTTATTTATTTATTTATTTTTTTAATTTTTGTGGTATGCTGGCCTCTCACTGTTGTGGCCTCTCCTGTTGTGGAGCACAGGCTCCGGACGCGCAGGCTCAGCAGCCATGGCTCACGGGCTCAGTTACTCCACGGCATGTGGGATCCTCCCGGACCGGGGCATGAACCCGCGTCCCCTGCATTGGCAGGCGGACTCTCAACCACTGCGCCACCAGGGAAGCCCCTGTAGTTTTCTTGCTGATGGATATTCTGACTGGTGTGAGCTGATACCTCTTTGTGGTTGAATTTGCATATGACTCACAATCCTTTGAAATTGAGCTTTAAGGCATGTTCTTTTTATTTTTCAAACTGTGATTACAGCTTAGTTCTTCAAAGTGTTTTCTAAAGTATGTGTTACATTTTGAAATTTATTGGCCATTACCTCCCTCAAAACATTTTGAGGGCAGGTTTCATTTACAGCCCTGCAGTATTTGTTCACATGAAGTGACCATTAGCACAGGCTTTAAAGCTGCTTTTGCAGGTAACGGCCAGATTGCGGCAGCCTTTCTTTGTTCCCCATGCTGGTACTAGGGAAACAGAGCTTCTGGCCAGTGGTCTTCCTCGGTTATAAATTAGAGTGGAATATGCCCGGATAAACCCCCAAAGGCTGATGTCTCCTTAACTTTTGTTTGTTTTTTTAATTTAATTTATATTTTTATCGGAGTAATATTCCATTGTGTATATGTACCACTTCTTGGTGCATTGCTCTGTTGAGGGACATTTTCGTTGCTTCCAAGTGTTGGCTATATTAAATATTGCTGGAGTGCAAGATTGCCAGCCTGTGACTTTTTGATTCTCATTTTCTCAGGTGATAGGCCCAGCAGTGGGTGTGACTGATTGACTAGTAGCTCAATGTTTACATTTTCAAAGCACCTCCATTGTGTTTTCATTAGTGGCTCTTACCATGTCTCCCTTAGAACCGAGGGTATGAACTTCTCCACAATCCCTTCAGCATTTATAGTTTGCAGCATTTTTGCTAATGGCCAATCTGACTGCTGTGACCTGATAGGTTTTTGTAATTTGGGTTTGCATGACTTTAAACATTCCTAAAATTCATCATTTTCCACGCCTTCTTCCTTTCTGTTAAAAATCAAGTGTGAGTACAATATATCTCTTGAAGCTGTCTTCTTGGAAGGTTGCCCTCTTTTGAATTTTTGGTGGATATTCGATCCTAGGATTTTTTTGGAGGGCAGATGTCATTACAGAACTGCAAGTTTGGTGAATATTTAGTGACCATTAGCACTGGGTTTAAAGCTGCTGTTGTGGGAAACGGCCACAAGGAGGCAGCATTTGTCCTTTCCCAAATCTGGGTACTAGGGCAGCAGAGCCTTTCTGGAAGTCGTGGTCCTAGGTTTTAAGTTAGAATGGAATGTGCCAGGAGGAACGCCCATAAGTTTATGTCTCATTACATCTTGGTTTTTAAAATTTATTTAATCGGGGTAATGATTAGATATTGTTTGTCCAGATGTACACAATCTGGTTCATTTGTACAATATATATGTCTATTCATGTTCAGATCCTCTTCCCATGTAAAATATTACAGTGTTCCTTAGACCTCCCTTGCTATATGGTCCGTCTTTTTGATATATGTTTATTATATGTGTTTGTATACGTATGGTAACGTTAATCTTAATTTATCCGTTCTGCCCACCTTTCCTTTTAGATAAGCATACTTAATTTCTAAGTCTGTGAGTGTCTTTCTCTGTGGAAATATGTTTATTTGTGTTAGTTATTAGATAACACCTATAAGTGATATCATAGGATATAGGTCTTTTGCTTTCTGACTTACCTCATATTCTGTGATTATCTCCAAGCTCACCTATGGCGCCTCAAATAGCAGTGTTTCATTGTTTTCCATGGCTAATGTTCTATTGTGAACGTGGACCACTTCTTCTTCATCCATACATCTGTTGATGGACATTTTGGTGGCTTCACTGTCTTGGCTATTGTGAATAAGGCTGCAGTGCAGCTTTTGCAGCCCGCGTCTTCTCGATTCTGGTCTTCTCAGGTGAGAGGCCCAGTGGTGTGACTGCTGCATCGAATGGTACCTCAACTTTTACTTTTAATCGTAGCTCCTTTCTGCTCTCATTATTGGCTCTTACCACGTTACATCTCACCAGCAGCTAGAGGGTACACAGTTCTCTAAAACCCCTTCAGAATTTATTGTTTGTAGACCTTTTGCTGATGGTCAGTCGACTGGTGTGAGTTGAAACCTTTTTGTACATTAGATTTGCATGAGTCTAATAATTCCTGAGGTTGAGCTTTCACCCATTTTCCTTTTTTTAAACAAGAGAGTGAGTCAAACTTACCTCTTCATACTATCGTCTTGAAAAATTTGCCAGTTTTGAATTTTATTGTCCATTCCCTACCTCAGCACAGTTGTTTAAGGCAGGTGTCCTTTGCAGCCCTGAGTCCTTGTGAATGTTAAGAGAACATTAGCTGTGGGCTTAACGCCGCTCTTGCGGAAAACGGCCACAAGGCAGCAGAATTTCTACATTTCCAACTCTGGGTTTTTGGGCAGCAGAGCCTTCCTGGAAATCGTGTTAGTAGGCTGCAAATTAGAGTGGAATGTGCCAGAGCACATCCCCAAGAGCTTATATCTCCTTACTTCTTGTTTGTTTTATAAATTTAATTTTTATTAATTATCAGAGCAAACTTGATAAAAATATTTTGTTTCTCCTAGGTGTACAGAATCTGGTTCATTATATCAATGTATCTGTCATTTATCTTTGCATTCTTTACTGTGTAGGTTATTACAGAGTGTTGCCTAGACCTCTCTTGGTATTCCATAGGTATTTTGTGATTATATATTTCATATGTATTAGTACATGTCTGTTAACCCTCATATCCTAATTCACACATTCCTTACACTTTTCCATTTGGTTAAACATAATTTTTTTTCTTAATCCATGCTTTTCCTTCTCTTGGAAATAAATTCATGAGTATCAACTTTTAGGTAACACCTAGAAGTGATGTCATAGGATATCTGTCTTTCACTTTCTTTCTTTAATTTGAGTGATTATCTCTAGGTCCTTATATGGTGGTGCAAACGGCACTGTTTCATTGTTTTCCATGGCTAATATTCCATTGTTTACATGGACCACTTCCTCTTTGTGCATTTTTCTGTTGATGGACATTTTGGTTTCTTCCAAGTCTTGGCTATGTTAAATATTCCTGCAGTGCAGGATTGCCAGCCTGTGTCTTTTCCATTCTGCTCTGCTCAGGTGATAGGCACATCAAAGGACCTACCAGATCACATGGTAGCTCAATTTTTACCCTTAAACTCACCTCCATTATGTTCTCACTACTGGCTGTTACCAGTTTACATCCCCCCAGCAGCTGGAAGGTACACAGTTCTCTGAAACCCCTTCAGCATTTATTCTTTGTAGACTTTTTGCTGAAGAACATTCTGACGGCTGTGAGGTGAACATTTCTGTAATTGGATTTGCATGGCTTTATTCATTGCTGATGTTGCGCATTTTTCAATTCCCTTTTATTTTAAAGAGAAAAAAAGAAAAGACAAAATGTGCGTAAAATATGCCTCTTGACATTGTCTTCTTGAAATGTTGACGTCTTTTGAATTTTCTGGTCGATTACGACCCCAGGACATTTTTTGAGGCCCGGTGTCCTTTACAGTGCTGCACATATTTTGAATATTAAGTGACCATTACCTCTTGGTTTAAAGCTGTTGTTGTGTGAAACAGCCACAAGGCGGCAGCATTTCTCCTTTACCAAATCTGGTTACCAGGGCAACAGAGCCTTAATGGAAGTCCTGTTCTAGGTTGTAAATTAGAATGGGATGTGCCAGGAAAAATTCCTTTCAGTTTATGTCTCATTATTTCTTGTTCATATTTTTAATTTAATTTTTATTTTTTATCGCAGCAAATTTGATTACAATGTTTTTTTGTTGTTGTTCTAGGTGTGCAAGATGTGGTTCTTTCACACACATACATATATCTATTCTTCTTCGGAACCTTTTCCCAGGTAGGTTATGACACAATGTTGAGTAGTCTTCTCTTGGTATTCCGTAGGTCTTTGGTGATTATATATTTCACATGTGTTTCTATATCTATGTTAACCCCAATATCGTAATGTATCCAATCCTCACACCTTTCGATTTGGGGAACCATAAGTTTGTTCAATGAATCTGTGATTGCCTTTCTCTGTGGAAATATCTTCATTGTTATCAATTTTCAGGTAACACCTATAAGTGATATATGTTAGGCGTCTTTCGCTTTCTCACTTACTGCAAGTTGCATGGTTACCTCTAGACTCATCTATGGTGCTGCAAATGGCATTGTTTCATTTTTTTCCCGAGCTAATATTCCATCTCTACATGTAACAGTTCCTCTTTGTCCACTCATCTGTTGATGGACTTTTGGTTGCTTCCATGTCTTGGCTATTGTAATACTGCTGCAGTGCAGATTTGCCTGCCTGTGTCTTTCCGATTCTGTCTTCTTATGTTATAGGCCCAGGAGTGGGCCTGCTGGATCATATAGTAGCTCAATGTTTACCTTTTAAAGGCACCTCCACCCTGTTCCCATTAGTGACTCTTACCAGGTTACGTCCCACTTCAAATTAAGGGTATGCATTTCTCCACAACCTCTTCAGCATTGATCGTTTGTAGTTTCTTTCCTGATGGTTATTCTGAATGGTGTGAGCTGATACCTCTGTGTGGTTGGATTTGCATGTGTCTCATAATCCTTTGAAATTGAGCTTTCAGGCATGTCCTTTTATTTTTCAAACGGTTATTACAGCTTAGTTCTTCAAATGGTTTTCTTGAAATATGTGCCACATTTTGAAATACTTTGGCCTTTACCTCCCGCAAGACATGATGAAGGCAGGTTTCCTTTACAGCCCTACAGGACTTGTTCATATGAAGTGACAATTAGCATAGGTTTTAAAGCTGCTTTTTCAGGTAATGGCCAGAGGGTGGAGCATTTCATAATTCTATGAAACGTAACTGAACACACAATATATATTTTTTCTTTTAAATTTCCATTGTTACTTTTTTAAAGTACAATTATAATTGAAGTTCTTTGTAACAAGTGAAATTTAAAAAATTAAAGGAAAAGATAATATTTTACCACTTGCCATCCTTTCCCATTTACTGAAATGACCAGCATAATGTGTAGATTTCTCATTTTATCCAGGTGTTCTATACATCTGGAATATCATGCTTCTCACTGTAGAAAAACAGATTTAGCTCTCACACTTTTTATAGGCTACATAACAGTCCATAGAACAGAAGTACCAACTATTTCAGACTTAGCTTTTTGAGGGACACTCAGGTTACTTTCTGTTTTATTTTGTTGTTCCTTTTTTTGGGGGGGGGTAGGAGTTTATTATTTATTTATTTATTTTTGTTGTGTTGGGTCTGAGTTTCCGTGTGAGGGCTTTCTCTAGTTGTGGCAAGTGGGGGGCCACTCTTGATCTCGGTGCGCGGGCCTCTCACTATTGCGGCCTCTCTTGTTGCAGAGCACAGGCTCCAGATGCGAGGGCTCACTGGTTGTGGCTTATGGGCCTAGTTGCTCCCTGGCATGTGGGATCCTCCCAGACCAGGGCTCGAACCTGTGTCCCCTGCATTAGCAGGCAGATTCTAACCACCGCACCACCAGCGAAGCCCCCTATTTTGTTGTTCTGCTAGTTTGTTTTAACCCAAGAAAATATTTTTTTAAATACAAAAAAACAAAATTAAGCTAGGGGTAAGGATTAGGGTTTAGGGTAAGGTTTAGGGTTAGGGTACGGGTTAGGATTATTGTACGGCTTAGAGTATGGTTTAGGGTTAGCGTTATGGTACGGGTTAGTGTTAGGGTACAGTTTAGGGTATGGCTATGGTTTAGTGTTAGGGTACGGGTTAAGGTATGGGTTAGTGTTAGGGTATGGGTTAGGATTAGGGTACGGTTTACGTTCAGGGTTATGGTTAGGTTTAGTGTATGGGTTAGTGTTAGGTACGGGTTAGGGTAAGGGTTAGGGTTAGGTTTAGTGTTAAGGAAGGGGTACAGTTTAGGGTACAGTATAGGGAACAACAAAGGGTTAGGGTTAGGGTACGTGTTAGGGTACAGTTTAGTGTTAGTGTATGGGTTAGGATTAAGGTATGGTTTAGGGTAAGGTTTAGGGTTACGGTTAGGGAACGGGTATGGTTTGGGGTACAGTTTAGGGTATGACCACGGGTTAGGAGTAGGGTAAGTGTTAGGGTATGGTTTAGTGTTAGTGTACAGGTTAGGATTATGGTACGGGATAGTGTAAGGGTTAGGGTTAGGGTTAGGGAATGGGTACGGATTAGGTTACAGGTTAGGGTATGACAACGGGTTAGGGTTAGGATACGTGTTAGTGTAAGGGTTAGGATTAGGGTACGGGTTAGGTTATGGGTTAGTGTTAGGGGATGGGTTAGGATTAGGGTACGGGTTATGGTACGGTTTAGGGAAAGGGTTAGGATACGGGGTAGGGTTAGGATAAAGTTTAGTGTATGGCTATGTGTTACTGTTAGGGTACATGTTAGCGTATGGGTTAGTGTTCGTGTACAGCTTAGGGTAAGGGTTAGGGTTAGGGAACAGGTACGGTCTCAGGTACAGGTTAGGGTACGGTAGCGGGATAGGGTTAGGGTACGTGTTAGGATGAGACTTCTTTGTAGTGCAGATTTGAATTTCCCGCTTGCTTCGTTGGCCAAAAAGGGCGTATGCGTTTTATCCTGAATATATTCAGGAAAAAACGCATACGCCCTTTTTGGCCAAGTGCATCGTTGCCGAAGATCTGCCGCTTTTCATATGCTTTAAATGCAATTCCAATCTACCTCCTGAAATCTGTTTCCTGCAATTGTGCCTTGCTTTCAAGTCCTCTTCACAGCCTTACCTCAATATATTTTTGGACGATAGTTGTCCTTTATAACTCTGCAGGTTTGTGAATTGCAGTGCCCCTGAGCTCCTTTTTCCAACTCGCTTTCTGTGAGCTGGCCGCAAATCAACAGGATTGCTTCAGGCCCTATTCTGGTTCCGGCACGGCACGCTGAGTCTTCGGTTAATTCTACATCCTGGTGGGAAATGAGAGTGAAATGTGCCCGTCCAAACACCTACAGCTAGTCTCTCATTGGTTCTCCCTATTCCCGTTCATCCTCCGCAGAAATTGCAGAGTGTGCCAAACAGGAGGTTACAAGCACTGACTCTCCAAGTGGGGAGATTGTTAGTAAAGCGTCTGGAATGGCGAACCCGAGTACCAGAGGACGAATAATGAGATGTGTTTTAGAAACCTTGCCCGATCACACTGTGGACCATCCTCTGGGTTTCCCACGCATGTTTTAGCTGTAGGAAGAATCCCTTAAACCTGGAGAGTTGGGACCCATGGAATGGGTAGCACGCAGTACTACTTCAAAGGGTCTGCATTTGCTCACCGAACCTCACCAATTCTCTCAGCCCCAAGTGTCCAGCCTTATGTCTCACCCAGCTGTGGGTGTAGATGTGGTAAATCCAGGTTTCATCACAAGCCCTGAACGAATTATTTAAGAATTTCTCTCTCTTTCACTGTCTTTGTGTTTTGATTTTGAAATTTATTTTTATAATGGGGTTTAGCTGATTTGCACTGCTGTGTTTATGCCGCTCGATGCACACTTGATCCTCTTATGGAGACCTATAAATACATAGGTTTTAAGATTCTTACTAGTCAGATATATTCCTCTGTGGTGAATAGGGGGTGTTGAGTCCACTTCGTTGAACAAGGAGTATATCTTGTCTATTACTGGCTTATGGAACGGTATCTGTGCTAATTTCAATCTCTGGATTTATGCAGCACCCCAACTCACCTTTCCCCTTAAGCAAGCAAAAGTTTGTTTTCTAAATGTGAGGCTCTGTTCTGTTTTGTAATTCAGTTCATGTGTAGCCAAGTTTACATTCCCTCTATAAGTGATATCTTATGACTAGTTTCTTTTTCTGTGTGACTTATTTCACTCAGAATCATCGTACCTAAATCCACTCATTATGCTGCTATGGGCCTGATGACATTGATTTCATTGCGGAGTGATATTCCATTGTATGTAAGTACCACAACTTCTTTATCCATTTTTCTCTTTCTGGGATATTTAAGTTGTTCCATTGTCGAGGTTCTTGTAAACACAGCAGCCCTAAACTTTGGGGTGGCTGTGTCTTGTTGATTTTAATTTTCCTAAGCTATAGGGCCATAGGTGGAAGTGCCCGAGTCTCTGTAGCTTTGTTTTTTAGAGGTTTCAGGAAACACCATACACTTCTCCAGAGTGGCTGTTGGCCATTTACGTCCCGCCCATCAGCATAACAAGGCTCCCTGTTCTCCATGGCCTGTCCTGCCTTTCTGGATTTTACACTTTTTTCAGATGGCCCATTTGACCGGTGGGAAGTGAGACTTCATTGTAGTGCGGATTTCCATTGCACGCTTCCTTGGTTGGCAAAAAAGGCCGTATGCGTTTTTTCCTGGATATATTCAGGAAAAAACGCATACGCATTTTTTGGCCAAGTGCATCATTGTCGAAGTTCTGCCGCTTTTCATATGCTTTAAATGCAATTCCAATCTACCTCCTGAAATCTGTTTCCTGCAATTGTGCCTTGCTTTCAAGTCCTCTTCGCAGCCTTACCTCAATATATTTTTGGACGATAGTTGTCCTTTATAACTCTGCAGGTTTGTGAATTGCAGTGACCCTGAGCTCCTTTTTTCAACTCGCTTTTTAGTGAGCTGGACGCAAAACGGCAGGATTGCTTCAGGCCCTAATCTGGTTCCGGCGTGGCACGCTGAGTCTTTGGTTAATTCTTCTTCTTGGTGGGAAATTAGAGTGAAATGTGCCCGTCCAAACAACTACAGCTAGTCTCTCATTGGTTCTCCCTATTCCCGTTCATCCTCCGCAGAAATTGCAGAGTGTGCCAAACAGGAGGTTACAAGCACTGACTCTCCAAGCGGGGAGATTTTTAGTAAAGCGTCTGGAATGGCGAACCCGAGTACCAGAGGACGAATAATGAGATGCGTTTTAGAAACCTTGCCCGATCACACTGTGGACCATCCTCTGGGTTTCCCACACATGTTTTAGCTGTAGGAAGAATCCCTTAAACCTGGAGAGTTGGGACCCATGGAATGGGTAACATGCAGGATTACTTCAAAGGGTCTGCATTTGCTCACCGAACCTCACCAATTCTCTCAGCCCCAAGTGTCCAGCCTTATGTCTCACCCAGCTGTGGGTGTAGATGTGGTAAATCCAGGTTTCATCACAAGCCTGAACGAATTATTTTAGAATTTCTCTCTCTTTCACTGTCTTTCTGTTTTGTTTTTGAAGTTTATTTTTATAATGGGGTTGAGCTGATTTTCACTGCTGTGTTTATGCGTCTGTACACACACTTGATTCTCTTACGGAGACATATAAATTCATAGATTTTAAGATTCTTACTAGTCAGATATATTCCTCTGTGGTGAATAGGGGGTGTTGAGTCCACTTCGTTGAGCAAGGAGTAGGTCTTGTCTATTACATATTTGGCTTATGGAACGGTATCTGTGCTAATTTCAATCTCTGGATTTATGCAGCACCCCAACTCACCTTTCCCCTTAAGCAAACATGTTTGTTTTCTAAATGTGAGACTCTGTTCTGTTTTGTAATTCAGTTCATGTGTAGCCAAGTTTACATTCCCTCTATAAGTGATATCTTATGATAAGTTTCTTTATCTGTGTGACTTATTTCCTTAGAATCATCGTACCTAAATCCACTCATTATGCTCCTACGGGCCTGATGATATTGATTTCATTGCTGAGTGATATTCCATTGTACATAAGTACCACAACTTCTTTATCCATTTTCCTCTTTCTGGGATATTTAAATTGTACTGTAGTCGAGGTTCTTGTAAACACAGCAGCCCTAAACTTTGGGGTGGCTGTGTCTTGTTGATTTTAATTTTCCTAAGCTATAGGGCCATAAGTGGAAGCAACCTAGGCTCTGTAGCTTTGTTTTTTAGAGGTTTCAGGAAACACCATACACTTCTCCAGAGTGGCTGTTGGCCATTTACATCCCGCCCATCAGCATAACAAGGCTCCCTGTTCTCCATGGCCTGTCCTGCCTTTCTGGTTTTTACACTTTTTTCAGATGGCCCTTTTGACCGGTGGGAAGTGAGACTTCATTGTAGTGCAGATTTCCGTTGCAGGCTTGCTTATTTGGACAAAAAGAGCGTATGCGTTTTTTCCTGCATGTATTCAGGAAAAAAACGCATACGCCCTTTTTGGCCAAGTGCATCATTGTCGAAGTTCTGCCGCTTTTCATATGCTTTAAATGCAGTTTCCATCTACCTCCTGAAATATATTTCCTGCAATTGTGCCATGCTTTCAAGTCCTCTTCGCAGCCTTACCTCAATATATTTTTGGACGATAGCTGTCATTTATAACTCTGCAGGTTTATGAATTACAGTGCCCCTGAGGTCCTTTCTTCAACTCGCTTTCTTGTGGGCTGGCCGCAGAACTGCAGGATTGCTTCAGGCCCTAATCTTGTTTCATCACGGCACGCTGAGCCTTTTGTTAATTCCTCTTCCTGGTGGGAAATTAGAGTGAAATGTGACCGTCCAAACACCTACAGCTAGTCTCTCATTGGTTCTCCCTATTCCCGTTCAACCTCCGCAGAAATTGCTAACTGTGCCAAACAGGAGTTTTAAGGCACTGACTCTCCACGTGGGGAGATTTTTAGTAAAGCGTCTGGAATGGCGAACCCGTGTACCAGGGGACAAAAAATGAGATGGGTTTTAGAAACGTTGCCCGATCACATGGTGTACAATCCTCTGGGTTTCCCATGCATGTTTTAGCTGTAGGAAGAATCCCTTAAACCAGGAGAGTTGGGACCCATGGAATGGGTAGCATACAATATTACTTCAAAGGGTCTGCATTTGCTCACCGAACCTCACCAATCCTCTCAGCCCCAAATGTCGTGCCTTATGTCTCACCCAGCTGTGGGTGTAGATGTGGTAAATCCAAGTTTCATCACAAGCCCTGAACCAATTATTTAAGAACTTTCTCTCCTTCACTGTCTTTGTTTTTGAAATTTATTTTAATAATGGGGTTTAGTTGATTTTCACGGCTGTGTATACTGCTCTACACACACTTGATTCTCTTATGGAGACATATAAATACATATGTTTTAATATTCTTATTGTCAGATATATTCCTCTGCGGTGAATAGGTGGTGTTGAGTCTAATTCGTTGAGCAAGGAGTATATCTTGTCTATTACATATTTGACTTATGGAATAGTATCTGTGCTAATTTCAATCTCTGGTTTTACGCAGCACCCCAACTCACCATTCCCCTTAAGAAAGCATAAGTTTGTTTTCTAAATGTGAGACTCTGTTCTGTTTTGTAATTCAGTTCATGTGTAGCCAAGTTTACATTCCCTCTATAAGTGATATCTTATGATAAGTTTCTTTTTCTGTGTGACTTATTTCCTTTGAATCATCGTACCTAAATCCATTCATTATGCTTGTACGGGCCTGACGACATTGATTTCATTGTTGAGTGATATTCCATTGAACGTAAGTACGAAAACTTCTTTATCCATTTCTCTCTTTCAAGGATATTTAATTTGTACCGTAGTCGAGGCTCTTGTAAACGGAGCAGCCCTAAACTTTGCGGTGGTTGTTTCTTGTTATTTTAATTTTCCTGAGCTATAGTGCTATAAGTGGGTTTAGGGTTAGGGTTAAGGTTAGGGTTAGGGAACGGGTATGGTTTAGGATGCGACAATGGTTTAGGGTGAGCGAAAGTGTTAGGGTACAGGTCAGTGTTAGTGTACTGTTTAGGATTAGGGTAAGTGTTAGGGTAATGCTTCAGGTTAGGGTTACGGTTAGGGAATGGGGACGGTTTAGGGTACAGGTTAGGGTACGACAACGGTTTGGGGATAGCGAACATGTAAGGGTAAGGTTTAGTGTTAGCGTACGGGTTAGGATTAGGGGACGGGTTAGGGTAAGGCTTCAGGTAAGGGTTAGGGTTAGAGTTAGGGGAGAGGAACAGTTTAGGGTACAGGTTAGGGTGCGACAATGGTTTAGGATGAGCGTACGTGTTAGGGTATGGGTTAGTGTTAGCGTACGGGCTAGGATTAGGTGACGGGTTAGGGTAAGGCTTCGGGTAAGGGTTAGGGTTAGGGTTAAGGGACGGAGATGGTTTAGGGTACAGGTTAGGGTACGACAACGGTTTAGGGTGAGCATAGGTGTGAGGGCACGGGTTAGTGTTAGCGTAAGGGTTAGGATTAGGAGAGGGGTTAGGGTAAGGCTTCGGTTAAGGGTTAGGGTTAGGGTTAGGGTTAGGGGACGATTTAGGGTACAGGATAGGGTACGACAATGGTATAGTGTGAGCGTACGTGTGAGGGCACGGGTTAGTGTTAGTGTATGGGTTAGGATTGGGGACGGGTTAGGGTAAGGCTTTGGGTAAGGGATAGGGTTAGGGTTAGGGGACGGGGACGGTTTAGGGTACAGCTTAGGGTAAGACAACGGTTTAAGGTGAGCGTACGTGTGAGGGCACGGGTTAGTGTTAGCGTACAGGTTAGGATTAGGGGACGGGATAGGGGACGGGATAGGGGACGGGTTAGTGGAAGGGTTAGGGTTAGGGTTAGGGGATGGGGACGGTTTAGGGGACAGGTTAGGGTTAGGGTTAGGGTTAGGTGATGGGGACGGATTAGGGGACAGGTTAGGGTACGACAAAGGTTTAGGGTGATGTAAGTGTGAGGGCACGGGTTAGTGTTAGCGTACGGGTTATGATTAGGGGACGGGTGAGTGTAAGGCTTCGGGGAAGGGTTAGGGTTAGGGTTCGGGCTAGGGTTAGGGTTAGGGGATGGGGAAGTTTTAGGATCCAGGTGAGGGTACGACAACGCTTTAGGGTGAGTGTACGTGTGAGGGCACGGGTTAGTGTTAGCGTACGGGTTACGATTAGGGGACGGGTGAGGGTAAGGCTTCGGGGAAGGGTTAGGGTTAGGGTTCGGGCTAGGGGTAGGGTTAGGGGACGGGGAAGGTTTAGGGTCCAGGTGAGGGTACGACAATGCTTTAGGGTGAGCGTAGGTGTGAGGGAACGGGTTAGTTTTAGCGTACGGGTTAGGATTAGGGGACGGGTGAGGGTAAGGCTTCGGGGAAGGGTTAGGGTTAGGGTTCGGGCTAGGGTTAGGGGACGGAGATGGTTAAGGGTCCAGGTGAGGGTACGACAACACTTTAGGGTGAGCGTAAGTGTGAGGGCACGGGTTAGTGTTAGCGTACGGGTTAGGATTAGGGGACGGGTGAGGGTGAGGCTTCGGGGAAGGGTTAGGGTTAGGGTTCGGGCTAGGGTTAGGGTTAGGGGACGGGGATGGTTTAGGGTCCAGGTGAGGGTACAGCAACGGTTTAGGGTGAGTGTACATGTGAGGGCACGGGTTAGTGTTAGAGTACGGGTTAGGATTAGGGGACAGGTGAGGGTAAGGCTTCGGGGAAGGGTTAGGGTTAGGGTTCGGGCTAGGGTTAGGGTTAGGGGACGGGGACGGTTTAGGGTCCAGGTGAGGATACGACAACGCTTTAGGGTGAGTGTATGTGTGAAGGCACAGGTTAGTGTTAGCGTACGGGTTAGGATTAGGGGACGGGTGAGGGTAAGGCTTCGGGGAAGGGCTAGGGTTAGGATTCGGGCTAGGGTTAGGGTTAGGGGATGGGGACGGTTTAGGGTCCTGGTGAGGGTACGACAACGGTTTAGGGTGAGCGTACATGTGAGGGCATGGGTTAGTGTTAGCGTACGGGTTAGGATTCGGGGACGGGTGAGGGTAAGGCTTTGGGGAAGGGTTAGGGTTAGGGTTCGGGCTAGGGTTATGGTTCGGGGACGGGGACGGTTTAGGGTCCAGGTGAGGGGACGACAACGGTTTAGGGTGAGCGTATGTGTGAGGGCACGAGTTAGTGTTAGCGTACGTGTTAGGATTAGGGGACGGGTGAGGGTAAGGCTTCGGGGAAGGGTTAGGGTTAGGGTTCGGGCTAGGGTTAGGGTTAGGGGACGGGGACGGTTTAGGTTCCAGGTGAGGGTACGACAACGGTTTAGGGTGAGCGTACGTGTGACGGAACGGGTTAGTGTTAGCGTACGTGTTAGGATAGGGGACGGGTGAGGGTAAGGCTTCGGGGAATGGTTAGGGTTAGGGTTTGGGCTAGGGTTAGGGTTAGGGGCAGGGACGGTTTAGGATCCAGGTGAGGGGACGACAACACTTTAGGGTGAGCGTACGTGTGAGGGCACGGGTTAGTGTTAGCGTACGGGTTAGGATTAGGGGACGGGTGAGGGTAAGGCTTCACGTAAGGGTTAGGGTTAGGGCTCGGGCTAGGGTTAGGCTTACGGGACGGGAACGGTTTAGGGTCCAGGTGAGGGTACGACAACGGTTCAGGGTGAGGGTACGTGTGAGGGTATGGGTTAGTGTTAGTGTACGGGTTAGGATTAGGGGACGGGTGAGGGTCAGGCTTCGGGGAAGGGTTAGGGTTAGGGTTCGGGCTAAGGTTAGGGTTAGGGGACGGGGACGGTTTAGGGTCCAGGTGAGGGCACGACAACGCTTTAGGGGGAGCGTACGTGTGAGGGCGCGGGTGAGTGTCAGCGTAGGGGTTAGGATTAGGGGACGGGTGAGGGTCAGGCTTCGGGGAAGGGTTAGGGTTAGGGTTCGGGCTAGGGTTAGGGTTAGGGGACGGGGACGGTTTAGGGTCCAGGTGAGGGCACGACAACGCTTTAGGGGGAGCGTACGTGTGAGGGCGCGGGTGAGTGTCAGCGTACGGGTTAGGATTAGGGGACGGGTGAGGGTCAGGCTTCGGGGAAGGGTTAGGGTTAGGGTTCGGGCTAGGGTTAGGGTTAGGGGACGGGGACGGTTTAGGGTCCAGGTGAGGGCACGACAACGCTTTAGGGGGAGCGTACGTGTGAGGGCGCGGGTGAGTGTCAGCGTAGGGTTTAGGATTAGGGGACGGGTGAGGGTCAGGCTTCGGGGAAGGGTTAGGGTTAGGGTTCGGGCTAGGGTTAGGGTTAGGGGACGGGGACGGTTTAGGGTCCAGGTGAGGGCACGACAACGCTTTAGGGGGAACGTACGTGTGAGGGCGCGGGTGAGTGTCAGCGTACGGGTTAGGATTAGGGGACGGGTGAGGGTCAGGCTTCGGGGAAGGGTTAGGGTTAGGGTTCGGGCTAGGGTTAGGGTTAGGGGACGGGGACGGTTTAGGGTCCAGGTGAGGGCACGACAACGCTTTAGGGGGAGCGTACGTGTGAGGGCGCGGGTGAGTGTCAGCGTAGGGGTTAGGATTAGGGGACGGGTGAGGGTCAGGCTTCGGGGAAAGGTTAGGGTTAGGGTTCGGGCTAGGGTTAGGGTTAGGGGACGGGGACGGTTTAGGGTCCAGGTGAGGGCACGACAACGCTTTAGGGGGAGCGTACGTGTGAGGGCGCGGGTGAGTGTCAGCGTAGGGGTTAGGATTAGGGGACGGGTGAGGGTCAGGCTTCGGGGAAGGGTTAGGGTTAGGGTTCGGGCTAGGGTTAGGGTTAGGGGACGGGGACGGTTTAGGGTCCAGGTGAGGGCACGACAACGCTTTAGGGGGAGCGTACGTGTGAGGGCGCGGGTGAGTGTCAGCATACGGGTTAGGATTAGGGGATGGGTGAGGGTCAGGCTTCGGGGAAGGGTTAGGGTTAGGGTTCGGGCTAGGGTTAGGGTTAGGGGATGGGGACGGTTTAGGGTCCAGGTGAGGGCACGACAACGCTTTAGGGGGAGCGTACGTGTTAGGGCGCAGGTGAGTGTCAGCGTACGGGTTAGGATTAGGGGATGGGTGAGGGTCAGGCTTCGGGGAAGGGTTAGGGTTAGGGTTCGGGCTAGGGTTAGGGTTAGGGGACGGGGACGGTTTAGGGTCCAGGTGAGGGGACGACAACGCTTTAGGGGGAGCGTACGTGTGAGGGCGCGGGTGAGTGTCAGCGTAGGGGTTAGGATTAGGGGACGGGTGAGGGTCAGGCTTCGGGGAAGGGTTAGGGTTAGGGTTCGGGCTAGGGTTAGGGTTAGGGGATGGGGACGGTTTAGGGTCCAGGTGAGGGCACGACAACGCTTTAGGGGGAGCGTACGTGTGAGGGCGCGGGTGAGTGTCAGCGTACGGGTTAGGATTAGGGGACGGGTGAGGGTCAGGCTTCGGGGAAGGGTTAGGGTTAGGGTTCGGGCTAGGGTTAGGGTTAGGGGACGGGGACGGTTTAGGGTCCAGGTGAGGGCACGACAACGCTTTAGGGGGAGCGTACGTGTGAGGGCGCGGGTGAGTGTCAGCGTACGGGTTAGGATTAGGGGACGGGTGAGGGTCAGGCTTCGGGGAAGGGTTAGGGTTAGGGTTCGGGCTAGGGTTAGGCTTAGGGGACGGGGACGGTTTAGGGTCCAGGTGAGGGCACGACAACGCTTTAGGGGGAGCGTACGTGTCAGGGCGCGGGTGAGTGTCAGCGTACGGGTTAGGATTAGTTGACGGGTGAGGGTCAGGCTTCGGGGAAGGGTTAGGGTTAGGTTTCGGGCTAGGGTTAGGGTTAGGGGACGTGGACGGTTTAGGGTCCAGGTGAGGGTACGACAACGCTTTAGGGGGAGCGTACGTGTGAGGGCGCGGGTGAGTGTCAGCGTAAGGGTTAGGATTAGGGGACGGGTGAGGGTCAGGCTACGGGGAAGGGTTAGTGTTAGGGTTCGGGCTAGGGTTAGGGTTAGGGGACGGGGACGGTTTAGGGTCCAGGTGAGGGCACGACAACGCTTTAGGGGGAGCGTACGTGTGAGGGCGCAGGTGAGTGTCAGCGTACAGGTTAGGATTAGGGGACGGGTGAGTGTCAGGCTTCGGGGAAGGGTTAGGGTTAGCGTTCGGGCTAGGGTTAGGGTTAGGGGACGGGGACGGTTTAGGGTCCAGGTGAGGGCACGACAACGCTTTAGGGGGAGCGTACGTGTGAGGGCGTGGGTGAGTGTCAGCGTACGGGTTAGGATTAGGGGACGGGTGAGGGTCAGGCTTCGGGGAAGGGTTAGGGTTAGGGTTCGGGCTAGGGTTAGGCTTAGGGGACGGGGACGGTTTAGGGTCCAGGTGAGGGCACGACAACGCTTTAGGGGGAGCGTACGTGTGAGGGCGCGGGTGAGTGTCAGCGTACGGGTTAGGATTAGGGGACGGGTGAGGGTCAGGCTTCGGGGAAGGGTTAGGGTTAGGGTTCGGGCTAGGGTTAGGGTTAGGGGACGGGGACGGTTTAGGGTCCAGGTGAGGGCACGACAACGCTTTAGGGGGAGCGTACGTGTGAGGGCACGGGTGAGTGTCAGCGTAGGGGTTAGGATTAGGGGACGGGTGAGGGTCAGGCTTCGGGGAAGGGTTAGGGTTAGGGTTTGGGCTAGGGTTAGGCTTAGGGGACGGGGACGGTTTAGGGTCCAGGTGAGGGCACGACAACGCTTTAGGGGGAGCGTACGTGTGAGGGCGCGGGTGAGTGTCACCGTACGGGTTAGGATTAGGGGACGGGTGAGGGTCAGGCTTCGGGGAAGGGTTAGGGTTAGGGTTCGGGCTAGGGTTAGGGTTAGGGGACGGGGACGGTTTAGGGTCCAGGTGAGGGCACGACAACGCTTTAGGGGGAGCGCACGTGTGAGGGTGCAGGTGAGTGTCAGCGTACGGGTTAGGATTAGGGGACGGGTGAGGGTCAGGCTTCGGGGAAGGTTTAGGGTTAGGGTTCGGGCTAGGGTTAGGGTTAGGGGACGGGGACGGTTTAGGGTCCAGGTGAGGGCACGACAACGCTTTAGGGGGAGCGTACGTGTGAGGGCGCGGGTGATTGTCAGCGTAAGGGTTAGGATTAGGGGACGGGTGAGGGTCAGGCTTCGGGGAAGGTTTAGGGTTAGGGCTCGGGCTAGGGTTAGGGTTAGGGGACGGGGATGGTTTAGGGTCCAGTTGAGGGCAAGACAACGCTTTAGGGGGAGCGTACGTGTGAGGGCGCGGGTGAGTGTCAGCGTACGGGTTAGGATTAGGGGACGGGTGAGGGTCAGGCTTCGGGGAAGGGTTAGGGTTAGGGTTTGGGCTAGGGTTAGGGTTAGGGGACGGGGACGGTTTAGGGTCCAGGTGAGGGCACGACAACGCTTTAGGGGGAGCGTACGTGTGAGGGCGCGGGTGAGTGTCAGCGTAGGGGTTAGGATTAGGGGACGGGTGAGGGTCAGGCTTCGGGGAAGGGTTAGGGTTAGGGTTCGGGCTAGGGTTAGGGTTAGGGGACGGGGACGGTTTAGGGTCCAGGTGAGGGCACGACAACGCTTTAGGGGGAGCGTACGTGTGAGGGCGCGGGTGAGTGTCAGCATACGGGTTAGGATTAGGGGATGGGTGAGGGTCAGGCTTCGGGGAAGGGTTAGGGTTAGGGTTCGGGCTAGGGTTAGGGTTAGGGGATGGGGACGGTTTAGGGTCCAGGTGAGGGCACGACAACGCTTTAGGGGGAGCGTACGTGTTAGGGCGCAGGTGAGTGTCAGCGTACGGGTTAGGATTAGGGGATGGGTGAGGGTCAGGCTTCGGGGAAGGGTTAGGGTTAGGGTTCGGGCTAGGGTTAGGGTTAGGGGACGGGGACGGTTTAGGGTCCAGGTGAGGGGACGACAACGCTTTAGGGGGAGCGTACGTGTGAGGGCGCGGGTGAGTGTCAGCGTAGGGGTTAGGATTAGGGGACGGGTGAGGGTCAGGCTTCGGGGAAGGGTTAGGGTTAGGGTTCGGGCTAGGGTTAGGGTTAGGGGATGGGGACGGTTTAGGGTCCAGGTGAGGGCACGACAACGCTTTAGGGGGAGCGTACGTGTGAGGGCGCGGGTGAGTGTCAGCGTACGGGTTAGGATTAGGGGACGGGTGAGGGTCAGGCTTCGGGGAAGGGTTAGGGTTAGGGTTCGGGCTAGGGTTAGGGTTAGGGGACGGGGACGGTTTAGGGTCCAGGTGAGGGCACGACAACGCTTTAGGGGGAGCGTACGTGTGAGGGCGCGGGTGAGTGTCAGCGTACGGGTTAGGATTAGGGGACGGGTGAGGGTCAGGCTTCGGGGAAGGGTTAGGGTTAGGGTTCGGGCTAGGGTTAGGCTTAGGGGACGGGGACGGTTTAGGGTCCAGGTGAGGGCACGACAACGCTTTAGGGGGAGCGTACGTGTCAGGGCGCGGGTGAGTGTCAGCGTACGGGTTAGGATTAGTTGACGGGTGAGGGTCAGGCTTCGGGGAAGGGTTAGGGTTAGGTTTCGGGCTAGGGTTAGGGTTAGGGGACGTGGACGGTTTAGGGTCCAGGTGAGGGTACGACAACGCTTTAGGGGGAGCGTACGTGTGAGGGCGCGGGTGAGTGTCAGCGTACGGGTTAGGATTAGGGGACGGGTGAGGGTCAGGCTACGGGGAAGGGTTAGTGTTAGGGTTCGGGCTAGGGTTAGGGTTAGGGGACGGGGACGGTTTAGGGTCCAGGTGAGGGCACGACAACGCTTTAGGGGGAGCGTACGTGTGAGGGCGCAGGTGAGTGTCAGCGTACAGGTTAGGATTAGGGGACGGGTGAGTGTCAGGCTTCGGGGAAGGGTTAGGGTTAGCGTTCGGGCTAGGGTTAGGGTTAGGGGACGGGGACGGTTTAGGGTCCAGGTGAGGGCACGACAACGCTTTAGGGGGAGCGTACGTGTGAGGGCGCGGGTGAGTGTCAGCGTACGGGTTAGGATTAGGGGACGGGTGAGGGTCAGGCTTCGGGGAAGGGTTAGGGTTAGGGTTCGGGCTAGGGTTAGGCTTAGGGGACGGGGACGGTTTAGGGTCCAGGTGAGGGCACGACAACGCTTTAGGGGGAGCGTACGTGTGAGGGCGCGGGTGAGTGTCAGCGTACGGGTTAGGATTAGGGGACGGGTGAGGGTCAGGCTTCGGGGAAGGGTTAGGGTTAGGGTTCGGGCTAGGGTTAGGGTTAGGGGACGGGGACGGTTTAGGGTCCAGGTGAGGGCACGACAACGCTTTAGGGGGAGCGTACGTGTGAGGGCACGGGTGAGTGTCAGCGTAGGGGTTAGGATTAGGGGACGGGTGAGGGTCAGGCTTCGGGGAAGGGTTAGGGTTAGGGTTTGGGCTAGGGTTAGGCTTAGGGGACGGGGACGGTTTAGGGTCCAGGTGAGGGCACGACAACGCTTTAGGGGGAGCGTACGTGTGAGGGCGCGGGTGAGTGTCACCGTACGGGTTAGGATTAGGGGACGGGTGAGGGTCAGGCTTCGGGGAAGGGTTAGGGTTAGGGTTCGGGCTAGGGTTAGGGTTAGGGGACGGGGACGGTTTAGGGTCCAGGTGAGGGCACGACAACGCTTTAGGGGGAGCGCACGTGTGAGGGTGCAGGTGAGTGTCAGCGTACGGGTTAGGATTAGGGGACGGGTGAGGGTCAGGCTTCGGGGAAGGTTTAGGGTTAGGGTTCGGGCTAGGGTTAGGGTTAGGGGACGGGGACGGTTTAGGGTCCAGGTGAGGGCACGACAACGCTTTAGGGGGAGCGTACGTGTGAGGGCGCGGGTGATTGTCAGCGTAAGGGTTAGGATTAGGGGACGGGTGAGGGTCAGGCTTCGGGGAAGGTTTAGGGTTAGGGCTCGGGCTAGGGTTAGGGTTAGGGGACGGGGATGGTTTAGGGTCCAGTTGAGGGCAAGACAACGCTTTAGGGGGAGCGTACGTGTGAGGGCGCGGGTGAGTGTCAGCGTACGGGTTAGGATTAGGGGACGGGTGAGGGTCAGGCTTCGGGGAAGGGTTAGGGTTAGGGTTTGGGCTAGGGTTAGGGTTAGGGGACGGGGACGGTTTAGGGTCCAGGTGAGGGCACGACAACGCTTTAGGGGGAGCGTACGTGTGAGGGCGCGGGTGAGTGTCAGCGTACGGGTTAGGATTAGGGGACGGGTGAGGGTCAGGCTTCGGGGAAGGGTTAGGGTTAGGGCTCGGGCTCGGGCTAGGGTTAGGGTTAGGGGACGGGGACGGTTTAGGGTCCAGGTGAGGGCACGACAACGCTTTAGGGGGAGCGTACGTGTGAGGGCGCGGGTGAGTGTCAGCGTACGGGTTAGGATTAGGGGACGGGTGAGGGTCAGGCTTCGGG